>NW_020172727.1:809772-861772 GCF_003031525.2 Neophocaena asiaeorientalis asiaeorientalis
TTCCAAAGCCCACTTTTAAAAGCATTTTGTATTGATGAATTACTAAGGAAACTGAAGATACTCACCACCAAAGACTAGTGGATAAAAAATGAAGGGCCTGCTTAAAAAAGAGGACTCATCTTATTTCCACCTAGATTTCTCTTGTTTTTGCCAATCCTCAGATGAGAACAGGATTTAAGGTGTGATATTTAGTGTTTGCAAACAGTACATCTCAGCTTCATAAGACTGGCAAAAAGTACTATGCTACCTTTTCAGAAAGAGTAAGTCGAGGTGGAGAGAGAGGCACCCGAGTCAGTGGCCTGTGCTGGCCAGGTGGGCGCCTGGTCAGAAGGCAGATTCCCCGACCCTCAGCCCCAGACCCAGTCAATCAAACGCCGGCTGAGCGGTGGGAAAGCCCACATCACCTGGGGCTCTAGCTGCGACTCCTGCCGGGACAGATCCCACTCAGCAGCTCTGGCCAGAGCCGTCGGCTAGGACGGCAGTGTCACAAGGCACATCCCCCTGCCCTGTCAGCTACCTGAACATTATGAGCCTGCGGGAAACCACCTCACCTCTTCAGCCATTTGCAGAAGTGCTTTGTTATTGTTTTCCCATTTGGTCCGCCATATTATCGTTTCTTTTTCCAGTTTTTTAATTTTCTTTGTCATCTGCGAATCGACACAATTGCAAATTTAAATTCAAGGTTCCCTTATCTCTACAGCCCGCCCCACCCCCTGACCGTGCGCATACGAGTTCTCAGTTTAATATCGAGGGTACCGCCTTCCTTATCACAGGCAGGAAAAAGAACCAGACGCCAAAAAATTGGTTTGCTTGAGGGAGAAAGAATTCAGTGGGAGTATAAACGAAGAAGAAGGAAAAAAAAAGCTAAAAAGGTAGAAACACTGATCTGTATCGACCAACCAAAATACGTAGTTACTGTTCTGGGCTTGGTTGTCTTTAAATAATTTGATCTCCAAGGACATCGAGCTTTGTGAAAAGGGTGTGGGGTGGGGCTGGGAGGTATCACCTGAAGCAAATAAAGACACCGCTTTACGGCTAGCAACAAATTGTATTTAATAGAGGAGTTAACTTTAATAAAGACAACGGTGAGGGCCTAGAGATCACTAGCTTCATGGGGCACTACTGAGGGCAAAGTGACTAAACATGATGCCACTGGAGGATCAGAAGAGATGAGATGAAGACAGTACAGTAAAAACATGAACTCATCCAAGTAGCAATCATGCTTAAAATAGCTTCTTATATAAATTCCCTTTTAGGCAATACTCCACTAAAAATAGGCAAATACCTTTTCCATTTCCTGCCGGAAGGTTGTAAACAGTTCATTACTTTTTGCCATGGTAGTCTGGAATTCTTCAAACTTATCCATATAAAGAGAAAGCTACAGAAAACAAGTATAAAAAATTCAGAGTTCTAGGTAAATGATTTAAAATCCCAAGCACTTTCAAAAAGAACGTAATATGGTTAAACGTTACCTGTTATAAGCGACAGAAATAAGAACAAATGCACACCCAATCCTCGACCCCAGACATCAATGGCTGCAGTTCTAAGAACCCACTGGAATGCACTGAAACTTAGGAAGTTATGTTAACCTCACCATCTTTAGATGAAACTGTTTAAAATGTACAAATATTAGCTCCATTCCGCCAATTATAATAAAAACTGAAGTATGTGGAATAGCTATAAATTTCATACAATTAATCCTTTATGAACTACCTCCTCTCCTTATATTTGAAAAATTGTCCTTGGAAAAAGATCATTCTCTTAGAATACCACCTGCACAGTTCCTAGCTTGAAATCAGGGATATCTCTTTTCTTAATGCAGGCAGGAAAATGAAACAGAAGCCAAAGGATTGGTGTGGTTAGGGGAGAAAGAATTCAGTGGGAGTATAGTTAAGAGAAAAAAGCTGAAAGAAGTAGAAACAGCAATTTTTCTTTTAACTCCCACCCTTAAGGAATTTTTATTCTAGCTGGGAAAATAAGGCACTAACCGATAAGGCAAGCAGAATTTAGAACACAGAGTCACCTTCTCCCCCAGGACAGGAATTAACAGAAGCCAGGGGTGGGGGGGAGGCTTGGTAGGGGTCAGAATAGAATAGCTAGGGAAGCTCCTTGTGGCTGAGGCCCAAGCTAGGTCTCAAGGGCAGGCTGAATTATTTCATTTCAGACAAGGTGGGAACCCTGAGAGCCCACCTAATGTAACTGCATTATTTCAGGATGAGGAAACAGGCCTGGAGGAATAAAGTGCTTTGCTCAAGATCACACAGCACATATAAAGAGAGCGGAGAAGAAAAGATCACCAGCGGCCAAGAAACAGCGTCAGCGATGCCTGTCCACCTTCAGCAGTGCTGTGTGCAGAGCATAAAGAGAAACCAAGACCAGGGCGGGAGGGGAGATGCCCTGGGAGGGAGCGGAGCAGCCGGTGGAAAGACGGGAGGCCAGCTCTGCTGTGTGGGAAGGAGACGCGGACCAAAAGCAACGCTACCAATGGCAACAGGCCAGGCGAAGCTATGATAAGACAGCCAAAGCACGCCCCCAGGAGGGGGAGGCTGAAGGCTGGGACCAACAGAAATTTCAGGGTGAAGAGAATAGCACAGAGGATTTCCAAGCAGAGCAGTCCATAGAGGGGCACATGGTGACAGAGCCGCCAGGGCCGCTGGCCTGGGGTCGGAACAGCGGTGAGGCTCGGGCAGACTGGTAGAGCAGTTCCAGCACCTGAGGGAGATTAGAAGTTATGGCAGTCTTAGCATGGTCTGTTTTTATCAAAGATAGAACACCCAGGTGGACTGTCCCGTCAGAGTTCAACGCTGGCCCCCTCTGGGTAGTGAGTAAGTGGCAACTACCATCTTGGACTTAAGGGCCTAGATTACAAAATTGGTCAGAACACACCAATAAGACTAAGGTCATCAACAAAGCCTGGAAACGGACATGGTGAGCAAGAGCAGAGAATGAGATGGACTCTTGGGAAGAACAGCACATTTGGGGAGCAGGAAAAGGAAGAGGCGGCAGCAAAGGAAACAAATTAAGGATCAGATAACATGACTCAGGGCGACACAGATCACAGACAAAAGAAGCTGCACTGCTAACAGTACAACAGAACTGGAGCTGCCTGTGAACTCGGTAGAAGGGCCCTCTGGGGCCCTGCATTAAAGTCCATCTTCCAAAGCTATCTATAGACTTTTTATACATTTTCCACATTGATTCTCTTCTCCATTTATGTGGACAACTGAATTTATAGGGCTAGTAAGGGGTTCAAAGTTTCCTAGAAGCATTCTAGCACAATAACTTATGGTGGTTCAAAAGACTTCTTCAGAGCTTCCCTGGTGGCGCAGTGGATAGAAGTCTGCCTGCCAACGCGGGGGACACGGGTTTGATCCCTGGTCCGGGAAGATCCCACGTGCCACGGAGAAACTGGGACCGCACGCCACAACTCCTGAGCCTGCGCTCTATAGGCTGCATGCCACAACTGCTGAGCCTGCGTGCCACAACTACTGAGCCCACACGCCTGGAGCCTGTTGCTCCGCAACAGAAGCCCCTGCTCGACCAAAGAAGGCCCATGCGCAGCAATGAAGACCCAATGCAGCCAAAAATTAAAATTAAAATTAAATCTAAAAAAAAAAAAAAAGACTTCTTCAGTTTTCACTCTAAGTTAGGCTAGCTTTATAGGAAACGAGTGTCACCACGCTATAAAACGCACCCAAAGACAAACAGCACTCAAAAAGTGTGTTCATAAAGATTCAGGCCAGTCTGCATTTTAGAACTAATCTAGAGTCCTTACATTTAAAAAACTTGTTACATAATAAACTTTCAAAATGAGTAATACATTTTTTCATCAAAATGTAATCTGGTTTTCTGAGAAGGGGTGAATTGTAGGTACAAATGCCTAATTTCACCTGTCTGTGAAGACATGGGAAGTCCTTCCTGTACCTCTTCTTTGAGTGGGGAGGCATCTGCTACCCTTACTCCACACAAGGCACCACAGAGAAAGACTGCATTAGAACAAACCAAAGGGGTCTGGACTGAAAAGCAGGGAGGCAACGAAGAAAAGCCTAGGCCTAGACAGCTTCATGGGTGAATTCTACCAAACACTGAAAGAAGAACAAACACCAATTCTTATCAAACTCTTCCCAAAAAGTGAAGAGAAGGGAATACTGCTGAACTCATTCTACAAGGCCAGCATTGCCCTGATACCAAAGCCAGATAAGACAGTACAGGCCAGATAAGAAAACTATAAGGATGGTTCAACACAGGCAAATCAATAAATGCGACACACCACGTTAATACAATAGAATGAAAGACAAAAATCGTATGATCTAATAGATGCAGAAAATGCATGTGGTAAAATTCAACATAAATTCATGATAAAAATGCTTAACAGGGAATCCCTGGTGGTCCAATGGTTAGGAACCTGCGCTTTCACTGCCAAGGGCACGGATTCAATCCCTGGTCAGGGAACTAAGATCCCACAAGCCGCGTAGTGCAGCCAAGACGAAACAAAGCAAAACAAACAAAAAAACGCTCAACAAACTGGGTACAAGGAAGGAACATACTTAATATAATAAAGGCCATATATGACAGAGCCACAGCTAACATCACACTCAAGTCAGTTGAAGGCTGAAAGCTTTCCCTCTGAGATTAGAACAAGACAGGATGCCCACTCTCACCACTTCTATTCAACACAGTAGTGAAATTCCTAGCCTGAGCAATTAAACAAGAAATAAACAGCATCCAAATCAGAAAGGAATAAGCAAAACTGTCTGTTTGCTGATGACATGATCTTATATATAGAAAATCCTGAAGACCCCACAAAAAAACTGGTAGAATAAATTCAGTAAGGTTTCGGGATACAAAATCAACATACAGAAATCAGTTATGTTTCTATACACTAACAACAAAATATCTGAAAAAGGATTAAACAGAAATAAATAAAATAATCCTATTTTCTATAGCATTAAAAAAATACTTAGGAATACATTTAACCAAGGAAATGAAAAATCTATACACTGAAAACTGTAAGACATTGATGAAAGAAATTGAAGAAGAGAAAAATAAGTGGAAAGGTACCCTGTGTTCATGGATCAGAAGAGTAAATATTGTTAAAAATGTCCATACTAGCCAAAGCGCTATCAAAATTCCAATGGCATTTGCCATAGAAATAGAACAAATAATCCTAGAATCTGTATGGAACCACAAAAAACAAACAAACAAAACAAAATAGCCAAAGCAATCTTGAGAAAACAAAGCTAGAGGTATTATACTCCCTGATTTCAAGCTTTATTACAAAGCTATAGTAACCAGAACAATATACTATGGGCATAAAAGCAGAGACACAGACCAACGGGTCAGAACTGAGAGCCCCCCAAAAAAACCCACACAGGGACTTCTCTGGTGGCGCAGTGCTTAAGAATCCGCCTGCCAAGGCAGGGGACATGGGTTTGAGCCCTGGTCCAGGAAGATCCCACATGCTGCGGAGCAACTAAGCCCGTGTGCCACAACTACTGAGCCCATGTGCCACAACTACTGAAGCCCACGCGCCTAGAGCCCATGCTCTGCAACAAGAGAAGCCACCACGATGAGAGGCCTGTGCAACACAATGAAGAGTAGCCCCTGCTCATCGCAACTAGAGAAAGCCTGCGCACAGCAACGAAGACCCAACGCAGCCAAAAATAAATAAATAAAATTTAAACAAAACAAAAATAAACCCACACAAATATGGTCAATAATATTTGACAAATATGGTCAATAATATTTGACAATAATATTCTTGGCTCAAGTATTTCAGCCAAGAATACTCAATGGGGAAAGGAAAGTATCTACAATAAAAGGTGTTGGGAAAACTGGATAACCACATGCAGAGGAATGAAACTGGACTGCTATCTTGTACCAGTCACAAAAATTAACTTGAAATAGGTTAAGGACTTAAACAGGAGATATGAAACTGTAAAACTCCTAGAAGAAAACATAGGTTAAAAAGATCCTTGACAGTGGTCTTGGCAATGAATTTTTGGATATGACAACAAAAGCACAAGCAACAAAAGCAAAAATCAACACGTGGGACTACATCAAACTAAAAAGCTTCTGCACAAAAACAATCAACAGAATGAAAAGGCAATCTACAGAATGGGAGAAAATATCTGCAAACCATATATATCTGATAAAGGGTTAATATCCAAAATATATAAGGAACTCATACAACTCAATAGCAAAAAATTTTAAAAAATTTTTAATTTTTAAAATTTTAATTTAAAAACCAGCTTGAATAGACATTTTTCCAAAGACATACAAATGGCCAACAAGTACATGAAAAGGTGCTCAGCATCACTAGTCATCAAGGAAATAGAAATCAAAACCACAGTAAGATATCACCTCACACCTGTTAACAAATGCTGGCGAGGGTGTGGAGAAAAGGGAACCTTGTGCATCGTCAGTGGAATTGTAAACTGCTGCAGCCACTATGGAAAACAGTATAAAGACTCCTCAAAAAATTAAAAATAGAACCACCATATGATTCAGAAATTCCACTTCTGGGTATATCTATATCCAAAAGAAATGAAAACAGGATCTCAAAGAGATATCAGCACTCCCATGTTCACTGCAGCATTATTCACAATAGCCAAGATATGGAAGAAACCTAAGTGTCCATCAACATATAACTGGATAAAGAAGATGTGATGTATATACACAATGGAATATTATTCAGCCATAAGAAAGAAGAAAATCTTACAATTTGTGACACAGCGGATGGGCTTTGAGGGCATTATGCTAAGTGAAATAAGTGAGACACAGGAAGACAAATACTAAATACCGTATGATATCACTTACCAGTAGAATCTAAAAAAGCCAAACTCTAAGAAACAGAGTAGAATGGTGGTTGCCAGAGGTGGAGGGCGGGGAGAAAGGGGAAGATGTTGGTCAAAGGGTACAAACTTTCAATCAGAAGATGAATAAGTTCCAGGGATCTCATGTACAGCATGGTGGCTATAGTGAACAATACTGTACAGAGGAAGGGAGGGAGGGAGGGAGGAAGGAAAGTTGGGGGCCCCCATTAAGGTGGCCACCACCTCCATACTCTACCTGGGAGTGGAAATGCATGATCAATAGGCAGTTTTTTAAAATAGGTTACAGGCTCATAGCACAAAATTCTAAAGATTTTACGTTACACTATATGAAAATGCCATTTTGTAGGTCAAATAAGTATCAGCAATTTCATATGGTTCAACCTCACAAAAAAGAACTAAAATCTGAAAATTTATCAGTTTTTCTTTAGCAGGAAATTAGCTGACACACATGGGGACAGAGAAAGGGAGGAAATACGTGTGATACTGGAAGGAGGACCTGCACATAGCGGGACAAACTGTCCCATCTGCCTGATTCCTGGGACCGAGTGCTAAAACCAGGAAAGTCCTAGGCAAATCAGGATGAGGTGGTCGCCCTAAATGAAGATGAAAACTCCAAGAGGGACGTGTGATCTACTCTCAGGTCTGCTGGGAACAAGCAAAATCATCTTAGAGGAGATTCAAGGTATGTATCAAATGAACCATAGATTTTTTTCTTACAAATTCTACTACCCCTGCTGTCAAGTTACCTGCTGTTTTAGTTGTACTTCTTGTTGTTTCATTTGTTCATATTTGTGTCTTGATTCCGTTGCTTCTTTTAATAACTAGAAGACAGAAACATTCTGGCAAAATACTAATAGTCATTACAAATACGACTACAACGTCCAACGACCAGATAGTTAGGCTTAACCCTTCCGCTCATTATTTTAGCAAGAACCACGACTCCATGAATGAAACATTCTGTCACATCAATTGCTAATTACCTGTATCTTTGATCTGTTCCATTGTTAACACTTAGGAATGTAGGAATAATCTTTTATTGCTTAGAAGTACCACCCAGGAGGCCTAATAATAGGTTTACAAAGCTCAGGGTTAAACTGTTGTCTTTTAGATGAAAATAATGAGAAGTCTAGTGTTGAACAGAAAACATGGCTGAGAATCTCGACATTATCTGGGTCATTTAGAAAGCCCCTCTGGGACGTCCCTGGCGGTCCAGTGGTTAAGACTCTGCGCTTCCACTGCAGGGGGCACAGGTTCGATCCCTGGTCAGGGAACTAAGATCCCGCATGCTATGTGGTGTGGCCAAAAAAGAAAAAAAAATTAGAAAGCCCCTCTGCTCCATGAGAGGCAAGATGAGACATTGTATGGAGCAAAACAATGAAATCAGGAACCTGGTTTCTGATCACTTTTTTTTTAAAGCTGGGGGTGGGGGTGGGGGGTGGTGATGGGATGGGAGCTTTAATTTATATACTTGAGTTTAAGAAAATTATGTAGTGAAATTGCATAGTAGGCAGCTGTAAAATTCAGTCCCTGGAGTAAAATGTCACACTTAGTCCAGTAGGTTTTGAAAAGTCCTTAAAACCAACCAGAAATAGATGTATCGTATGTATTTATTTAAATATGTGTATCATATTTCTATTCTAACTTGGGAAATGACAACTGTCTCTTCAGTTATGCATAGGACGGCGCTGTCAGTTCACATGGAACGACCACGCTGTGTGAAAAATGTCTCTCTCTTAACCCTAGACTCGCACTCAGAGTGACATGTTCACATCATGAGGGCCATTCAGAACCCGAGTCTTCAGACCTGGCTCACCTCAGGGCCTAGGTTACTTAAGTGAAATCTGGGTGGGACCGTCCTCATTATCATAACCACTTCTAACTTTTTTTTTTTTTTTGGTTAAGCAGGTAAAGTTAAATTTGCATGTGTTAAATATACAAACCCAATGACATTCCACTGTATTCACAATTATTGACAGGCCATATAATCTGAGCACACATTCTGAGAATAATGCTGAGTGATTAGGATGTAGAGAATTCTGTTAAAGTTTTTCGGAAAATTATACCAGAGTAAACAAATAGTTTCCCTAGTTTCAAGTTTCTTGTTTGAAATAAACTGTAACAGTATGAAGGACACCCATGTTTGGTAAGCTTGCTATTAAATCGAATCCCCAAATTTAATGTGTTAAACACTGATATAATTCTTAAACTTGGTGGCCATTATCTAAAAAGTGAAATAAATATTCTAAGCACAGGAAAGTCCAGTCAGTGCAGGTCTTTGCACTAACTTGGTCTAATCTCTCCAGTGTATCTTCTGTATATAAAGTTAAATAGAAAGAAAAGCTAATGTTTTCTAACACACACATGCCCTTCACAATCTACAGAAAAAAACAATTAGCACAACCCAGTGCTAATTTAAATGTAGAATAAGTTTAAATGTTTTAAATGGCTTTGGTTACAATTTTGGCAATCATTTCTTCTTTTAAGAAATTGCAGACTTACAAACTCTCTCTCTCTTTGATGTTTCTCATCAGCTTCTTTTATCAGCTGTGTCGTCTGCTGCAGTTTGGCGTCCACAAGCTGTTGCTGCAGTTCCTTATGTTTGAATACTTTATCAATGTGCTACGGGGAAAGTAAAATTTCTTCCGTCACTTAATGAAATAAGGGACAGAATGACGAGGAAACACGACACAAGTTACAAGACCTCACTCATGAGGCTGCTTTTCCTGCTAATACCACCAGGGCTAATACCAGCAAGGTGCCTGTCTGCGTGCTGTGCTGGCAGAAGCCTGTGTCGGCATCCCTCCCTCCGGAGATGGCCCAGCAGCACCTCAGCAGCCGGCCTCGTACTATTTCTGCCGTAAGGTAGAAATGAAGCTCTAATTGTATCAAGAAAAAGACGGCTACGGAGATCAAACTGTTAAACCCATAATACATCATACACATAATTACTGGATATTTTTTTCTCCCCATTAAATTTTCCCAAATCTCTCAATTGGAGGCAGCATGCTGTGATGGGAGGAATGGCCCCAGTCGAATACTCCCCCTTGCTGAACCTCAGTCCCCTCACCTCGGGGGGTAGCCACAACCACACTGCAGAACTGTAAAGGCCAAAGCAATGGCTATACTATGTCAGGTGCTTGGTGCCTGGCACTCATCAGATAAATGTGATAAAAGGTCATTATGATTTCCAAGTGAAATTATTAAGTGGTTATTTATGTACAATAAAGTCATCAGAACATCCCTCCCTGACCAAGGAAACAACATTCAATAATACTGAAACTGAATAAGGCTCACAGGTAATGTGATTTCAACACATATAGCTTTCAAATGTTCTACATCTATAATGTGGCAGACTGTCTTATTAAACAACAAAACTAAAACAATAATTTTAAGAAAAGTGAGGGCTTTATAATCTAATAGAAAATTTATTCTCTAGGACAAAAAAAGTTTCTTCAACAAACACACTGTAAGAATAAAAAAGAGAGAAAAGGAAATGTTTATGTTAGAGACTTGATACACGTCAGCCAGTGAAGCAGATGGGCTTTATCTGGATGATTCAAATAGGTTTTTTCTTTTTTAAAAAAAAACGGGGAGACAATCGGAAAAATGTAAACGATGACTAGATTTTAATATTAAATAATTACTGCTAATTTTTTAGGTATGAAAATGGTATTGTGGTCACACCTAAAAATGAATCCTTAGTCTTTGTGAGGTACACCCTCAAATATATATGAATGGACTGATACCTTGGATTTGCTTCAAAATAACCCAGGGGAAAGTGATGGGAATATAGTTGAAACTGTGGTTTCATTTGCTAAAACCAGGTGATACAGTCTCTACTTTTCTTCGTTTATAATTTTCCATAATAATAAGGGGAAAAAAAGGTAAGCAAAAAGCATCGAGAGTGATAAAAAGAAAATCTTTTAAAAAACTAACAGTTTTTAAAGGGCTATATGGAAAACCCTAAATTAATAAAAAGTTTGCCTTGAAAACTGGATAAAATAACCCACAGAGATGCCACAATCTTTTTTTTTTTTTTAAATCAGCTATTTTAATCTATCTCTATAAGGGATACAACACACATAAAGAGAACATTTTACTAACTTAAAAGGCAGGGAATGTGTCATTTAAAGAACCTAACCCTTTTGTTCCTGCCCATCTGACCTCTAAAAGGGAGGAACTTTAAAAAAGCACATGATCGCCTACTTGCGTTTAATCTAGACACCACGCCCAGACTTCTCAACTGGCTTGTAGAACTCTTAGTTGGAGGCCAGTGACCAAGATGAGGTGCCACAGACCCTTCCAGTTAACTTTTTACTTCAATTGGGTGTATAAGGGTTTAGAAATAGGTTCGTTTTTTCTCCCAAATACTATAAAACCTCCACTAAAAAAAAATATCTGAAACACAGGCATAATGGAATGATAGTGTAGACCATACAGATTATCACAGACGTCTAAAATACAGTGTAGTTTGGGGCCAGGTATTTACTCACTTTTAGTCTAGATAAGGGGAAAATCTGTGCTAAAATTACAATCTTCCAGAATCACACAGAAGATGGAAGATGAGTAGTGCTTAACACTGTCTCCAAGAAAACGCCTCACGCACCCAAATCCACTGACTTCCGGGCCATCGAGTATGGTCCCCACGAGTCCTGTGAGGGAAGGCCAGACTTCCACCATGCATACACAAAGGTTCTAAAACACCCTGGAGGAAGAGCTTTAGTGAATGCTTTTGGTTCGTAGTGAGGGGACACACCAGCTGCCCTACCTCCTCCCTCAGTGCGTACTGCTCGATGAGCTTCTTCAGCTTTTCGCCCAGCTCGACGTTCTCCTGGCGGAGCTTGGCGTTGTGTATGTCGTGTTGCTCCAGCTGTGCCTGGATTTCATTCAAAGTGATTTGGAAGTGTGCAGTGGCCTCTTTCCGTCTTTCTTCCTCCTCTCGTGCCTGCTGCATATTTTCTTCCTTATTATCCAAAACAATTCCTGTTAATCGTACAGACCTATAAGATGGCACAGACGCCCACAAAAGACACTACTGCCATGTGGGCTCACTGCTTGCTGCCCTGAAGTGCTGCTTCTGAACTAGAATTCCTTCCCTTTATTTAGGACCGGAAGGCTCTCGTTTGAAAGCAAGCAGCTTCTCCTAGGTAGATAATGAGAGAGGCGCCGCCTGCCCTGCTCTACAGTAAGCGCTCTGTGATCACGCTGAGAGACGAGGAAGGAGTCTTGCCAGGCAGCTAGCCCCCTCCACGCGGGCTTCCCAAACACCCTCCCCCCTGGCTAGTCCTGCAGGGCAGCATCTGAAATCAGCCGCAAGAGGGTGATCCCTTCCTGCCCTTTACTTTCTGGGTCACACCTTCTACTCCCTAGATGGCGAGGGACAAAAGGAATCCGCATCTTAAAAGCTTAGTCCCAACTCTTGCTCAGATCCAAGTGCTAAGAGACCTTTAGGTGTCTAGTGTCTGAAGCATTACCAGTCCAATCAAAGTGTGGACTTGCCATGGGGAAAAATTACCACTCAATTTCGTGAACACCGAAATCCAAGGATTCAAAAGCAAAGAAAACCCAACGGCTCCCATATCAGGTAAAGATCCATTTCCTGAGGGCTCCTATGTTCTAGGGCCTTGGGTGCCTGCCATGGTGGGGGAGTCTCACGAGCAATGCGGCTCAGTCAAAATCACACCACAACTGCACATGAGGACAGGCCCACCCCGTGTCTCTGCCTTCTTCCCTTCTTCCTCTGTTGGTACCAACTAACTTTTGGATACCCACTGCTTTGTCTTTTAATCAGCCGAGGAATAAGCGCTCTTCTAAAAGTACTTGGCAATGGGGAACTGGGACGGACAAGGGTGGCCGGTGATATAACCAATGAACAGCCCTTGAGGACCTCAGTGGGGCCTTTTCCCTTCCCTCAAGTCTGCTCGTACTCGGCTTCTCATTTCATGTCCACTTTTCACACGTGCTAATGAACGACCTCAGTGCTCAGCAGGAAACTGCAAATTTGAGCTTCCTAAGCCATGGCTCCTAGCGGGAAAGCTGTGGTCTAAACATCAATCTCATCTAGATTCCCCACGAGCAAGTATGAGCAAGTATGAGGTGCGTTAAGAAGCACAAGGCCAAGCAAAACAGAACAGTGGCATCCCTGTCTCCAAGGAGAGACAAGGATTTAGTTCAAATAGGTACACAGTGACTATAAATCAAGCTAAGCCAGACCCTCCTGAAAAACAGAAAACGGAAACAGACTTCCCTGGTGCTGCAGTGGTTAAGAATCCACCTGCCAATGCAGGGGAGAGTGTTTGAGCCCTGGTCCAGGAAGATCCCATATGCCGCGGAGCAACTAAGCCCATACGTCGCAGTTACTGAGCCTGCGCTCTAGAGCCCCTGAGCCACAACCACTGAGGCCATGAGCCACAACTACTGAAGCCCGCATGCCTAGAGCCCGTGCTCCACAAGAGAAGCCCGTGCACTGCAACAAAGAGTAGCCCCTGCTCGCAGCAACTAGAGAAAGCCCGCGCACAGCAATGAAGATCCAGCACAGCTAAAAACAAATGTTAAAAAATTGAAAAAGAAAAACAAAAGGAACCAACTCACCTTTAACGTCTTATTGTGACGCTGAAGTTCCCTGCAAAGAGACTCGAGTTTGCTTCTTGCCAAGATAGCCTTGCTGTGTTCACTCTGCAACTGAACTTTCTCTTTCACGATCTGGGCTTGCTTCTTCTGCAGAATCTTCACTTGCTTCTGAACGTTCCTGCTCTCCTCCAGCTAAAAGTAATAAGCACTTTACATTTAGGAAATACAGCGAAAACCTTTGAGTTATGGCTGGAAGAATTACAATAAGAACTAAGGAATACATTTCCAAAAACCCACAGTATTGTAGTGTAATATTTTAACTGTTTCATGCCATGCTGCCCTGCCAACCTTCTCTTTTCCCATTATGATAGGAAAGTAAGCAAATGATTTAGGGTAGGAAAAAAACAATCTTAATCTCTTTATTTATTTATTAAAAACAAAAAAAATGACGTTTTTGGACTTTTTAGGAATCGACACCAGAAAGTTTTACTTTCTTGAAAAACACACTCAAGCTACTTTTTTGAAACAATCCTCCAAATTAGAACTCAATAAGCAGCACTCAGTTCTTTGCAAGTGAGAGGGGGCGCACTGCAACTGTAGGTTTGGAGCAAATGCATCTGTTTCAAGGTTACAGCAACACTAACAGATAAGATGGCAGCCTTACTGACCTGTTAACTGGAGAAGGAAAGGATGCTGAGTCACTATTTCAAGAGCAAGAGCGACACCTTGTGGCCTCTCAAAACATACCACACATCCTTACAGGCGAGATGCTTATAGCTATTAAAAACACCTTTACAGAAATCCCCCCGCCAGAAAATAATTTTGTTTTTGTAAAATACTCTCGTAAAGTAACCTTACTCAGGACCGTGGGCTGCAGGATCTGCACACACTATCAGTAACTCCACCGAGGGCTGGAACTCCCCCCACCCTCCCCGGATTCAAGGTAACCACAACCCTGAATCCTGGGGTCACTACTCCTTTGCTCTCCTCTGTATTTTATGTCATCCTTGTGTGTGGTCCTAAAAGAAATCGTTTTGTTTTTTGTTTTTGCATTTTTGCGGTACGCAGGCCTCTCATTGCTGTGGCCTCTCCCGCTGCGGAGCACAGGCTCCGGACGCGCAGGCTCAGCGGCCATGGCTCACGGGCCGAGCTGCTCCACGGCGTGTGGGATCTTCCCAGACCGGGACACGAACCGTGTCCCCTGCATCGGCAGGCGGACTCTCAACCACTGCACCACCAGGGAAGCCCAAGAAATCGTTTTGATTGTAGTTGTTCTGACTTTATTGTGGCTACTGCAACTGAAAAACCAAAATTTAAATTTTCTTTAATTTAAATGAACTCAAGGGACTTCCCTGGTGGTCCAGTGGTAAGGAATCCGCCTTACAGTGCAGGGGACTCGGGTTCGATACCTGGGCCAGGGAACTAAGATCCCACATGCCACGGGGCAACTAAGCCCGCACGACACAACTACTGAGCTTGCATGCCTCAGCTAGAGCCCACGTATTGCAAACTGCAGAGCCCACGTGCCACAACTACAGAGCCCTCGTGCCCTGGAACCTGCGCACCACAACTAAAGAAGAGAAAACCCGTACGCCACAACTAGAGAGAAGCCTGCACACTACAACGAAGAGCCCAGGTGCCGCAACAAAGATCCCGCATGCTAAGACCCAACGCAGCCATAAATAAATAAGTAAATAAATATTTAAAAATTAAAATAAATGAATTCAAGATTAAATGGCCACATATGACTAGTGGCTACCATTCTGGACAGCACAGCTGAAGATTACACTGCTAGGATTCATTCAGATTGTTTGCATGTAGCTACAGAACAGGGACCAGCAAACTTACTCTGTAAATGGCCAGAAAGTAAATATGTTAGGCTTTGCAGGCCATAACATGTCGGTTGTGTTGTCACTGTCTTTTAAACAACACTTTTAAACAACAATTAAGTAAAACCATTCTTAGCTTGTGGTCAGTACAAAAACAGGCCTTGCTGGCTTTGGCCCTCAGATTGTATGCTATTTCACTTTTTTAAAACTATGCAAGGGGTTTCCCTGGTGGCGCAGTGGTTGAGAGTCCGCCTGCCGATGCAGGGGACATGGGTTCGTGCCCCGATCCGGGAAGATCCCACATGCCACGGAGCGGCTAGGCCCGTGAGTCATGGCCGCTGAGCCTGCGCGTCCGGAGCCTGTGCTCCGCAACGGAAGAGGCCACACCAGTGAGAGGCCCGCGTACTGCAATCAATCAATCAATCAATAAATGTTCTGTTGCACATGACAATGGAACACTGTTTTCCAGAGTGGCCAGCACATTAACTCGCACACCAGCAATTTTTAAGAAATCATGTAGATGCACTTCTCCAAAAACTTCATACGATCACAATTCTTCCTTTATGCCACTTACACTGGACATAAAATAGCATGTTGCTATGGTCTTGAGTTGCATTTCCCTGTATTCATAAGATCGAACATCCCTTGTATGTTTACCTTTACATTAAGATATCTTCGAATCTTGATGTTTCTCCACTTCTATGAAATGCCTCTTACACATCTCTTGCCCAGTTTTCCATTGGGTTAACTGTCCTTTTTGTATTCATTTGTAGGTGTTCCTTAGATATTCCTCACATTGAATATTCTACTGGTTATTATTTGTTGGAAATATGTTCTCCCCAGTTTGTAATGTGTCTTCTCACTTTCTTTTAAAATGTCGTTTGATGAATAGAAAGTCTTAATTTCAATACAGCCAATTTCTGAAATCTTTTCTCTGGTAGTGCTTTTTGTGTCATAAGAAATCCTTCTTTTAATTCAAGTTTGGAAAAATATTCACCTATTAATATATTTAAATAAAGCTAAATGATACCTAAAATTTTCATTTAAGTCCTTAATCCCTGTATATGGTATTCAAGGATCTAAATTCATTTTTCCCCCATAAGGATATCCACTTTTTAAGCTCCATTAATTTCTTAAGGATTGTATAATTCTCCCCTAAATGCAACTACAGATTCCATAAAATGCTCCTCAAAATCCCCAAGGGGTGTTTTCTTCCCATGGAACTAATAAGTTGAATCTAAAATTTTATAGAGGGTAAAGAGTCAAGAACAGCCAAGATACTTCTGATGAAGAGAAGATACACCTACCCAACCAGAAAATCAAGATTGCTTATTACACGATAATAATCTACACAAACTAAGGACCGTGTTACAGGCCTAATGGGATCCACACTTAGCAAGTGAAATGTGACAATTTCATAAACCCATGTTATCTGGTGAACGTGGCAGCCACAAGATCTCCCCAGAGGACAATCCCCATCACAGCGCAGGCACCCGTCCAGCTGCTCTACAGGACTTTCCTACCTCTCTGAGCCACAAGCACCAGTGATGTCAGACGATGCTGTCACCAAAAGGACAGAGGACAGTGATGGCAAAAGGGAAGTTTTCGGAATAATCCTCGGGAAGAGCCTACTGCCTTGATAGTCTCACTGCTATATAACCTATATGCTCTACCTTTTAAAAGAAATGAGTGTTGTTTCAAGAAACAAAGCTTTATAACATTTTCTGAAAACAGTACACGTTTCGTCCTTCATATGCTCAGCACAAATCTAAATCAAAGAGAGGTTGCTCACTAAGCAAGTCTTCAATGTGTCACATCCTAAAATGAATGTAGCGATGATTACTGGTGCTTTAAAAGAATTAACCATACCCTCCCCCTCCCCCCCACACACAAAACAAAGGCCACAAACAAAACGCCCTAGACCCTTGCTGCTTAAAAAGTGTGATCCAAGGGGTAAGAGTATCATCATCAACCTCACCTTGGAACTTGTTAAAATGCAGACTCTCAGGCCCCAGACACAGTGAATCACAACGTGCCTTTGAACAACAGAAGTCCCAGCATCTGTGTGAGTCTAAGAAGGACTGCTCTAGGCCACTGTCTGCCCTTTCTTCTCCTAATCCACGTGTGACTGTCTGCTGTTGTCCCAACAACACTGGGTCAAGTAGCTAACCTGCTACACTGCTTTTTTTTCTTTTACTCTTTTCTCCATTTTTTTTCTTTTCCCTTTTTTGTTTTTGTCTTCTTTTTCTACCACTTCTCACATGATTCTCTTCATGTGGATGGAACCAATAGGGACTGTCTTCCACAGCCAATGGAAGTGTTCCTTTCCTGAAGCCAACAATCTGACCTTGTGTTTTCTGCCATCTTTGTATTTGTGACTGTTCTAGGCTATTTTCATTGATGCATGGGGTGTCCTGCTGCTCTGAACAGAAGGTGCCAGACTGCTGAACGCCAGCTAAGTGGGGGTATTCATGGACCCCTTTGTAAACTGAAGGAAAATATAACTGTAATTGAGTAATAATTCATTTTCAAAGCTGGTCACTGATAAAAATTAGCGTTTACAACACGGAATAACTGCTTTAACAACAGACGAAAATGCATCAACATTGTCCATGATAATTCACCTAAGTATTTCACAAAAGATATTAACTTAGCATATTAGAACCATTCATTCTAAAAGCTTCCCACAACCCTTATTTCAAACGGTTCAATGGCTTCCCCACTCTTCAACTTAAAGAGGACAGCAGTGTTTCCATATTGAGACTGCTTTCATAATTTGACAAAGAGAATTAATGCTACTTGAAATAACTCAGGCACAGAACAAATGAGGTTAATTTCTTTGGAAGATGGAAAAAGGAATGCCTGGCGCATATGAGATACTAAATAAATACTTCCTGAGACAGAGTATTGTTTTAGTAGACTATTTCACCTAACTCACAATTTCAGTCACAATGGTTAGAGCCTTTATCTCTAGAATTCCCTTGGGAAAAGTTAACTACAGGAACCACTACACTCCAACTGACTGGCATTTAAAGCAACACAACACAAGACTGAGTTTTAGAAAACCTACGCTGTACCTTCAGCATTATAATGCTCTATATATGTAACACCTTACAAAATGAAGTCATACAAGCAACAAAAAGCCCCAAGAAATCAGATTCTCCTCTTCAATTCTGGAGTAAAGTATAATTTTACATGTAAAGCTACATCAAAAGCTACATCATATTTTAAAAAGCTTATCAAGCACATACACATTTTGCTATACTTTATATGGACCTCACTCCCTTGATTTAATACTCACAAGATCGGCATATTTCTTACAGAGAGCTGCCAGCTTTTCTTCTGGAGTTGAAAGGGTGTTTAGGGCTTGCATCAATAATAAGACTTCTTTTCCTGATGATTAACAAGATAAGAAATAAGTCCCAGAAGAAGAATGAGATCAACCTGTAAATTCTAAATAACACTTCCTATGTTCTGACATCCAGAGTAAAATAATTTATGCCTATAACTAGAAATAAGAGATTTACTAGCTAAATTAAGAAAGCTATTTTTAAAATCTGGATCAGCAGGCACCCCTTCCTCCCCATCTCCACCCCAAATTTCTTCACTCACTAACACTGCGAGCTATTTGTGAAAAGAACTCTTGCTGAAGGCTTAAAAATTCCCTTGCTTAACCACTGATATTCAGGTTAAGACAAAGGGCAGAATATTTTTATATGCTTCCTCCTAACCAAGTACGAATATAGAAGGAAGTTCAAAGGCAATTTCGGGTGGTACTCTCCGCCTATCTAAGACGCTAAGACGATCATTATCACCGGTGACACAGATCTTTTCCTTTGAGCAATTTAAATAACTTCTGATGACTTAGTAAGCATATTATGTGTTAACCAAATTTAGTGTAAAAAAAAAAAAGAAGAAGGATGTCAAGATGGCACTTCTCTTGGGAAAAAGAGCTGAACAGTATTTTAAGGACTCTGGCAGTGAGAAGCAGGTGACTGAGACAGGATGGAACAAATGGTGTTTTAAAATAAGTGATAAGTTTTATTTCTTCAGCTGGGTGGTAGGTACCATTTTTATTTTTTTAAACGTTCACTCTTCATGAAGAGTATTTCATTAAAAATACATATGTGATGGCAATTCCCTGGTGGTCCAGTGGTTAAGACTCCATGCTTCCACTGCAGGGGGCACAGGTTCAATCCCTGGTTGGGGAACTAAGATCCCGCACGCTGTGCAGCATGGCGAGAAAAAGAAAATAAAAGTGAAAATGACTCTGACTTTGGTATATGGTGTTCAGATTGCTATGAGGAAAACAAGCAGGCTAACTTCAAAACAGAATCCTTTTCCAACCACAGAAAATTTTAGCAACAAATCCCCTCTCGTTTGGCCCAAGGCCAATAAGAATTTTAAGAGAGATGACAAAATATGATTATTGAATATGATTAGAAATAACAGTAAGGTAACTTGCAATTTTTATGAAGATTTTAAAACTCACACTCTACCTGGTTTTTTCTGAGATACAACTCACATACCATAAAATTCACCCTTTTAAAGTGTGCAGTTGAGTATAATCACTAAGTCGTACAACTATCACAACTGTCTAATTTCAGAAACCCCATGCCCATGAGCGGTCACTCCCCAGACTCCCTCCTCCAGGTCCCTGGCAGCCACTACTCTACTTCCTGTTTCCATGGATTTGCCAATTCTAGACATTTCATATTAAGTGGAATCATAATTTGCTGTCTTTTGTGTCTGGTTTCTTTCACTTAGCATAATAGTTTAAAGCTTCACCCACAATGTATGAAGACTTCATTCCTTTCTACCACTGAATAATATTCCATGTACAGACAGACCACATTTTGTTTATCCACTCATCAGCTGATGGGTAACTGTGTTGTTTGGACTTTACAGCTATCATGAATAATGCCGCCTTGAGCGCTCCTGGACACGTTTTTGTGTGGACACGTTTTCAACCCTCTTGGGAATATAACTAGATGTAGAACTGCAGGGTCGCATGGTAACATTATGTGTCACTTTTTAAGACTCCTCCTGCTTTTACACATTTAACTGGGGCTGCTAATATTGAAGAAATCTGTCTTGTTCGTAAGGAATTAAAAATTTATAGAAATATGAAAAATAATTTTAAGTTTGCCAAGTTAACAGAAAATGGGTATAATACGAAGGATCACTCCAACTCAGCATATAGAAAACCAAACAAATTTAAACACTGTTAATCTCAGGTAGAATAAGTATAAAAAACGTAGGGGCAACCAGTAAGCTTAAAATAAAAGGGGAATTCAGATTTCCTAATGAGATTTACCATACCGCATTCTTCATCCTGAATCTCAAACACAGAAGAAAACATACCCTTGAAAACCAGTCTTAACCCACTTCTTGAACTTCACCCAACGTTATATCGTCTCTAAAGTTTTGTGACTAGGTTTAAAATAAAATGATCAAATAAATATACAGTTTTCACAGTAAATTTTGGTCAGACTACATTAAAGATGCAAAGAGGGCAAATCAAATACTACTTCCGTCTGGGACTTCCCTGGTGGTCCAGTAGTTAGGACTCCGCGCTTTCACTGCCAAGGGCGTGGGTTCAACCCCTGGTCAGGGAACTAAGATCCTGCAAGCCTCATGGTGAAGCTGGGGGTGGGGACTACTCCTGTCAAATTGGCCCCAGATTTTTTTCACGAAAGCCCATTCTTGACTACTGAGAGAGAAGTAACCTCCTCCTCTGCTGTCTCGGGCCCCCCAGCACGTCACTGCAGCAGACAGGCTGCCTGCCCCACTGAAGACAACAGATGTGCCAGCTGAGCAACATCGCCCCCGACGCTGGCCATGTTCATCATCACCTGTGCTGCGGACAATACAACCCAAAGGAGCAACGTGTGAAACATGCAACCCCCAAGCTGAGGTTGTTACCTAAGGTTTTGTCTTTGTTCCTGTCGCACTCTGAATCTTGCTGACCATCAGGGGGATCTGTTCGAGCCTCTCGCCCAGGAATTTCCTCCCTTGACTCTCGTGTGCAGTACTCTGGGCTCACCAAACTCCTGCCCTTCGTGATAAAGTCACTGTGTGCATCCTCTTCCAAGGAATGCTTGTTACTTGTGCCACCACAGTGTGAGCCTTGATGCTGAAGAATATCATTGGACTGGGAGTTACGCAACATATCCGTTTTCACCCCTAGCCCGCACATTCCAGCTTCTTCCATTGTGCCAATCACAAACTAGAGGGAAGGGGAGAGGAGAAAAAAAGATGGGAAGGGGGGGTTAAATTAAATGTAATCAATGTTTACAATCCATCACACACCACAGGTTGACAGCTTTTTCCTTTCTTAGTCGTTTGCGAAACCGATGTAAACGTGGTAATTTCTAAGTTTCACTGAAAGGTGACCTCACTGTAAATAAGAAAATTAAAGTTAAGATGGCCAAAAAACACACGAAAAGATGCTCAATATCACTAATTATCAGAGAAATGCAAATCAAAACTACAATGAGGTATTACCTCACACCAGTCAGAATGGCCATCATCAAAAAATCTACAAACAATAAATGCTGGAGAGGGTGTGGAGAAAAGGGAACCCTCTTGCACTGTTGGTGGGAATGTAAATTGATACAGCCAATATGGAGAACAGTATGGAGGTCCCTTAAAAAACTAAAAATAGAACTACCATATGATCCAGCAATCCCACTACTGGGCATATACCTTGAGAACACCATAATTCAAAGATACATGCACTGCAGCACTACTGACAATAGCCAGGACATGGAAGCAACCTAAATGTCCATCAACAGAGGAATGGATAAAAGCAGATGTGCTACAATATATACAATGGAAAGAATGAAATGCCATTTGCAGCAACATAGATGGACCAAGAGATGATCATACTGAGTAAAGTAAGTCAGAAAGAGAAAGACAAATATCATATGATATCGTTTATATGTAGAATCTAAAAAAATGGTACAGGGCTTCCCTGGTGGCGCAGTGGTTGAGAGTCCGCCTGCCAACGCAGGGGACACGGGTTCGTGCCCCGGTCCGGGAAGATCCCACATGCCGCGGAGCGGCTAGGCCTGTGAGCCATGGCCGCTGGGCCTGTGTGTCCGGAGCCTGTACTCTGCAACAGGAGAGGCCACAACAGTAAGAGGCCCGCATACCACAAATAAATAAATAAATTTTAAAATGGTATAAATGAACTTATTTACAAAACAGAAATAGACTCACAGATGTAGAAAACTTACGGTTACCATGGGGGAAAGGGGGGGAAGGGTAAACTGGGAGGTTGGGATTGAGAGATACACACTACTATATATCAAAATAGATAACTAATAAGGACCTACTGTATAGCACAGGGAACTCTACTCAATACTCTGTAATGGCCTATATTGGAAAAGAATCTAAAAAACAGTGGATATATGTGTATGTGTAAGTGATTCACTTTGCTGTACACCTGAAACTAACACAACATTGTAAATCAACTATACTCCAATAAAAATAAAAATTAAAAAAAGAAAGAAAATTAAAGCTAAAACAAATCACAGAACTCAGTGGTACCAAAGGAAGCAAGAAATGCCATTTAGTTGTACATCTAAACTTGTTTCAAAAAAAAAAGTATCAAGTTGTGTTAGTGCCCTAGCCAATAAAAAATAAACATATTTCCTTATAAAAATTCACCACTTAAAATAATTAGCATCTTAAAAGACATGAAATTATCCCAAGTTAACGAATGTTAATTATTCTGGTCTTGGCCTCTAGGACACAGTACAGCAGAGATGGCTCACTGGCTGTACAGCAGAAACCCAGGATCCTCCACAATCCTGTGGAGCCGGGACTGGTGGCCAAGTGCTCAGACCGGCCGACACTTCCCAGCCCCTTTCATCTGGCCGGGACTCCCATGCAAAGTTGCCACCAATAAAATGTGAGCCCAAGGAAGGACTTTTCCTTCTGCAACAAAACTTTTTTTAGAAGCACACATTCTTTCTCCTCCATCTCTTTCCCACTCTGGCTGGACGCAGAGGTCTCCAAGACCCCAAGAGATGGCAGAGCCACAGGATGAAAGCAGCCTGCATCCCTAAAGCTCACATACCTATACAAGGAAAGCCATCCGTCTTACTAAGAACACCCACACTGGGCTATCAGATGAGAAAGAGAATACCTTTCTTTCTTATAAAGCCACAGACATTGTGAGAATTAGGTTTTAAACAGCTACCCCTGCCCTAACAAATACAGACAGCAGGCATGGGACAGACAGCTTCATTCTAGTATTTTATTCTCCATCAGTACTTTAAACTTCCCCTCTCTTCTATCATACTGTTAACCCATTTACTTATGGGGTGGTGTGTGTTTTTCCCCTGGTTGACACTACTTGGTCATATGATGGGGCACAAACTTAAATTCTGTATATTTCCTCTCTGCGTGAAAGAGGGCCTCTTCCTTTTTTGAATAACATAACTGATGGGGAGGTGGCTAATACCTTTCTCTTATTACAAGTGGACAAAAGCTACTCTACAAAGTTAATAGGAAAAGAGAGATTTATTTTTTCAAGTTACAACAGTATCCAGCTGAAGAAATGAAGATAATTTAAAGTATCGAAGTAGCAGAGTATGGGGAGGTTAAGGGAACTAAATCCGCATCTTTTATAGTCCAACATTGATAAATCAAGTACTGTGCTTTTGCAAGAACAAACTGGTGCAGCCACTTTTAAAACCTTTTGCAATATGGCTACCTTCCAATCCAGTTAATTCTACCCCTAGGATTTTACCCTAGTATGTACAGATGTGCAGCCAAAGGCCAAGAATGTTTAAAACCACACTATTTGTAATTGCCCCCAAATGAAATCAACCCAAATTTCTATCAACAGAAGAATGGATGCATTGTGGTGTGTTCATATCATCCAGCAGTGAGAACGAAGTACTGCTAGATGCAGCAACAGGGATGAGTCTCATAGAATTTTGTGAGGAAGGTGCCAGAAGAAAACATACTACAGGAAACCATTTACATATAAAGTTCAGAAACAAGCAAAATTAATCAATGGTGCTAGAAATCAAGATTGTGTTCACCGCTGGGGGTGGGGCCTTCTGGGGTGCTCGGTAATAGTCTGTTTCTTGATCTAGGTGGGGTAACGTAGATGTTCACTTTGTGAAAATTCATTAAGCCTAAACCTTTATGATTTGGATACTTTTCTGAATGTATGTTTTACTTCAATAAGGTTTATTTTAAAAGTTGTAATTTATATATTATTCCAGCATTATGAAGAACCAAAACAGAAATATTTTCCTCTGGGGAGAGAGATTAGAGATGCATTCTTTTCTGATACTACTTTTTAAAAAATGTGCCTGTTACACTTTTTCTTAAAAAAATTAATGCATTAAGGAGAAATGCGTTGTTTAGAGTTATGGTTTGATGCTACACTCAAATTCTTTCCAAAAAATTCTCTTCCATACGTAATGCAGTCCATAAAGCAGTATTTCTCAAATGTAATCCAGAGATATTAGGTCTACAAAAAATTACCAAGGATTTAGGAAATGTCTTTTGTTAAATTTCATTACTGCAGAAACTTCTTAAAGTCCTTGATAGGCCCAAATAACATACAGAAGTATTAATATCAAGCCAAACGCAAAGTGATCGTTTTTTTTTTTTTGGCTGTGCCATGCGGCTTACAGAATCTTAGTTCCCCGACCAGGGACTGAACCCGGGCCCTCGGCAGTGAAAGTGCAGAGTCCTAACCACTGGACCACCAGGGAATTCCTGCCAAGTGATCATTTTAATGCTACATTATACACAGAACTACTAGTCCCACCTCTATGTTATACCAAATATTAAACTGTCATATACTAGTTGGGCAAATGGATAATGTTAACAGAGATCCTTTATGCAAAAGCAATACTGAGAAGAAGAAAAAAAAACCAACCCAGGGCTTCCCTGGTGGTGCAGTGGTTGAGAGTCCACCTGCCGACGCAGGGAAATACCATCTTCCCCAACTTTTTAAAAATTAATTAATTTTTATTTTTGACTGCGTTGGGTCTTTGCTTCTGTGTGTGGGCATTCTCTAGTTGTGGCGAGCAGGGGCTACTCTTCGTTGAGGTGTGTGAGCTTCTCATTGTGGTGGCTTCTCTTGTTGCGGAGCACAGGCTCTTGGCGCGTGGGCTCAGTAGTTGTGGCTTGTGGGCTCTAGAGTGCAGGCTCGGTAGTTGTGGCACGCGGGCTTAGGTGCTCTGCGGCATGTGGAATCTTCCCGGACCAGAGCTTGAACCCGTGTCCCCTGCATTGGCGGACGGATTCTTAACCACTGCGCCACCAGGGAAGTCCCCCCAATTTTAAAAAAATAATTTTTAAACCGATTCCCTGAAAACCATTAGCCCAATATTAAGAATAGGGCTACAAAACCACAATGCTGGCTTTAAACACTGATGAAAGTCTGTTAAAAGATAATTAAAATGGAAGATTGCTTATCTCTAAGAAAGAATTTCTCAGAAGCATAATGATAATAAAACCCACAAAATACCAGAAAACATGGTGTCAAGCAATATCAAAAATATAATGAGCAAGCAATTTGTTGGAAGAAGCAGGAGCATAAATAATTTTCACCAAGAAAACCCAAGGCCTCTCCTAAGATCAATTTTATCGAGAAGCCTACCTGAGGATTGGAATTGGTTATTTCTAGTTTCCCAGTTCAATTAGTGATTTTTCATAACACCTTTATTGAGATATAATTCACATACCATCCAATTCACTGGTTTTTAGTGTATTCACAAAGTTGTGCAACTATCACCACAATCTATTTTAGAATACTTTGGTCACCTCAAAATGAAACTCAGTACCCTTTCCAGCTATAAACCCCTAATCCGCCCAAAACTCCCAGCCCTAGGCAATTAACGTGCTTTCTGTCTCTATAGATGTGGTTATCCTGAACATTTCATATAAATGGAATCATACAATATGTGACCTTTTGTGTCTAGCTTCTTTCACACAGCATAATGATTTCAAGGTTTCTCCACATGGTAGCATGTATCAGTACTTAATTTATTTTTATTACCAAATAATATTCCACTGTATGGACAGACCATATTTTGTTTATCCATTCATCAGTAGATGGACATTTAGATTATTTTCAATTTTGGCTATTATGATTATTTTCAACTTTGGCTATTATAAATAATTTTGCTATGAAAATAAATGTACAAATCTTCGTGGGGACATCTGTTTACATTTCTCCAGGGTATATACCTAGGAGTGGAACTGCTGGGTCATATGGTCACTTTATGTATAACCCTTTGAGAACCTGCCACACTTTTTCTAATCGATTGCACCATTTTACATTCTCACCAGCAGTGGGTGAGGGTTCCAATTTCTCCACATCTTCATCAACACTTGTTATTGTCTGTCCTTTTCATTATAGCCATCATAGTTGGTGTGAAGGTATCTAACTTAATGACCAGTGATGCTGAGAACATTTTCATGTGCTTACTGACCATTTGTATACTTCCTCTGGAGAGACGTTTATCCAGATCCTTTGCCCATTTTTAAATTTGGGTTATTTGTTATTTTATTATTGAGTTGTAAGAGTTCTTTATAGACACTGGATACAAGTCCTTTATCAGAGGTATGATTTGCAAATATTTTCTCTTATGACTCTCCTTCATTCTCTCAATTTTGGAGAAAACTCACAGTATATTTATTCACCTATTTCAAAATGCCATAGGTGATTTAACTGCAAGTTATGCTGGCTTTCAGATTAAAGGCATATAGGTCAATTTCAACTACCAGAGACAGAAAAAAGACAGGTTAGAAAGGCCAAAATGTTCACCTAACTTAAAATAATAGCTGGTGGCAGGCTTCCCTGGTGGCACAGGGGTTAAGAATCCACCTGCCAACACAGGGGACACGGGTTCGAGCCCTGGTCCAGGAAGATCCCACATCGTTGCTGTGGAGCAACGAAGCCCATGTGCCACAACTACTGAGCCTGCGTTCTAGAGCCTGTGAGCCACAACTACTGAACCTGTGTACCACAACTACTGAAGCCTGCGTGCCTAAAGCCCGTGCTCTGCAACGAGAGAAGCCACCACAATGAGAAGCCCGCACACCGCAATGAAGAGTAGCCCCTGCTCACCGCAAGTAGAGAAAGCCCGCGCGCAGCAATGAAGACCCAATGCAGCCAAAAATAAATAAGTTTAAAAATAGCCGGTGGCACTGAGCATAAATAAGGATGTTAAATTAATCTGTATAGTGCACAACCATCATACCTAACGTTATCCTTCTAAGTTTATTTCATCACTATCTTTAGCTAACACTACTACTGTTTTGTCTTTCCAGACACTCCTTTCACCTTGAAATTCCTACCACACATATTACATTATCACTTATTTGGTATGTACATCCTCCTAGATAGCGACAGCTTATGCATAAAAGGTGCTCAAGTGCCAACTGAGTGGAAAACACGAGGGGCCAAAATGGCTGCTTAAAACAAGCCATGGGAAGTATCTATTGAGAAAAACACCACTATTATTATTTTATCATTAGAAGCAGGACAGTATTACATTTCCCTTCTCTCCTGTACAGTTAAGTTTGATTTATTCTTCACATTTGCTAATGAAAGACTTACTCTGGCTCTACAAAATCTTTTTGTTTATGAATAAGCCCAGTTAGAGCTGGGCTTGATTCCAACCCTAGTCTACAAATACTCTTGATATAGTAAGGCCCCAATTTTCCCCACTTGAGGTTCCGCACTGGACCATTTGATATGAAGCAAATTCTTAGGGCCAATAACTTTATTTAAATTGTAAATGATTTCTCAGCCTTCAACTCCTTAAGCAGAGAATTCTCTATCACATGGCCAATACAACTTCCTACTCTGCCCTCTTTGACACCCATTCTGGACGCCTTTGCTTGGGTACACTCTCTTGGATAAACAACAGCAGCAACAGCTAACACTTACACAGCAAATACTATAGCCAGGCACTACTGTAAGCACTTTCCTATACTCACTAATTTAATCCTCACAATAATGTCAAGAGACAGTTATCATCTCTATTTTACATGTGAGCAAACGGTGGCGTGGTAAAGTTAAGTACCTAGCTGAAGGTCACAGTCAGTAAATTGCCCAGCAAAGATCTGAACCCTGGCCAACTAATTTCCGAGTCCACGCTCTTAACCACAACGATGTACTGCTTCATGAGTCACCTTTGTCTACTGTACAAACACCCTTGTCCTGACCGAGCCGTCTTACAGAAGTCTATTTGATAACGGGGAGAGATGCTCCCGAAGTATTATATATAAAAAGAAATTACAAAATAGTATGCACCATGTATTATGTATATATACACAGACACACAAAGTATTGGGAGGAAATACATCTAGAAACAGATGAATTTGGGAATTCCCTGGAGGCTCAGTGGTTAGGACTCTGTGCTCTCACTGCCTGGGTTCAATCCATGGTTGGGGAACCAAGATCCTACAAGCCACACGGCCAAAAAAAAAAAAAAAAAAAAAAAAAGTTCAAAAACTTTCACTTATGCTCCTTCAAATATTGTTGAAGCTAAAGAACCACCTTTCTTTGGCTTATTTTGTTTAAAAGAGCTTAAATGTTTTTAGTGATGGTTGTTCTTTTACTAAGACTGGTCTAAAGGAAAAAACAAAAAAGCCAACATTCACTTTCAAATTATTTCAACTACCATCTGCTTAAACCAGCTTGAATGCCTTTGACCAGTGCCAGACACGTGCTGAGCGCAGACACTCCCTGTGGAGAGCTGGGCGGCCACAGGAGGGGCAGGGGGGAAAGGCTGTGTACACAGATGCATTTCCCCATCCCCGCCAGAGGTCCTGAGCTCGCCTCTAGTTCCCAAAGAGTCTCGAGAAACTTATCAAGTAGGTAAAGGTAAACCTTCAGAACCTACAAGCCCCATTACCCCATTTAACCTTCTCCACGCCACTGAGAGGTGGGTCTTAGGAAAATGAGACTCAGTGACGTGAAGTAACTTGCCCAAGATCATATTCAAGTCAGTAAAATGGGCCAGTAAAACTCAAAACCAGGTCTGTCAAATTCAAGAGCCTATGTTCTCTCCATTACACCACTCCTTTCCCTTCACACATCAGCCTTGGAAAATGAAAGTTCAAAGTCAAACAAAGAAATCGGAGACATCAAATGTCTAAAAATACATACCATGCTAGATATACCAGCATGAATTTAGGAAAACATTGGGAAAGAGCTGGAGAGTTTTTAGCAGTAATTAACTCTGGGGTTTAGGGAGGCGAGACAACACTAATTTGGGAGTAGAGACATCTTTAAATAATTTTAAGTGATTATATTTAAGACATTGAAGGGTTTTTTTTAAAAAAAAACTTTTTGTGTCTTAGGATTAAACTAAATTATCTCTAAAAATCCCTTCAACCCTATGTTTCTAATAATTTCCTCTAAGAGTCATCAACGACGAAGCAGGAATGTGAAGACACAGAGCGCACGCCTGCCTGGCCTCAGACACCAGGCGCTTCCCGCTCTCAGCATGGCCACGACCAGCCTTATTTGGTTTTGAAAATATGAACCTCTTTTCTAAACATTTCCAGTATTTTGAAGGGCTTTTACATTTCCAAATACAAATTTTACAAACAAACCTACCCATAAAACTTACATTTTCATATGCTTTTTTATTTGTTATTTTTTTAAATAAGTGGTTGGAGTTGGTAGGTTCATATGCTTTTTAAATTAGAAAAGTGGCAGATCTAAATAGGTATTTCTCCAAAGACCCAAAAGGCACAGGAAAAGATACTCAACATTGCTAATTATTAGAGGAACGCACATCAAAACTACAGTGAGGTTATTACCTCACACCAGTCAGAATGGCCATCATCAAAAAGTCTACAAAACAATAAATGCTGGAGAGGGTGTGGAGAAAAGGGAACCCCCTTGCACTGTTAGCGGGAATGTAAGTTGGTACAGCCACTGTGGAGAACAGTACGGAGGTTGCTTAAAAAACTAAAAATAAAACTACCATATGACCCAGCAATCCCCCTACTGACATATACCCTGAGAAAACCATAATTAGAAAAGATACACGCACCCCAATGTTCACTGCAGCACTATTTACAATAGCCAAGACATAGAAGCAACCTAAATGTCCATCGACAGATGAATGGATAAAGATGTGATACACACACACACACACACAATGATATACTACTCAGCCATAAAAAAAGAAGGAAATAATGCCATTTGCAGCAACACAGATGGATCTAGAGATTATCATATTAAGTGAAGTCAGAGAAACACAAATACCATATGATATCACTTGTATGTAGAATCTAAAAAGATGATACAAATGAACTTATTTACAAAACAGAAACAGACTAACAGACATAGAAAACAAACTTATGGTTACCAAAGGGGAAAGAGGCAGGAGAGGGATAAATTAGGAATTTGGGAGTAACATATACACCCCACTATATATAAAATAGAAATAAGGACCTACTGTATAGCACAGGGAACTACACTCAGTATTTCGTAATAACCTACATGCGAAAAGAATCTGAAAAAGAAAATATATTTGTATAACAATCCTTTTTTTTTTTTTTTTTGGCTCCGTTGGGTCTTTGTTGCTGCGTGCAGGCTTTCTCTAGTTGTGGCAAGCGGGGGCTACTGTTCACTGCGGTGCGCGGGCTTCTCATTGCAGTGGCTTCTCTTTTGTTGTGGAGCACGGGCTCTAGGTGCGCGGGCTTCAGTAGTTGTGGCACCTGGGCTCAGTAGTTGCGGGATGCAGGCTCTAGAGCACAGGCTCAGTAGTTGTGGCACACGGGATTAGTTGCACCACGGCATGTGGGATCTTCCCGGACCAGGGATCGAACCCGTGTCCCCTGCACTGGCAGGTGGATTCTCAACCACTGCGCCACCAGGGAAGTCCCTAAAAAATTTTAAAATGATGTCATTTCAAACTGGTAAAGGAAATAAACGATTTGAGATATCTCCCAAGTCATATGGGGGGAAAAAGTGATAACCAATCACACCCCTCCAGATATATCAAGATTGAAACGTGAAAAATGAAAACCACAAAGAACTAGAAGTTCAAAGTGAAACTTTGGGGCTTCCCTGGTGGCACAGTGGTTGAGAATCCGCCTGCCGATGCAGGGAACACGGGATCTAAGGAAATCAGAGAACTCGGAAGCTATTTTATTTTTTAAAGAAAAGCAAAATCAATTTACTAAATATTAATTGAAAACTGCAGACTAGCCAAAAGACCACGTTCATAAGGGCTTCAAATGAGTCAGAGACCCAGCTTTCAAGGATTTCTGAACAAGGAGATCACAGTTAAAGAACTAAAAATGCCCAACATACAAAAACATGTTCAAACTGGACTTCCCTGATGGGCCATCGGCTAAGACTCCACGCTCCAACTGCAGGGGGCACAGGTTCCATCCCTGGTTGGGGAACTAAGATCCCGCATGCTGCACGGTGCATCCAAAAAAAGTTCGACCTCATTCATAATTAAAGAAATACAAATAAAAATGCAAATCAAAGCAATACTGACCAGATTTTTTTTAATGATTTTTTAAAAAAACAAAACAAACCTTCATGTGGGCAAACAGGTCCCCCAGTACAGTCCTGAGAAGCCTACATTGGTAGCATATTAGTTTTGCAGAGGTATTTAGCAGTATCTCTCAATATCTGAATGCACGTTCACTTTCACCAGTGAGTCCACCATAGTTTATTCCACAGACACTCTCACTCAAGGGCAAAGGCTATTCAGCACACCACCGCTTATTACTACACACAAGAACCAGAACGTCTACTGATAGTGAACTGATTAAAGGGACTTCCCTGGTGGTCCAGTGGTTAAGACTCTGCGCTTCCTCTGCAGGGGTTGTGGGTTCAATCCCTGGTCGGACAACTAAGATCCCACATGCCGTGCAGTATGGCCAAAAAATTAAAATAAAAAAAAATTTTTAATAAAATTTTAAAAAGAAATGGTTAAATAAAGAATGGTCATCCACACAAGTTAAAGGAGGCAGTTATTCAAAAGAGTAAGGTAGAGCCATGTCAATATGAACAGATCTCCAAGGTATAGTTAAGTAAGGAAAAAGAAACATTTGGTCCTGCAAAAATGTATTCATACAGAAGCCAGTAAATGGAGAAAACTTTTCTATAAAGATATCCCCCAAACTGTTCACCATGACCAGTATTATACGAAGTATTATAAAAAGCAGTATTATAGGGCTTCCCTGGTGGCGCAGTGGTTGAGAGTCCGCCTGCCAATGCAGGGGACACGGGTTCGTGCCCCGGTTTGGGAGGATCCCACATGCCGTGGAGCGGCTGGGCCCGTGAGCCGTGGCTGCTGAGCCTGCGCATCCGGAGCCTGTGCTCCGCAACGGGAGAGGCCACAACAGTGAGAGGCCCGCGTACTACAAAAAAACAACAACAAAAAGCAGTATTATATTTTTTCACTATTCCACCACACCCCAGCCTCAGAGTCTGAAGAGTTGCAGGAGTTTCTTTCGAGTCATTTCATGTCATCTTCTCCCTTCACCCTGCTCAACAGACCTCTGGGTCTGTCCCCCCAAATCTTTACACTACACCTTCTACTATAGTAGGAACACGATCTACTAAGTATGAATTTTTGTAGCTGTTCTGATATATCTCCTTCTTAAAACAATTATGAAAACTAAAATATCTCATTTAAACTTGGCCTCAATCTATAACTACGGCTAGGACAGCTACCAAATCATTTTACCAGTTGAAAAAAAAATAGGTTCAATCATGGATAGTTAACTCTTCCCAAGTAGAATCAGACAGTCAACAGCTAAGCCTATACACAGAACACACAAAAGAGGGTTAACATACTGTATATAAGGCTAAGTTCTGACTGAAGGGAGAAAGGAAAAAAACCTAACATTTACTAACTGCTATGTGGTAGACATTTAAAATACTTTATTTAGTTGAGCCTTACAATTCTAAGACAGTGAGAATATTACTTCATTATACAGATAAACTAGGGAACAAAGTAGGAAGTGAGTGAGGAAAAAAAAGCCATGATTTGAGACCCACATGTACTGAGCCTGGTATGAAAGTAGTGTTTCTATGTCCTAAAGAATCACATCTGAAGTTAAGAAACGTGAAGACTACCCAAATGTCCATTGATGGATGAATTGATAAATAAAATATGGTAAAGGCATACCTGGTTTTATTGTGCTTCACAAATATTGCGTTTTTTACAAATTGAAGGTTTGTGGCAACTCTGCATGGTCAGATGACAGTTAGCACTTTTTAGCAATAACGTATTATTTAATTAAGGTATGTACATTGCTTTTTTAGACTTAACACTACTGCACACTTAATAGACTACACTATAGTGTAAACAACTTTATATGCACTAAAAAACCAAAAAATTCGTCTGACTCACTTTATTATGTTATTTGCTTTACTGTGGTGGTCTGGAACTGAACCTGCAATATCTCCAAGGTGCACCTGTATATAAGTACATTAGGATATTATTCAACCTTAAAAAGGAAGAAAATTCTTTTTTTTTTTGCGGTGCGGTACACGGGCCTCTCACTGTTGTGGCCTCTCCCATTGCGGAGCACAGGCTCTGGACGCGCAGGCTCAGCGGCCATGGCTCACGGGCCCAGCCGCTCCGCGACACGTGGGATCTTCCCGGACCGGGGCACAAACCCTTGTCCCCTGCATCAGCAGGCGGACTCTCAACCACTGCGCCACCAGGGAAGCCCAGGAAGAAAATTCTGACACATGCTACAACATGGATGAACCTTGAAGAAGACATTATGTTAAGTGAAAAAAGTCAGACACAAAAGAACATAGTATGATTCCACTTATATGAAATACCTGGAGTAGCCAAATTCATAGAGAAAGAAAACAGAATGGTGGTTGCTTGCCACGGGCAGGGCAGGGGGAATGGAGTACAGAGGTTCAGTTTGGGAAGATTAAAAGGTTCTGGAGATGCATGGTGGTGTAGCTTGCACAACACTGTTAACCTCTTAATGCCAATGAACTGTACGCCTAAAAATGGTTAAAATGGTAAATTTTATGTTATATATATTTTACCCCCGCCCCCCCCCCAAAATCATGATGAATCACAATTTTAAATATTCAAGTCTTTAGCAAATAAAATCTAACTTTATACTGGTCATCAGGAGTTAATGTAAAAATATTCCAGTTGCTAGAATTACTGAATTGCTCCATTAGCAAGATAAAGCAGTTGAGTCAGTAATAAATGGGATGCCACATTCCTCAGAACAAGTCTTAGGAAAAGACCCATGAAAAATAAGCCTATTCTCTTCTGACAGAATACAGAATAATCTTGGGAAAGATGAAACAAGAAAGAGCAGTCCCCACTTCTGATAAAACCAGAGGGCAGGGCTTCCCTGGTGGCGCAGTGGTTAAGAATCCGCCTGCCAATGCAGGGGACACGGGTTCGAGCCCTGGTCCGGGAAGACCCCACAGGCCCCGGAGCAACTAAGCCCGTGCACCACAACTACTGAGCCTGCACTCCAGAGTCCGCAAGCCACAACTCCTGACCCCACGTACTACAACTACTGAGCCCGCGTGTCACAAATACTGAAGCCCACACGCCTAGAGCCTGTGCTCTGCATGCAACAAGAGAAGCCACTGCAATGAGAAGCCCGCGTGCCGCAACCAAGCGTAACCCCGGCTCACGACAACTAGAGGAAGCCCGCGCACAGCAACGAAGACCCAATGCAGCCAAATAAATAAATAAATAAATCGATAAACAAAATTTATTACAAAAAAACACAACCAAACACAGGAGAGCAGCTAACAGCAGCCAGGTGGTGACCAGGACATTTTAAAGCTTCAGAACCCTGGAATGGCTCAGGAATTCTGAGCTACCTCTGAAGACAGAGGAAGAAATTGGTATCAGGTGGGCAAACAGCAGTGTCTGCCAGTTTAAAACAAAATGAAGGAAGAGCAGTATAAGCGTATTCTGAGATATAGAGGCAAACAGATGAAACTGCTAAGGATGTAAAATGGTGGTTTCTGGGAAGTGGGAATTGGGATGGGGAAAAGCAGTTTTGGGGTTTTGCTCTTCTGAAAGCCTTGCGTCATTTGACCTTTAAAATTAGGTATATACATCACTTAGATTTTTTTTTTTTTAAGCTGCTTTTGAAACGGGGGGTATGGGGGAAAAGGCACGCAAGCACTGTAGATGGGAATATAAAGTTGTACAAACTTTCCGAATGGCAGCTGGGTAATATGTTTCTAAAATATGGGAAACATTATTAGATATAACCCACATTAACAAAAGTTCCCTGGGGTAATCAATAATTTTTAGGTATGCAAAAAGACCCTGAAACCAAAAAGTTTGAGAACTGCTGCCCGGCCGCGGTAGAGGAGGAACAGAGAAAGACGAGAGGCCAGCTCAGTGAAAGCATGGTCTGAGAGGGCTCCCAAACCAAGCAGATCCATCTCTAGGGAACACACCCTGGGACCGGGTGGGAGGACAGAGAGAAGAGTGTCCTTTCCTTCCTGTTCAACCACACCTAACAAATCAGCCTCTTTCCCTTTTGGTTAAGTCACTACAGTACCAATTACTATAATCCACATGGGTGGTGAGGGAGAATTGGTATAAGCCATTTTCCCTTGGCCTTTCTTTGTTGCTCTGGTTCATTCAAAAGCCTCTCCAACAGTAGTTGATATACTTCCTCACTGAATCCTCAGAACTGTCTTAAAGGCAGGTATGATGAACAACAGCCTCAGTGATCAGGTAATCTTTTTTTTTTGTGGTACGTGGGCCTCTCACTGCTGTGGCCTCTCCCCTTGTGGAGCACAGGCTCCAGACGCGCAGGCTCAGCGGCCACAGCTCACAGGCCCAGCCGCTCCGCGGCACCCGGGATCCTCCAGGACCAGGGCACGAACCCGCATCCCCTGCATCGGCAGGCGGACTCCCAACCACCGCACCACCAGGGATGACCCAGGTAATTAAGTAATGTGTCCAGTCACGGACCTAGGACTTAGAAAGCAGAGACTGAATTCTCTTCTTTCTCTATAATATTCCAAAGAGTATGTTCTTCCAAAGTATGTTAAAAATAACAAGTGTGGTGATGGCCACACAACTCTGAATATACTAAACATCATCGAATTCTACACTTTAAGTGGATGAATTGTATGGCATATGAATTATACCTCAATAAAACTGTTAAACAAAAAATGAATGAACACAAGCAATGACAGAGTTCTGAGGAGGGACACAAATTGGAGGCAAGGTTAAGTTTAGGAATCATCCCAACTTTTTGTTTTGTTTTTCGCTGCACAGCTTGGGGGATCTTAGTTCCCCAACCAGGGATTGAACACAGGGCCCTGGCAGCAAGAGTGCTGAGTCCTAACCACTGGACCACAAGGGAAGTCCCAAGGAGTTGTCCCAGCTTCTAACTTTAGGCAGCAAAAGGCTCCAGAGTGATCTGTCACAGCATGTAGAGGACAAGGGAGCACACAGAGGCATTAATTAGGTAAATGAGAAGAAAAGAGGGGCAAACCAGTGCTGAAGTTAGGGCAAAGGCAACTGATTTCTCCCACTGGTGAAGAAGACAAGAAGGAGCCAACAGAAGCAAGAACTACAATCCTGCAGCCTGTGGAACAAAAACCACATTCACAGAAAGACAAGATGAAAAGGCAGAGGGCTATGCACCAGATGAAGGAACAACATAAAACACCAGAAAAACAACTACATGAAGTGGAGATAGGCAACCTTCCAGAAAAAGAATTCAGAATAATGATAGGGAAGATGACCCAGGACCTTGGGAAAAAATGGAGGCAAAGATCGAGAAGATGCAAGAAATGTTTAACAAAGACCTAGAGGAATTAAAGAACAAACAAACAGAGATGAACAATACAATAACTGAAATGAAAACTACACTAGAAGGAATCAATAGCAGAATAACTGAGGCAGAAGAACAGATAAGTGACCTGGAAGACAGAATGGTGGAATTCACTGCTGCAGAACAGAATAAAGAAAAAAGAATGAAAAGAAATGAAGACAGCCTAAGAGGCCTCTGGGACAACATTAAATGCAACAACATGCACATCATAGAGGTCCCAGAGGAGAAGAGAGAGAAAGGACCCGAGAAAATATGTGAAGATATTATCTCAAAAACTTCCCTAACATGGGAAAGGAAATAGCCACCCAAGTCCAGGAAGCGCAGAGAGTCCCATACAGGATAAACCGAAGGAAAAACATGCCGAGATACATAGTAATCAAATTGGCAAAAATTAAAGACAAAGAAAAATTATTGAAAGCAGCAAGGGAAAAACGACACAATTTTTAGAAAGGTATAACCTTCGAAGACCGAACCAGGAAGAAACAGAAAATATGAACAAACCAATCACAAGTAATGAAATTGAAACTGTGATTAAAAATCTTCCAACAAACAAAAGTCCAGGACCAGATGGCTTCACAGGTGAATTCTATCAAAATTTAGAAAAGAGCTAACACCCATCCTTCTCAAACTCTTCTAAAAAATTGCAGAGGAAGGAACACTCCCAAGCTCATTCTATAAGGCCACCATCATCCTGATATCAAAACCAGACAAACATACCACAAAAAAAGAAAATTACAGACCAATAACACTGATGAATATAGATGCAAAAATCCTCAACAAAATACTAGCAAACAGAAAATACACAAAAACTTTTTGACAAAATTCAACACCCATTTATGATAAAAACTCTCCAGAGGGCTTCCCCGGTGGCACGGTGGCTGAGAGTCTGCCTGCTGATGCAGGGGACACGGGCTCGTGCCTCGGTCCGGGAGGACCCCACGAGCGGCTGGGCCCATGAGCCATGGCTACTGAGCCTGCGCATCCAGAGCCTGTGCTCCACGATGGGAGGGGCCGCAGCAGTGAGAGACCCACGTACCGCAAAAAAAAAAAAAACACCTCTCCAGAAAATGGGCATAGAGGGAACCCTTCTCAACATAATAAAGGCCATATACGACAAACCCACAGCAAACATCATTCTCAATGGTGAAAAACTGAAAGCATTTCCTCTAAGACCAGGAACAAGACAAGGATGTCCACTCTCTCCACTACTATTCAACATAGTTTTGGAAGTCCTAGCCATGGCAATCAGAGAAGAAAAAGAAATACAAATTGGAAAAGAAGTAAAACTGTCATTGTTTGCAGATGACATGACTAATAAGAACCTGCTGTATAAAAAAATAAATAAAATTAAATTTAAAAATTTTTTTTAAAAAGGAGCCAACAGGTCTGGAAAAGGCCCTGTCAGAATGCAGCTTCTCTGGCTGCATGCTCTCTCCAGCAGGGGTTTGTGCTACTATCTCTAATGGTTGGTGCTAACATCTATCTTAGACTGTGCACATCGTTTGCCTTTTAATCCAAGGATAATGGCACTCGATTTCACATTTAACTTCTATGGCCATTTCTTTTATTAAAAGGAAGGGTGCTGGACTCCATAATTTGCAAAATCACTTCTAGCTCTAAAACTGTAGTTCAGTGATGAGCCGCAATCTGAGAGATACCTGTATTAGCCTGAACACCTATCTAGGTGGCAAAAGGATCAGAAAATAAGATGTTAATTCCCAAAGCTACTGAAATGTGCTTGGGCCTGATCTACTTTGCAGAAGGGCAGGGGCCAGGCCACACATTTAGCATCTTCAAGCCACAGACTCCTGAGATGTAAAATGGTCCTCTACTTTTTACAGGTTATGTAAATGCAACACCCCTGTTCCAATTTTATGAAGTCATCCTTCGCCAGCTCCACATGGACCAATCATGATGCACCTTTGAAACATCAAACCTTCTCTTTTTCTTGTCCTACTTAACCCAACCACTTCAGCTCTTTGTTAACACTGTGCTATGCAGACTTTGAGAGGTTAAAAAAAGGGTCTCTCTCTAAACCCTCTACCTTTTAATTCATCCAAACTACACTTGGAGGTGCCTTTGCAGGGAGTCAAAAGCACACTTCCTAAATCAAGTATCTTAAGGTCAACCTGGGGCCTAAGGCAATGAAACAAAAGCTATAAGGCTCAAAACTCCCTGGGTTCCTGGATTACAATAGCTTTCCTATACCCCCCAATGACCTAACCCCACCCTTTGTAACTTGATTTCATTCAGCAAAAACTATTACTCATTTTACCTATCACCAAGTTTTACTCACATTCAACGAAGAGCACATTTTTATTTACCATCCTCAAGAAATGTGTTTAGAGAGCACAAGAGACATGGAATATGGCTAATGGCTTTGGAGCCCAGAGACCCCGGCCTTTGAATATACCACTTACTACCTCGTGTGTTGCCATAGGGAGGTCAACCTCTCAGTTTCCTGATCTGTAAACTAGAGATGCACAGTACCTACCTCCTAGAGTAGTAAGATAAGCTGTAATGAATATATATTGCTACCATGCAGCAGAACTGTTTATAATATGTGAATAAGGATGCATTTGCAAATTATGCATTCTCACTTTTAAATATGACCCACATGTCAATCTAAAACATCCTTGGGACTTCCCTGGTGGTCCAGTGGGTAATACTCCACACTCCCAATGCTGGGGGCCCGGGTTCGATCCCTGGTTGGGGAACTAGATCCCGCATGCATGCCGCAATTTAGAGTCCACATGCCACAACTAAGACCTAGCGCAGCATAAATAAATAAGTTTAAAAAATGAAACATCCTTAACGAAACGCGCTTCTAAGCTACTGGCACATCTTCCTCAACAAACCATTCTACTTTGACCTGAGTAGGGAAAGAAGAAAAATGAACAAGTGGTAGTTTAGCAATATTACTCGTGGCAGACTACAGAGTAGGAAGTGGGGGTAATGGGGGTCGTCCTGGGGACATTTTGGAAATGGAACACAGAATGCAAACCAGCAACCTGAGCAATAACTGTTAATAAAATTAGGTTGCCAGCACAACAGGACAACAATGGTCATTTTATATATCTTTTCCTTCAAGTAATAAAATTTAAGTAGTTGTAAGTCCCAAGAGAATTTCAACTAGGAAATAAATTGAATCATAAAAACATACTCAAGGTTCAAACCCTTAAAGGGTCACCTAACCTATTTTATCCTCTTCTAGAAATGCCCCACTTGGGAAAATTTTAAACATAGCTAATTCTCAATGTTGATGAATACTATATTAAACTTGTATACCACTTTACACACTTTAAATACTGTCACATCCATTACATTAACTAAAAGTTACTGATAATCGTGTTAGAACCAAACAAAAAGTAATTGGGAAGAAGGGGGGTGGGGGGGGAAGAGGCAAAGGGATTTCTTTGGGATATTAGGTTAGAGAAGCGGAAACTGTCCATGCAGTAGGGTACATCAGTTGCGTTATCAATTACACGATTATATACCGGCTCTAGGCCAACTTCACCAACTCTGAGCTGTGTTATTTAATTTGAGCAAGATTTGCTGTTGTTGTTTTGACTGAGCTTCAGATGCCTTATCTACATACCTAGGGATACCACCTATTCTGCAGAGGTAAGGAAGATATCAGAATGCAAGCACATTTTAAGTGCTGAGCACAATGCAGGAAACAGTGAGAACTCGAATTCCTTTCCTTTGAAATACAACTCTCTGCAAAGTGTAAAACCTGAACAGCATATCTACTGAAAGGAAAACTATTATAGTGACTCCTTCTGTGAAGAATCCCACACAAAGGAAAATCACATGTGACCTGTTTTATGGAATCTGGATTTGGTATATACACTCCTAAATAAAATTTCTCTAGTCAAGACCGATATAAATGACACAAAATAACATATACAACACCTTCCAGTAATGTAATAAATAACTGTGGCATATTATGATCTATGAATGTGGTATTGCTAGAGGGATGTGCTGTATCTGGTCTGCTCTCATTACTGCTTTGCCCGTTTGGTTCTCCATGGAAATAAAACTTACCAAAGTTTGCTGATAGAATTAGATGACAATGTCGTAAAGAGAACATCACTTTGATTCTTATTACTTAATCTCTGTGCTAGAAGAGTGGAAATTCATCATCAAGTCCGCAAATGGGGAGAAAAACAAGACAACGAAATGGTTTCTTCCTACCCCATACTCTCGCCCCACCCTGACCTGATTTCTCCTCATTAAGTCTATCACTGATTCTGGGAAGAGTGAAGGACACAAAGGTTGGAAGATAGATTTACAGAATAACACCCTAAAAGCAAGAGAAACGGATCTTTCATATATGCTAGCCTCCCCACCAAGTAAAATTCTACATGCCCGGCACTGGGCTGAACGTGTCACATCAACTTTTTTTTTTTTTTTAATTTTATTTGTACTTATGTATTTTCGGCTGTGTTGGGTCTTCGTTGCGGTGTACAGGCTTCTCATTGCGGTGGCTTCTCTTGCGGAGCACGGGCTCTAGGCACATGGGCTCAGTAGTTGTGGTGCACAGGCTTAGTTGCTCTGGGGCATGTGGGATCTTCCCGTGTCCCCTGCATTGGCAGGCGGGTTCTTAACCACTGCGCCACCAGGGAAGCCCTCAACTCTCATACTTCACAACAGTCCTATGCAGTAGGGATTAGCATCATCGCCACTTTACAGATGATGCAATTGAGGCTTAGAAAGATTGCGAAACCTGCCCAAGGTTGCACAGCTAATAGGTGGCAAGAGCCACGGGTCTTGACTCCAAATCCATACTATTTGCCCACTACCACCCTACTTATTACTGTAGTGTAGATGAAAGGGTACTTTCCACACTCGGCTTCACCCCTTGGGCAAATCACTTGACCTTGCTGATCAATTTGTCATCTATAAATGAGGACAATGACAGTTGCCCAGCCTTCTCCACAGCACCTGAGTGATGCTGAAAAACTTAATATATGTGCAAAAATATGCTATAAAAACTATAAGGCAACATGTAAATGTAACATTTCATTAATTTGAGCATACATTCCATATATCTTTATCCTTCCTATCTGACCTGAAAATAAGTTTTTAAGAGTAGTTAAATAATTTTTAACACTCCCAAGCAAAAATCTAGAGGGAAAAAAATCAACCTTAGACATTCTGGAAAAGGCAAAACTATAGAGACAGTAAAAATATCAGTGGTGGCCAGTGGTTTGGGGGAAGAGAGGAAGGGATGGAGGTTCTTAGGGCAGTGAAACTGTTCTGTATGATATCCTAATGGTGGACACATGTCATTACACATTTGTTAAAACTCTTAGAATATACAGCACCAAGAATGAACCCTAATGTAAACTATGGACTTCAGTTAATAAGAATGTATCAATATTGGCTCACCAATTGTAACAAATGTACCACAATACTGCAAGATATAAATAACAGGGGAAAGGGGTGTGGTGTGAGGGGATAAATGGGAACTCTGCAATTTATGTTCAATTTTTTGGTAAACCTAAAACTGCTCAAAAAATAGTCTATTCGTTTTTTGAAAACTCAACCTTATAAAACAAATTCTAGTAAAAATACAAACAAACAAAAAAAACCCCCACAAATTCTACACAAGGATTTAGGAAGTACTATGAAGGAGCTTGGTGTTCTAAAAAATGCCTGGAATACTTGACAAAGTAATATCCCATCTTTTTAGACCAGTGCTGTCCAATAGAACTTTATGCAATGTGCGATGATGGAAATATTCTAGATCTGCTCTAACACAGTAGCCGCTAGTCACATTGGCTACTGAACACTTGCAATGTGGCCAGTATACTGAGGAAGGGAATTTTTAATTTTACTTAATTTTAATTAACACTTAAATAGCCATAGGCGCCTAGTGGCTATCACATCAGACAGCAGTTTTAGACAATTCAAGAGACTCTTAGAAATGTACTGTAATGTTAAAAGAAAAAAGTCACCTTAAGAGACCATCCAAATAGCAGTAGTTATAAAACAATGCCACAATTACCTGAGGTCAAGAGTGACTAGATGGTCAAGACAAACAGGAAGCAACAAAGCCCATCTCCAATTGTTTCTCACTTTTAAGTCCCATAATGTAACCCAAAAGTGACAAAACGGTCACTGTTCCTTTAATTCCTTCAATATTTTCAAAACAACTCAATTAGTTAAACAGCATTTCTGCTTCCTGAAAAATAGGGCTGAGGTCAAGTTAGAATTACGAATATATTTTCAAGCTAGTGGCCCAGAGGAAATAAAAAACAAGGGGTCCAAAGAAAATAACTTAAAAAGTGAATTCTGCAAACACAAGATATTCACCCAATTTTTTAAAACGAAAATTCAGAAACTAATATTTAGCCATGTATTTCAATTCCACGTCATAGTCAATTGTAAATAAAAAGGAAAAAAGATGCCCAAAAAAGCCTGAGCAAAGAAGAATGGTGCCTGAGTAAGTAAACAAAACTGAGACAGTACAGACACACCTGACTATTCTTATCCAGCTGTTAACCAGAGAACTGCGTCAAAGGGTCATTACCTCTTCCTCGTTTAAAATGCTAGTTGATTTAAACGTCAGCTCCTAGTGCTGACTTTTTATCCTTAGGCTAGGGGCATAAAAAGGAACTCATATCCTCAACTGCACTGGCTTTTTATCGGAGTCCTCCCCTGGGGGGCCTATGAAATCAAACCCTGAGATTGGCTCCCCACCCTCAGGGAATAAGTGAGGTGTCCAAAGTGACAGTGTTGAATCCCTAGAGTTCCGTTCGGTCCACAGCTTCTTTTTCAGTCCTTCAAGTACTGGATCTTTCTTTTAGAGTACAAAGAGAGGGAGAGAAAGACAGGTAATTGAGAAGCAGTAACACGCTCATGAAGACAGACGTGAAAACACGTGACCTTAGAAACAGGCCTCGAAAAGCTAATTCTTGACACTCTGCGCAGAGGTAAAACGAACCTTTGTTCTTTTTTTTTCCAAGTTCACGAGTCGCATTAGAAAAATATTATTTCGTAATTTCCAACAGGGGTGATCTTTAAGAGTATTCAAACGCATAATTAAGTGACATTAAACAGCCCCGAGTGATCAAGCACGAAGTCCAACAACTTGAATGTTTCAATCTGTTCAAACGCAAGGAACGAGACGGGTTTCCACCTTTCCAGTCCTTTTCCCCGCACCTCTCTCTTCCTGGGCCCTGAAAGCCCTGTATACCGTTTGTCGTGCAATTTTTTTCGAACTCCACCCACTGACTCCAGAACAAGTAGAATTCTCCCATTCTGAAGGTCGGGATTTTCCTCCAGAAAGGGAGGGAGACACTGAAAACTCCTTGACGTGAGTCAAATAAGGCAAGGGGAACAGTCCAGCCCGACTCCCAGATTAAGAGAGACCAAAGGCCAAGCTGGGGGAGGCGCTCAAGTTTCCGCTCACCAAGGTGGGGGGGGAGAAAGAAAGAAAAGGGGCAGAAATAAAGAGCGAGAAGGGGAAGGAGGGAGGGCTGGATTGGGAAGACCGGTTATCCGCGATGCTGCTCCCAACTGTGCGGGACCCAGGTCCTCCAGCATCTTCTCCCCACGTGCAGCCAAGCCCGTGGCGCCCACAGAGCAGCCGCTGGGCCTGGGTCCCGGGGGCCGAGAGGCCCGGCTCGCCAGCCCGCGCAGTGGCGGGGAAAAAAGTCGCCATGAGGTGACGGCAGCAGCCAAACAAGCAGCCCGACAAGGGGCACGGAACCTCGCAGGGCCTCGCGCCCCACCCCTGAATCCCCCAGCCAATTGCCGCATGCAAGGCTCCCCACGTGACCGGAGGAGGTTGGCCCCTGAGGGGACGGAGCGGAATGGGGGTGGGGAGCATTGAAGCCGGGGCTGGGCTACTGCAGGGCCGAAGGGCGAACAGAGGCCGCGCGAGCCTGCGCGAACGAGGAAAGGGACTCTGGAGCGGACTACAAGTCCCAGCAGGCTGCACGGCCACGGCTCGCAGACCCGGATCAGGATTGGAGCGTAATGCGGCGTTCTGAAATGGGGGAAGAGTATCCACTGTGCTGCGCGTGCAGCCTCCTGGGATTTGTAGTTTTCTAGGGTCGATGTACCAGTACCGGAAGGTACTCCTTATCATCCTGCGGGAAAAGTTCAGAAATAGTTCAGTGTTTGGGAGGGAGCGAGGTCTGGGACACATTGTTCTGCTTTTGTTTTGGTTGCTCTTCTTCGGAACAGAGCCCGAATGATTGGGGGATGAGGAGAAATACTTCGTGACTTTCAAGGCGGGAGAGTTGTAATGGCTTTCAGAATTTGAGGTTTCTGGCTCGACACCTGTCCCGAGTCCTGCCCCTCCACCAGAGCTCTCAGCACCGTTTAGCGGTCCCGAGCTCCTGCGGGGTGGGGGCTGCGTCATATTCACCTTGGCTGAACCGCCCGGGCTTCTAGCACAGTTCTCCTCCCTTAGTTGGCGCTAAATACACATTGAACGTACTGGCTTCCTCCGCCAGTTGTTTCGTTACTGAAATTTTTTAACAAACTCGGTTTGCTGAATCGATTTTTTTTTCTTGACGAGATTAGGGCGGGGATGGATTTTTTTTCTCAGGCATACTCCCTATTTACATCTGATGGAACCAGATCTCCAATGACCGAGCTTCTGATAGTCACAGAGCGTCATGAAATCCTGACATGTTGCCTTAAATAACTCATTATGAAAATTTGTGTAAATCCTATGTCATTTTTTATGAGAGAATACTAAGTAGTGGTGTCAGGCGCCAAAAATTTAATAACTTACGTGAGAGTAAATTTCAATATTGGGGAAATTCCTTCTATTAATTTTAATTATTTCTGTAAATTTGGGGAAAGTACCATTATTTTATTTCACAGGCAGAACACCTCAGTCCAGCTATGAGATTTCAAAACTAGAGCAGCAGATAATGAACCCATACCTAGACACTATATAAAGCTGATGGCCTCGGCCACTATTCCTCACCTTCTTAAAGGCAAAAGTCCCAGTGAGATGCAGAAAAAAATCTATCGGTAATGCTGCCTCTAACCCGCCTGGGGAATTGAGTATTAAAATGCACCATAGTTAAATTATGGTACAGGAGAACACCATGCAGCTACTAAAAATGATAAACATTTTTTAAATTGACCTAGAAAATATACATAGCACAGTGAGCTTAAAAAAAAATCCATTTTCATAGAATTGCCTGTAGGTTTATAAAGAGATGTTTAGAAGGACATTAACCAAAGTGTTAATAATGTTTTTCCCTGGGAGATGAAACTTGGGAGTATTTTTACTTCATGATTTTCTGTATTGTTTGAGTATAAGTATGCATGGAATTAAAAAAAAATAGTTATCTTTATTAAGAAAACAAAAGGACTATGCAAGTGACCTCAAGTCTTAAGAGAATTGAAAAATAGTTAATTGTATTTGTTTTATTTATATACATTCTTTTTTTTTTTTTTTTTACATTCTTATTTCAAAGGGATTTGGAAGGCTGTAAACATATACACGATATGCCACGACATACATATGTGTGTGTGTAGATATATAGATATATGTCATATCATTCTTTCATATACAAATAGAGAGGCAGAGAGAGAGAGAGAGAGAGAGAGAAAAATGGCAAGAAAGTGAAAGTGAAAGAAGGATCAGGAAAAATAAGAAGTCATGGGTGAGTTGATTCCATAAAACACAAGCCTTGAGGTTCTTGTCCACAAGCTGGACATGAGCCAAATTTTTATTTTGAGCTTCTTGACAGCTGGGAAAAGAGGAAAACACAATTTACAGAGTGATTCACAACATAACAAAATAAAAACAAACCGGGTGCTCAAGAGAAACGTAGCTATTACTGCTCCCGCGAGAAATATGAATTTCAGAGGTCTGCTGCTTACAACGTCTTTAATAGAGGGGATGGTGTTTTTTTAAATCTGTCCACAAGTTCTTTGATGCTCCTCGCTTCAAAAGGTGGAGTCTGATTCCCCTATTCTTGCAAGTGGGCCAGGCTTAGTGATCCGTTTCTAAGGAAAACAGCTTAGCAGAAGGGAGAGAGAAAGAATAGCTTCTGGCTGGCTCTCTGGGTCTCAGATCACTCTCTTCTTCCTCAGGTCAAACTAACCTGATTTTTGATAGACCCATTCTCTGTTTAAATGCCTTCAAAGAGGTTATTCTCCAGCCTTAACCCAAGGCTCTATAAAGCACTGTACTTATCTCAGCTGGGATCCATTATTGGGGTTATGTTTTAAGTCTCCAAGAGCTAACATTTCTTTTTTTTTCCCCCCAATATATTTGTATCTGGCTGCGCCAGGTCTCAGTTGCAGCATGCGGGATCATCGTTGCGGCATGCATGCAGGATCTAGTTCCCTGACCAAGGATCGAACCCGGGCCCCCTGCATTGAGAGCACGGAGTCTTACCGCTGGACCACCAGGGAAGTCCCAAGAGCTATCATTTCTTTATTTCCAACTCTTTAATAGGCATCCCATGATCTATCTGCATTAATTATTCTCACGTTTTGCTCAAGGACTTACGGTCTCTGTTAAGAACTCTACCTGCCAGAAAGGTGAACGTCACAAGAAAAACAGCTCGTCGCCAGTAGGGGGTATTCTCCCCACTTCCTCCCTAAAGGCTATGCATGTACCTGAATATGGGCCCACTTATTCAGATGCTTAGTAAACAGCCAGGAGCCTGAGGCAGAAAGTTCTTAAGAGCAGTAAGCTCAGTGATGCCCCCAGCTCTCTGTCCTGTTAAGAGGCCAACTTGCCTCTGTTACAGAGGCAGGATTCTGTTGGCCTTATGGCCACAGGGAACTGGAACCCTCAGAGTTCATAGCTGGACACAGGGCTATTTAGAGGTTTGGCCTGTAGTATTACGCCTTAGGGAGCAGGCTTCAGATTGCTAGGTTCTCATACCCTGTCAATGCAACGGTGAAGAGACTCAAATTTTAAGCAATGCACATCTTGAATATTACTAATTTCACCGCTGTGAGCCCATTTCTGACACCCATCATACTGGCTAACAAGCTACTACTTTCACCAATGAAAACCCATTTCTAACTTTCATTTTGCTACTTAGCAAAGCCTCTGCTATTGATTGAGCTATGGCTAACAGAAGCATTTGTAGTAGCTAGAATCTGGAATACAGACTCCCTGATTAATATAGCCGACTACCCCTCCCCAGGTGTGTGACATCCTGATTGGGGTCATTGCTAGCCCTTAATTTTACACAACACACACACACACACACACACACACACACACATACACACAGAGGCTACTACTACGACTACTACACGGTCTTTGCTGGCAGTAAATTAACAGACCCCGTCATACCGTATAATATGATCAAAGGTACTGACAAATCTCAAGAAGCAGTGTGTCTCATCAGAAGAGTGGAAACCTAGAAAAGGGAGAGTCAGGGAGGCCAGGCTGACTGGCCCATCCAAGCAATGTTTGGGAGAGAGAGAATCCTGGTCAAAAAAGAGAACTTCACAAATAATGGCCCCGGGCTTCCCTAGTGGCGCAGGGGTTAAGAATCCGCCTGCCAATGCAGGGGACACGGGTTCGAGCCCTGGTCCAGGAAGATCCCACATGCCGTGGAGCAACTAAGCCCGTGCGCCACAACTACTGAGCCCACTTGACACAACTACTGAAGCCCACGCGCCTAGAGCCTGTGCTCCGCAACGAGAGAAGCCATCGCAATGAGAAGGCCGCGCACTGCAACGAAGAGTAGCCCCAGCTCCCTGCAACTAGAGAAAGTCCATGCGCAGCAACGAAGACCCAACGCAGCCAAAAATAAATAAATTAAATAAGTAATTTTTTTTTAAAAAGCCAATTGAAATGTAAAATAATTTTTTTAAAAAAAGAAATAACGACCCCATTTCCAAGGCTATCCTTAGTGTGGGGACGGAGGCTCCAGCATGCTAATCTAATGCCTTTGAACAGGAGACTTGTTTTGATTTCTTACTCACCAAAAAACCTTCCCATTAGAATCTGTCTCCCTATGTGGGTCTGACTCTGGAGAGGGAATGTTGATGTGTGTAGTCGACTAAAAAAAAAAAAAAGCACAACCTAATTGTGGGATCTCAGTTCCCCGACCAGGGATGGAATGCCGGGCCCTGTCAGTGAAAGCCCAGAATCCTAACCACTAGGCCACCAGGGAACTCCTGAGAATTATGTTTTATTCAGCGAACTTACTGAGGACTTGAGCCTGGGATACAGCCTCTCAGTTAGCTCTGAGAGACTGCTCCAAAGAGTAAGGAACGAGGGACTTCCCTGGTGGTCCTGTGGTTTAGGACTCCATGATTCCACTGCAGGGGGCACCGGTTTCATCCCTGGTCAGGGAACTAAGATCCCACAAGCCGAGCAGTGTGGCCAAAAAAAATTTTTTTATTTAAATAAATAAATAAAATAGGTAAGGGAAGAGCCAGGATATATGAGTATTTTGCTGAGAAAAAAAAACATGTAGTCAACCATCAGAACATCAAAAGATTACTGCTAATCACAAAAACAGCCATCTCAAGTTAATGATTTTGGTATGGGAAGATGCAAGAGTCTGGGCTCATTGAAATCATTCCTTTGATATGCACCTTAACTATCTAGGGCCACTATCCTGTTTTTCTCTATCCTGAATCCACTCAGGGCTCACCCTCAAGGGCGGCTACAGTGAATGGTGGCTTTATGGCCACAACATCCTGTTTACTGAAATGCAGGCGACATTCTCTGTCCACAGTGTATACTTGTATTCAGTGAGATGCTTCCACTGCTCATTATTAATAAAGGGACATTTTGACTTTGTAAATCGGGACTGAGAGCCATATTCTGGAGACAGTGCCTTCTGGGAGTGTGTTCGGAAGCCCCTCAAGGGGCCGGAATATTTTGGGTACTCCTGTTTTGCATCTCTAGCATGCTGTACTTCCCATACCAGGCCAGTCCCACACTTCAGTGTAAGGGCTTGTTTTTATTTTTTTTTTTTTTATTTTTCATTTTTTGCGGCACGCGGGCATCTCACTGTTGTGGCCTGTCCCATTGCGGAGCACAGGCTCCGGACGCGCAGGCTCAGCGGCCACGGCTCACGGGCCAGCCGCTCCGCAGCATTTAGGATCTTCCCAGACCTGGGCACGAACCCCTGTCCCCTACATTGGCAGGCGGACTCTCAACCACTGCGCCACCAGGGAAGCCCTTTATTTTTATTTTTTCATGTTTTTTTTTTTTTGGCTTGCTGAATCTCAGGTCCCCTACCAGAAATTGAACCCAGGCCCCGGCAGTGAAAGCATGGAATCCTAACCACTAGGCCACCAGGGAACTCCCTTGACTTGTTTCTTTTTAGGGCTTGTTGAATGGACTTCTGCAGCTAGGTGGTAAATGAAGTGAGGACAGGGGCCGTGCCCATGGAACTTCTGTATTCTCAGCACTCAGCAGAAGGCCAGGCTCGGAGAAAGCTCTCAATACATACATTTTGAGAAAAAGAGACTCTGAATAGCAAAAGTACACTGGCCACTCAATTTTCCGGATCTATACAGATGAGGGCCACACCTCCAATTCCCCGAGGTGATATCCCTTCTCACAACCTCTTGGAGACTGCCCTAGTGGCAACATCCCGCTGCCACACTGAGAAGACCTCAGGCAGCCACGGGACCAAGATCATCCCAGGGTAAACTTAGTGGCAATAGAAAGTTCATTCATCAGTTAAACATTCACTGAGCACCTACTACATTCTGAGCACTTAATTAGACACCAGGCATATCACGATTTAGAATAAGGGCTCTCAGGCCAACACTGCCAGTGATACAAATAACAAACAGTAACATAATTCATCTGTAATGATCTATATGGGAGTAGAATCTACAAAAGAGTGGATATATGTATATGTATAACTGACTCACTGTACAGCAGAAACTAACACAACATTGTAAATCAACTATACTCCAATAAAAAAAATTTTAAAAAACAGTAACAAAATTCCGAAGATAAAGGTATTGCAAAGTAACAGCTTAAGTGTAATTTTCTACTGGTGGTAGGGAAGTTTAAGGAAGGTTTAAAGTGACATCTGAGCCGTATCTTGAAGTGTCAAAAGGAGTTAAACCACGCTAGTTTGACTTGTCTACCTTGGAGAATTTTCAGAGAAAGAAAAGCTCCTACTAACCTTTAAAGTAGCCAAGGGTATTATTTCAACAAAAGAGTTCAATTTCATGTTTGTTGCATGCTCTTGGGGTTGTAGGTAGTGAAAAGGAGTATTTGCCTTTTCATAGAACAGAGAGCTTATTGTTTAATTCGATTACCCAATACCATCCTTCTACGCGCACCCTGATTTTAGTCCTTATAAGAATTTGGCCAATTTCAGCATTTGCTATACACTTCCACATTTCTGGCAGATACTGTAAGATTTAAAAAATGATTATACCTAAAAAAAAAAAAAAAATGATTATACCTTACACCTACCTTGCTCAGGCATACTGACGGCAGGGTATAGAATGTACAGTTAGATTGGCAAACACTGGGGTGTCAGTTCCAGCAGGAAGAGGATACTTCAAATAAAAACTCTTGTCATATAGGGAATGTTGGGAGAGAGTACATGCATTTCAAAAATTCAAATACATATATTGCATATACAGGCTTCATGAATTTTGTTCTGATTTATTTCTACAAGTCTCGGCCAGAATTACAGACTTGCAAGGAAGTGGAAACTATATGTATAAAGAGAGTGGTAAAGAAAAATACAAAATACTTGTGGGGTTAGGCACTGTTGAACATCTCTATATAGGACATTGGTTCAAGATGGCGGAGTAGAAGGATGTGCTCTCTTGCAAGAGCACCTGAATCACAAATAACTGTTGAACAATCATCGACAGGAAGACACTACAACTCATCAAAAAAGATACCCCAGGGCTTCCCTGGTGGCGCAGTGGTTGAGAGTCCGCCTGCCGATGCAGGGGACGCGGGTTCGTGCCCCGGTCCGGGAGGATCCCACA
>NW_020172727.1:861882-894125 GCF_003031525.2 Neophocaena asiaeorientalis asiaeorientalis
GGACAGGCACAAACAGGGAGGGGCCCGCGAAAAAAAAAAAAAAAAAAAAAAAAAAAAAAAGAATGGGGGACTTCCCTGGCGGTCCAGTGGTTAAGACTTCACCTTCCAATGCAGGGGGAATGGGTTCGAGCTGAGATCCCACATGCTTCACGACCAAAAAAGCAAAACATAAAACAGAAGCAGTATTGTAACAAATTCAATAAACACTTTAAAAATGGTCCACATCAAAAAAAATCATTATAATATAAAGATTGGTTAACCCATGTATTGGAGAGCTGAAAAGGCAAAAAGGGAACCACCCTAAGGTAGCAATTGCTAGAAACAGCTCTGGCTCCTAGAACTGGAGGGAAAAACGGAGAGACGTTGTTATTATTAAGACTGACAAAGACAACAGGGATTTACTGTAGAGCACAGGGAACTATATTCAATATTTTGAATTCATGGTAATAAACCATAATGGAAAAGAATCGGAATAAAAGAATTTAGATATATACATATATATGTATAACCGAATCATTTTGCTGTACACCTGAAACTAACACAATATTGTAAATCAACTATAGTTGATAAACAAAGCTGGTCTCTCTATATACTGAAATATTATTCAGCCGTAAAAAGAATGAAATCTGACACATGCTATCACATGGATGAACCTTGAAAACATTATGCTAAGTGAAAGAAACCAGTCACAAAAGGTCACATATTGTATGATCCAATTTTTTTTTTTTTTTGCGGTGCGCGGGCGTCTCACTGTTGTGGCCTCTCCCGTTGCGGAGCACAGGCTCCCGACGCGCAGGCTCTGCGGCCATGGCTCACGGGCCCAGCCGCTCCGCGGCATGTGGGATCTTCCTGAACCGGGGCACGAACCCGTGTCCCCTGCATCAGCAGGCGGACTCTCAACCACTGCGCCACCAGGGAAGCCCTAAACGAGTTTTGTTATTTGATTTCATGTGCATAAACACACCATCGATCCGTCCTTTCACAGCCTTCGGGGCAGGCACATCAGCCCTTAGATGCTGCAGGCTTGTGAACACATAACACAGTTCTCAGAAAGCGTCGCCTCTGCGCTTGGTAGAGCACACACTTTGAAATGTGCTATTAGAAATATCTGATTTAGCAGGCTTATTCATTGTCCCTCTGGGAACTTGGTCCCTCTTAATTTGGCCATGTGGAAAGGGGAGTGGGCAGGGAGTGACAACTGGAACAGCAGAGGCACCTGTAACGCCAACTAGGAAGGCAGTGTCACCTGAGGACGCTAGTGGAAGAGTAAAAAGTAAAAAGCCCCAGAAAATTCTGCTCTCCTGAGCGCATTACTGCATTGGCGCAGCGCCTCTCAAGCCGTGGAGTCCATTCTAACCCCAGGGAATCTTGGCACCGCAGAGTCTGGGCCAGCAGGTCTGGGGCGGGGCCTGAGACCCTGCATGTCTAAGCCCTTAATTCTTTTCCCCTTTATGAAGTTCCCAGGGCAGGCAGAGGATGAGGGTTCCCGAGCTACACTCCGAGTAGTGAGGTACAATTTCCAGTGTGATGGACTATCTTCATATTTTAACGTTTCATGAAGCTTGTGTTTTTATGCACAGTATATCTTTTGGACGACCCCTAAGCAAGTAATAAACCCTGAGAAATTTCCCACCAAACAAGGTTACAAATTATTTTGCCCTTTAAAAGAATAACACTTCACGGAGTTCCCTGATGGCCTAGTGGTTAGTATTCCAGGCTTTCACTGCTGTGGCCCTGGTCAGGGAACTGAGATCCTGCAAGCCCAAAGGCACGGCCAAAAAAATAAAAGAAAAATAAAAGAATAGCACTTCAGTTACCTGTATAATTTACAAAAGCAGAACATTTCACCACTGATGGATCCATAAAACTACAGCCTAAATGTATTTTTATGCTGTGTATAAAATCTTACTTTATCCTTTTATTTTCACAGGGCAACACACAATTAGGCAATGAGCATCATGTAAAACTGATAGCAACAACTTAACATACTTCTGTTTTCATTTTAGGTTTTTATTTTATTTTTTTAACATTCTCTGAAACCTTTCCTTTCTTTATATTTATTCAACACTTATCGTTAAGAATTTTAGTACACATACTAAAAGCCAAGCACTGTCATATTCTGATTTGCTTACATCTAGGATTTTTAACTACTTAAAAACATTTAACGTATTTCTTTCCCTCCAGCAAACTCTATCAAACTTTTCCCTTCAGTAGGATTCTTTCAGAAGTTGCCAGACACCACCTCTGAGTTCTAACTCAGTAATCAGCAACTGTGGCACCACAAGTGGCAATCTCTTGATAATAGGGTCAGTGGTTTCATCGAATACAACACAAGTGATCCTAGCTGAGGAAGACTGGCTTCTTCACGGGAGCATATCCCAAACTACAAACGTAAGCACCCAATTCTCTTGTTGACTATATCTTTGCCAGAGGACCATAGACTAATTTTTATGGGATCAAGACTATAAATAAGTACATGTTCCCTATAAGAACTGTCTTAATTCTACTCCCTTTTATGAAATAAAGGCTCTTTGAAAAATCCGAAAGGTTCGGGAAGCAAACGCCGTGGAGTGTTCAGATGTTCAGCCATCTGTCCTTTTCAAGTAACCACGTTCTATGAACGGTCGTGCTGCTACAGCAGAATGCAGGCAGGATTGATCAATGAAGTTCCAAAAGTTGTATTCAGAGAACACAATTTTATAAAGACTGACAGTTTAATTAAGACAAAAAAAGCAAAAACATTTATATGTGGTGACGATTTAAACAACATGAGACTTTAAGGTGAACAGCGTTCTGACAGTCATCAACACTAAAAGGATGAAAGACCCTGCTTTCTACAAAAAGCACGATGTGAAATTTAGGAAAACGTTACTAAATGTGGCATAATTAAAAAAAAAAAAAGACCCCAAAGAAAAACAAATATATATTTTTTGAGAAACAGTATTTCTCAATGTCAAACTGAGTGATGTTTATATCATTATAATCAACATAATTATTTTATCTTTTGGCTTCCAGATGGAATTTTAGAAAATACTTGCAAGAAAACAGTTCTGAAAGTGCTTCCTCTTAAGTTCTTTGGTACCATTTGGTCATTTTGATAGTTATCAATCCATTAAGTAGGTACTTTAACGCATATGTATCAACAAAAATGCAACAAGAAGTACAAATGTTTAGAAAACCACAATTGAAGAATATATTTTATTTTTGACCTCACGGAAAACAGAACTCTAAAATTTTACTTGTGTTTCTGTGACAAAGATGTCTGTACTGACTACAAGAACACCTCCAACTAGATTTAAAGAAATGTTACATAAAACATCCCTTTTTGATTATTAGAATAACTGTCCTATGTACTTTTTCTTAAGTAGAAGAGGCAAGTTTCAGCTTGAAAAAAGGATAATTTTGAATTTCATAAAGTCATACTCTTTTGTGCCTTCTGATTCAGCGAGTGTCAGCATCTAGAATCTAATGTCAGTTGCAGAATGTTAAGGATTATTCTTTTGTTTCAGCTAATTTTCTTCCTGCAGCATTTTCTCTATCTCCTTATCCCAGTTTTCATCTCGTTTCTCTGATTCTGTCACCACTTCGTATTCTTGAAGTTCCTGTTGTAGTTCCTTCTCCCAATCTGCAGAATCCTCTAAAAGAAACAATGAGAAAAAAAAAAAAAGATTCTGAATTTTTAATGCCAGTCTTAACAATGCAGTCCACTATAATTACCTGTGTAAGTCCTACCACGGAAATATTTACTGTGTCAGCCTTCAGCACTGTGTGCGCTCAGAAAAATTGAACAGATTTTTAACTAATATGATTAGAAAGATAAACTTATTAAATGTAGAAGCAAAGGTATCAGATGTTGTAAGTTTTGCATGTTATTTTTCTTTACCTAGGCCTCTGATTTTCCTTCTATTTAAATGGATAATTGATAATTACTATTTGGTCGCAAATTAATTTTTACCACTACCAGTGATGATGATGGTAGCAAAAATAGCTAACATTTCTCGAGCACTCACTCAGCCAGGCCTAGGGCTAAGTGCTCTCTACATATCACTCTTTTCATCCTTAGAATAATACGTGGACCAAAGATACAGTTATACACATTTGACAGATGGGGAAATGGAGGCTTATAGGTTAAGTGACTTGCCCAAGGTCACACAGCTTGACAGTGACAGACATACGGATGGAACCACATCTGCAGGGCTCCACAGTCTGTGCTTAGTGGTCTCCCACGAGTGGCAAAAGACACCAGGACCTGAAGTCAGGCAGTCTCTCGCCAAAGTCTGGCCCCCCATGTGGGTTCTACCTGAGCTCTCACACCGGTGAGATTTAGAGCTGCAACTTGCCACTTGGACGCTCAACATACGGGTGTATGCAAATACATATAGGATAAGGCATCTGCTATGTAGTGTTATAAAACAGCCAGAAAACAAACCAGCTATTTAAAAAGTAAAAGCTAAAATTCATTTTCATCTTGTAAAAATAAACCTTAAACTTAGTACCTATAGAGAAAAGAAAAACCAAATGTTTTCAATTTTTTTATAGCAGTGACCATGTTGCGTAGCAAAACACCGATTTCATGAATATTAGGTGCTTACTGGGTGTTAAGCTCTACTTTAGGTGCTGTAGGGGATAAAAAGACAAGGTGTACCTGCCCTTGAGGAACTTACAATTTAGCTGGGGGGAGCCAAGACAACTAACATATGAAAGAATATTAAGTGGTCCGAATTATCACTAGGGCAGGGATTCAAAGAAAGAATAGCTTGCCCTGAACGGCCAGCCAATGCCACGTGAATCCTGACCAGGCTTCCTTCCAGTCTCCGTGGGCTCTGTGCTACTAGTCGTCACCAGCAAGGGAAGCAGGGCATAGCCTGCTCGAGCTACTGCCTGCTGCACGCGGGGCGTATGCCCGCCTTCCTTCCGCGGTGGCCAGCAGCCATCGTATCAGAAAATAGATGGGGTACAAGGGGCCTGGGGGGAGCGAGCCCAGATTTTCACTTCCCCACTCGCTTCTCTTTCCCCCACCAGCCGCTTCCCCCAGCAGTTCTCTCCTGCAGAGTCCCTCCGCAGTGTGCAGTGTGCACGTGGGCAGGCGGTTCACCTCTGGGAGGTCAGCTTTCTCACCAGTGCTTTCTGCACAACAGTGGGAACAGCTGGCTTCCGCGATGGTGAGTCTCTGAAGGCTTCATGAATGATGATTAACCCAAGCCTTTGCTTGTTATCTAGTAGAAAGCCAGTAATTTGTCCTGATGTGCCAAAGAACGCAGTCCCATCACTTGCACTTTTTTTCTAAATTACCTTAGTTTTTAAGCTAATTTGGTTTCTTAAAGGCAGCCCACTCCTTCCCAGAGGCGATGTGCCAGTGGCACACAGCAGCTGGGAAAAGAGTCTTCTACCTAGAGTATAAACCCCAGCAGGACGCAGCTTTGAAAGCAGAAGGCTGCAGGGCAGCATCTCCACGTGAAGGGGTGTGCCTGCTTTCTTGCCCGCTCCTGGCCATGTGTTCTCAGGGCTGAGACGTCTTGGAAGACTCACTTAACCTCTCTGGATCTGTTTCTCCTTTCTAAGCCTCTGTGCTTAGAAGGGCAGAGGGACAGGAGATGAGGTCACGTGTGCTAGAATCCACCTTCTAGTGGGGAACAGAGGAGCAGTTTTGATGCAAAAGTTACGACACAGTTTTGTGTATCTGCTCCAGAATAACAATTTTCTATGGTCAGCTTCGGCACTGGGGACAGGAACGGTGATGTCGTTGGCTCTGTACCTTCCAGCGCGACTGTCTCCTCCTCTTTTTTGTCCAGCACCAGCTGCTCCATTTCCTTCCTCAGGTCCTCCTGATCTAAGTTACAGGAATCGAAGGCGTCACTGACAAACTCAGAAACACCTGGGCTGGTAGAAATCTCCTCTTCATCCTGAAATGCAACAAATGAGCTCTGGAAATGGTTTTTGAAGCAACATATAGAGACTAGAGCTCGTGTTTATGGTCATCTCACAATTTAATGCAGCCTCATTTTCATTCCCTTCCTCTGCTAGTCAGATGGTTGCTGCTTTCCACCTCCTAACCTGCACACTGGCTCGGTAACCACATGAGCTACCACCTGAATCTCTACGCTCATTCATGGTCTGGAGCACTCCAATCGTTCTGTCCCATCCCTGACGAGCACATCTTGAACTACTGATGCCAGGGAATATCTCATGTCTCAGCTGTAGGTCCTTAACTCTTCAAGTACCGGACCCCTCTTCTTCAGAACAGATAAGACCCATATTCATAAGTAGTTTTGAAATGGTATCTGAGATAGTCAACACAGAGTTACTTCATTTCCAGACATCAGCTACTAGGTATAATGTAAAACTGTATTACCTCTTGAGTTTTAAGTTGAGATTTGATTACAACAGGTGGCGTTTTGGGCCGCACTGCCTCTAAGAAGTGAGAATAAAAGAGACAAGAATTGCTTGATTCAATTCTGAATACATATTATAACAACAACTAAATTATCCACAAGCATGATCATACTAAATAATTTACGGAAATTAGCTTTTAATGTTCTGCTTTCCGTTTTTCTGCAGTAAGAACTACCCAGATGAAACCATCTCAGCCTCTTTCTTTTGGGGATCTTTTTAATATGTATCATCATATTCAATACCCCTTATGTAAGATTTCCAGCAGGAAATAAATTTTGACTTCAGTGTTAGCAAAATGCACTGAAGAATAGTTCTGCTCTTTCTTTTAGGATAATGAGAATGAAGCTACTTATCAAGCTTTCCTTTTCTCACAAAGTAAAATGTAACGCTCAGGCACAGTGGCTCCTCTTCCTCACAGGCTGCATCTTCTATCTTCTCAACCTAACCACAGACGGGCTTTACTGAATCCTGTCTTAAGCCCATCTTGATACACGGGCAGTATTGGTTAAAATGGCATTTTCCAATAAAAGTAATAAAGAAGGAATACTAAAGAATGAGAGACACCTGGGATTCATATTAACATCTACATGCAAAATGCCAAATGGTACTGTGTAGAGCAGATTCATGACATTCCTCTGACCCTAAATGCAGCGTCAGGTACCTTCCTAGTGGTCCGCACGACCTGTGCCTTAGGCCACATTGTTTTGTGTAATCATGTAAAATTCCATGAACGGATAAGTCTCCAGTTATAACGGGTACCTATACACAGCAGGTGTTCATTCCACGTTAAAAATGTGACACAAGATACATATCTTGTTTCAACTTTTATTATAGGTATTAAATCACTGCCGATATTATAAACCACTTTCCCCCAAAACCAGGGGTAAAACTGTCAGAATAAGGAAGAGTCACATGTGTAAGTGACTCGTGTCTAGCGCCAGGCTGGATATCTTAGCTCTGTTCTGCAGACTGGAGCACTGGGGAAATGAGCAGGCTGAATGGAAGACGGAGAAATGAAGCAGAGCAGGGAACTGAGTCAGCGGAGAACAGAAGGTATAAAAAGGGCAAGGAGAGAGATGGGAAGACGACTGGTGACGGAGGGAGAAATAAAAAGGAAGAAATAAAAAACCCGAAGAACGAGAGAAACACAGCAAAGTAAAAGAAAGCTGGGGGAAGACGGTGAGCAGGGTCAGAGAGAGGGCAACAAGGGAAGAATGAGCATTTTCTCTGGAAAGAAAAGAACTTTCCCTAAGATGACGATGACATTTCTGGTATACACACGATGACAAGCTCATGAGACTCTCTAAATGAAGACTATTTTAAAAGTAACTCTTTTGTTTTTTTCCCACAGAGTGACATCTTCTCTGGATATACCTGTCAGTGGCAGCTCATCCTCTCTGCCGTGGCCCTTCTCCTCCTTCCCGGCAGCCTGCTGCTGGGCCGCCAGAGCCGTGAGCTGGGCTGACTGCTTAATCAGGGAGACGCGGTAAAAGTAGTTCCTCCAAAACACTTCTTCCTTCACACTTTCAAAGATAAACGACAACACATTTGAGAAGGCATGCATAAAGTGTGTGCAGGGTTTAGCTGTTGCAGTGGAGATGGGAACAGATGACTGTTAGGGACATTTTCAAATCTGAATGAGGCTCAGATGAAATTCTCATTGGATTTTGAATTGAAAGCTGAATAACAGGATAAAGAGAATAGCTAAATTCTCCACAGCAGCAAAAGGCAAGTTTACAGAACACTAACGAAACCTCAGTGTTTTTTGGTATTTTAATACCAACACTGCCCTCAGCAGAGGAAAACAGGGTACTGCTTTCAAAGCACCATGAGCAACCTGGGAGACGGAAGCAGAGCCGGGGCTCCACCACCTGTCTGCTGTTTACCGAAGGATTAAACGCTTTCAAGCAGTGAGAATAAAGTATTGTGGGTGTTGCTCTTCATGAGAGGAAATGTCTGGTAGCTTGCAAATAACTAGCAATCAGTAGCAGTTAGCAATGAGGTGGAAGATGGTTGATTAAAGAAACGACTGAAGTGCAGTTCAACCTGAGAACTCCCAGTGGTTCTCAAACATGGCTGCACATTAGTCACCTGGGGTGGGGCGTTGGTGCCCAAGAGGGGTAAGGTAAGTATCCATACGGGGGCGGCCTGGAATGGAGAGTGAGAGCCTGAGCAGAGAGAGGAGGGTGTCTGAGCTCGGGAGTGGGTGGTGGCGCAAAAGGAAGATTGGTCACTCGCAAGGGGATTGATTGCTTAAGGAAAAATATTAAGGATAGTGGAAACCAGGTTTCTCACCATCAGAAAAGGGAGTTACAATCATGGAAAGAGAAACTCTAGAATGATCCCTGTTGTGAAGTATCACTGTGAACACATGGTTTTCATTTGAGAGAGATGCAAACAAGTCCATGTGTGTGTATATGAGCACACTAGCTCTGTCCACTGAGTGGGCCAAGGAGGAGTGACACCCCAAAAACCATGAGCATGCCTAATGCTTAGACTTTAGTTTCTAAACACCACTTTCCACTAAAAGGAACCAGAACTCCTTGGATAAATGGCCAATTCTAGGGTTACAGCAGGGGAAGAACACGGTGAGCCTGGAGGACTATCTCATGCCAGAAAGGAAGGGCTCAGAAAATGATAGGGAGACTTCCCTGGTGGCACAGTGGTTAAGAATCCGCCCGCCAATGCAGGAGACACGGGTTCAAGCCTTGGTCCGGGAAGACTCCACATGGTGCGGAGCAACTAAGCCTGCGAGCCACAACTACTGAGCCTGTGCTCTAGAGCCCAAAAGCCACAGCTACTGAGCCCATGTGCCACAGCTACTGAAGCCTGCGTACCTAGAGCCTGTGTTCTGCAACAAGACAAGCCACCGCAATGAGAAGCCCGCACACCGCAACGAAGAGTAGCCCCCGCTCGCTGCAACTGGAGAAAAGCCCACACGCAGCAACGAACACCCAACACAGCCAAAAATAAATAAATAAATAAATTAATTAAAAAAAAAAGAATCCGCCTGACAATGCAAGGGACGTGGGTTCGAGCCCTGGTCCTGGAAGATCCCACATGCCACGGAGCAACTAAGCCCGCGAGCCACAACTACTGAGCCCACGTGCCACAACTAGTGAAGCCCGTACGCCTAGAGCCCGAGCTCCACAACGAGAAGCCACTGCCATGAGAAGCCCGTGCACCGCAACGAAGAGTAACCCCCACTCGCCGCAACTAGAGAAAGCCCACGTGCGGCAACGAATACCCAACACAGCCAACAATAAATAAATAAATAAATAATAAATTTAAAAAAAAATGATGGGGATGAGTCAAAAGGACACAGAAGCCAGCCTGAACAGGCTTCCACTGGCAAATACGTGATGATGTGAGCATCAAAATAAATAACGATAGCAGTGGATTATAACCATTGCATAAAACAGGACCATGAGTCCACAGAGATATACATAAATACATGAATCCATAGAAAATTTGAGGAGAAATGAGATATTCACAGAACTTCAAAGTACCTCCCCAGAAAATAGTTATTAATTTCATAGAGGAAAGGAGTAACTTTATAGTTAAGAAGGCTGGCAGACACCACTTTCATCAAGTGACCAAAGTGTGGACAGTAGTGGAACAAAATGGCAATACGTGCCGCCTGACAGGATGCAACAGACTCAAGGAGACTCTGATGAGACACTAAAACTACTGTAAATGCAACATGTGAGTCTGAAGTGGATCCTTTTGCTAAAAAGGATATTATTGGGACAAATGGTAAAACCTGAACAGGGTCTGAGAATTAGACAGTAATAAGGCATTAAGTGACCGTTTCCTGATTGGGATAGTTACATTCTGATTATGTAGGGAATCTTTGTTTGTAGGAAATACACACTAAAGCTTCAGGGGTGATGGGGTATCAGATCTCAAAGGATTCATTAAAAAAGTTCTTTATACTGTACTTGCCACCCTTCCATAAGTTTCTGATTGTTTCAAAATAATAAAAAAAACACTGATGACTGTGCTCACCTCAGAGTAATTAAGTAAAAATCTCCAAGGTGGAAGACAAAACATGACTCAACAAAAAACACCCCCTCCCAAAACAACAACAATACAAAACAAGGAACAGCTTTGGTGACCTGCGGAGGACGTGTGGATTTTTTTTTTGTGCCTCATTTTATGTTCTAAAAATGCTTTGCTAGTAGAGAGGACAAAAGGGTAGGAGAATGCCTCTCTACCCCCTGGTTTAATAGAAGGGATGCAGGTTCTTAGAATGGAAGGGAAAGTCGAGAAAGTCGAGAAGGAAAGCCGAGAGAGTCGAGAAAGAAAGCATGACAGAAGAAGACTTTGAAGGAGTAGAAGAAAACCAGTGAGAACAGAAAAAAAAATACTGAGACTCAGGTTTGTGAATGAGGACAGGGCTGGCCTTAGATAGGACATCAGAACACGTTGTTGTCACATCTAAGAATGGTGAAGCTGGGTCAGGGAGCTAGCTTTCTAAGTGACAGAAGCAAAATGCACGATTATCTACACAAGCTAGGTCAGGTAACAAGATGATAGGCAGCTAGATACAACTCATCTTTTCTTTCATTAATTCCACCAATATTTACCGAATGCCACATGCATCAGGCCTTATGCTAGGTACTGGGGGGATTCAGGGACGAATAAGACAAGTTGTTGGCCAAAACAGATGGTCACAGGAAAAATGACCTCTTACTTGTTAAGTTCTTACTATGTGCCCAGCAGCACTTCCCATAATCATGAGGCCTCATAACTGTCTTTTTCTTTCTTTCTTTTGGCTGCGCCATGGCTTTTGGGATCTTAGTTCCCTGATCAGGGATTGAAGGCAGGTAGTGAAAGTGCTGAGTCCTAACCACTGGACTGCCAGGGAATTCCCATAACTGTCTTTTTCTCTTGGAAGTAGATCACAGGAGGGAGACCTGACTTAACAATGGTTCATAAAGGGTCAAAGACCACCACAAGTTTAGTTGTGCAAACAGTAGTACACCGCAGCTGCTAGAAGAGTTAAGGAAATCTTAGGCTGCATTAAAAAGCAACATGACAGGGCTTCCCTGGTGGCGCAGTGGTCGAGAGTCCGCCTGCTGATGCAGGAGACACGGGTTCGTGCCCCGGTCCGGGAAGATCCCACATGCCGCGGAACGGCTGGGCCCGTGAGAGCAATGAGACAGCACATCATATTCACTTAGGGGAACTCACTTTCACAGGTTAATGCCCTGGATGGTGAGGGGGTACAGAGACTAGGACACCTGGGGACCAAATGAAGGAACTAGGATTGACTGTTTACCCAGATACGTTCAAGGGTCTTAAACCCTAACATCACAGCTATACAAAACTGAGATTAGCCTTCCCAGGAGGTAGTGGGCTGCCTGAATATTTTCAAGGTCAGGTTTTTTAAAAAAAATTAATTAATTTATTTATTTTTGGCTGCATTGGGCCTTTGTTGCTGTGTGCGGGCTTTCTCTAGTTGCGGACAGTGGGGGTTACTCTTCGTTGCGGTGTGTGGGCTTCTCATTGCAGTGGCCTCTCTTGTTGCGGAGCATGGGCTCTAGGCACGCAGGCCCAGTAGCTGTGGCATGAGGGCTCAGTAGTTGTGGCTCGCAGGCTCTAGAGCGCAGGCTCAGTAGCTGTGATGCACAGGCTTAGTTGCTCCACTGCATGTGGGATCTTCCCAGACCAGGGCTCGAACCCGTGTCCCTTGCATTGGCAGGCAGATTCTTAACCACTGCACCACCAGGGAAGCCCTCAAGGTCAGTTTTAATTCTGACCTCTATGAAATGTCCAAAATGAAACAGGAATACCATCTCTCTACAGTGATCATGGGCAATGTTTGCTCTCTTAATAACATCTGGACTGTTTTCTTTTCCAGAGTCTCTCCCTCTTGATGTAAGAGGAAGAGATCACAGGCACACTGCAGAGATATTCGGTTGCCCTACAGAGAGAGTCACAAAGCAGATGACATACTAAAGCTTCTGAGAAGTCCTATGATAAAGAAATCCATCGGCTGTAGCAACGCCCAAACGTTAATCTGACCACATATACCTTCATGGACTATTTTAAAGTATTCGTATGCTGTGAACACCTTCTGGGAAACAATGGGCACATCACAGCTTGAGGTTGGAAAGACTTGTGACTTCCCTACTGTCATCAGCGGGAAGGCCTCAGAGGGTGCCCCTGTGACACCAGCAGGGCCTTGTCTCGTGCTAGCACTGCTGTCACAGGGAAGTGCTAACACACTAAAAGGCATTTTGAAATACAGAGCAAGTGTTTGTTTTGTTTTCTAAATTGTTCCTGGTTAATGATGGCTTCTACTCAGAAAAAGTGTCCCAAGGCTTCCCTGGTGGCTCAATGGTTAAGAATCTGCCTGCCAGTGCATGGGACATGGGTTCGAGCCCTAGTCCTGGAATATCCCACATGCCGTAGAGCAGCTAAGCCCGTGTGCCACAACTACTGAGCCTATGCTCTAGAGCCCACGAGCCACAACTACTGAGCCCACGTGCCAAAACTACTGAAGCCCATGCCTAGAGCCCGTGCTCTGCAACAAGAGAAGCCACCGCAATGAGAAGCCTGCACACCACAAGGAAGAGTAGCCCCCACTTGCCACAACCAGAGAAAGCCCGTACACAGCAACAAAGACCTAATACAGCCAAAAAAAAGAAATAAATTAATTTAAAAAAAAAAAAGAAAAAATGTCCCAAATGATAAAGGTTGTACTTCTGTATGTCCGGAAGGAAAAGTCCTGAAGTCTTATATTTGTATGTGATGGTTCATTTTTGTTTTGTTTTAATATGGAAATTTCAACAAAAGTAGAGAGACTAGAACAATGAACCCTCATGTACCTGTGACCTAACTTCAACACTTACCAGCATTCTGCCAACCACGTTTCAAAACCTATGCCCCTTTCCCCTGCATAAATGCTTTTCTTTGGGTGGGGTTGGAATATTTTAAGGCAATGCCAGGCATCATGTCCTTTCATCCATAAATACTTCAGTAAATATTCCTAACAGATAAAGACTCATAAAAAATAACCCTAGTTTCTAAATCTTCCCTAACAGAATAAGCAGTAGGAAACTGGAATTATATTACTCAATGGGCAGTTTTCGTAGCTGGTGACAAAACAAAAATACTATTTGCCAAATATCAATTCTCCAAAGCTTAAAAGAAATCTAAAATTACTGTCAGCAGCGAGAGGGAATGTAGAATTGGCAATAACTAAAACTACATGCCTGCCACGAGCACCCCAGGCCACATGTCCAAGCGCCTCAGGGCCTCTGGACAGTCCTGAGAAACCGGCAGAGAGCCCAACGTGCGGCTTGGGGTGATTCGAATGGTTTTCGAGTTGCGGGAGCGCATCTGACCCCAGAGCTTTGCCACTCTTCTCTCAAAGGCATCCCGTGGGGGCAGGAGGCACCGGGCGGCTCTGAAGGCTGGTGCCAAGGCCCCAAGGAGCGGTGAGACAGCCAGGGACTGAACTTCCGCACAGCAGAGACCGGGAGCCCAGGACTCTGCACTCAGGGACAGTCGGTACAGCTGAGAACGCGGGCACATGGCTGTACTGAAGCCGCAGGGCTCAGGCTCTCCCCATTGTTTGGCCTACAGCCAGGCTGGAGGCCGAGGAGTCCTCTGGGGGAAGCCACCCGGCCCAGGGCTACTGAGCCGCTCTGCCCAAATGGCCCTGGTGAGCACACAGTCCCAAAGGACGGGTAAGAAAAGCCTGCAGCACGAACCACAGAGCCAGCCCAAATCCAAGATGCAGGGAAAGAGCACAGCAAAAAGGGTACCTCAAGAAAGCCAGACTTCATGTCCTCAGAGAACAGTAATATAACATCATACAACAAGAAGAGAGAGTCATAAAACAGGAACAGTCAGGGAACACCAAAGACCGCTGACTTTAAAAATGGGGCAGATTCAAAAGAAGGCACTGGAATTAGAAAAGGTGAGGAAGAACCCATGGTGGCAGAGGGGAAGGGAGGTGGCCTCTGCTGATGGTCATGTCACAGAAGTCAGGATGCATGTGCTGAAGCTTAATGGACAAGCAGAGATCTGCAGAGGGAGAAGCCTCGGGTGGGAAGCAGAACAAGACTGCTGCTGCCAGAGAGCAGAGCCTGAGTGGAGAAAAGGCAGCGGCCAGGTCCTGATGGGCCTCGGGAGACCTTAATTTTATTCAGGAGGGCACGGGCACTTCTGCTGTTTTTATAGGAAAATTTGTTCTACCTTCTAACTGGTGATAAAAGAGCACATATCATCTGGACCCCAAAATTCTCAAAAAATCAAAACCCTGAGTTTTGATTCTATGGCACCCTATGTGGGGGGTGGGGTTGGGAGGGTGCTGCTGAAGGGTCGCAGAGTCCCTTTTCACAAAGAGCGTCTGAGAGCATCCTGGCCCCCATCCCATGCTTCTTCTCCGATACCCGGTACATGACCAGGGCCATACATGCCACTCCGGCTCGAGATCCCACTGCTTACAGTTTAGGAACAAGGGCAAATCTCATCCTGCTCAGGAGCTCGTCCTCTTGGAGCATGACCAGGGCGACAGGGTACATCTGATCAAAGTCAAAGTTAAACTGCACGCCGGCTGGAGGGTCACGAAGGAAGTTCCTCTTGTCCTTTCAAAAAAAGAGGAAAAACATGGGGAAAACCATAGACTGCAATTAATAAGTAATAACACACCAGTGATCTGACACACTGAATTCTCCTAAATGCTTCAGCCGCAAAGTACACTGAGCTGTCATTATCCTGCCTGCCTTAGAGACAGTGGAGAATGACCAATCCTTTCATATATTCTTTAACAGTTTCAACTGGAGAGAGCATCGTGGGAGGCCTACAGCCAGGCCCGAGGCTGAGGAGTCTTCTGGGGGAAGCCACCTGGCCCACGGCTACTGAGCCGCCCTGCCCAAACGGCCCTTTGGGCAGGGTGGCAAGTGTTCAGCCAAGGTTCGGCAAGGGAACCAACAATGAGACTTTCCCCTGCCTGGCCATGATCTGCGGAGAAGCGGCACTGGGTCTTTCTCAGTCACCACTGCATTCCCAGGGCATTTTTTGCCAATCAGACAAGAAAAAGAAATGAAAGGAATCCAAATTGGAAAGGAAGAAGTAAAACTGTCACTGTTGGCAGATGACATGATGATATACATAGAAAATCCTAAAGATGCCACCAAAAAACTACTAGAGCTCATCAATGAATCTGGTAAAGTTGCAGGATACAAAATTAATATACAGAAATCTGTTGATTTCTATACACTAACAATGAAATATCAGAAGGAGAAATTAAGAAAACAATCCCATTTACCATCACATCAAAATGAAACAAATACCTAGGAACAAATCTAATAACTAAGGAGGTAAAAGACCTGTACTTGGAAAACTGTAAGACAATGATGAAAGAAACTGAAAACGACACAGATGGAAAGACATACCATGTTCATGGATTAGAAGAATTAATATTGTTAAAATAACCATACTACCCAAGGCAATCTACAGATTTAATGCAATCCCTATCAAAATACCAATGGCATTTTCTGCACAACTAGAATAAATAATTCTAAAATTTGTACAGAAACACAAAAGACCCTAAATGGCCAAAGCAATCTTGAGAAAGAAGAACAGAGCTGGCTCATGCTCCCTGACTTTAGACCATATTACAAAGCTACAGTCATCAAAACAGTATGGTACTGGTACAAAAACAGACATCTAGATCAATGGAACAGAATAGAGAACCCAGAAATAAACCCATGCACTTATGGTCAATTAATCTATGACAAAGGAGGCAAGAATATACAATTGGAAACGACAGTCTCTTCAATAAATGGTGCCGGGGGGACTTCCCTGGTGGCGCAGTGGTTAAGAATCCACCTGCCAACACAGAGGACATGGGTTCGAGCCCTGGTCTGGGAAGATCCCACATTCTGTGGAGCAACTAAGCCCATGCGCCCCAACTACTGAGCCTGAGCTCTAGAGCCCACGAGACACAACTACTGAGCCTGTGCGCTGCAACTGCTGAGGCCCGCGCGCCTAGAGCCCGTGCTCCGCAACAAAAAGAAGCCACCGCAATGAGAGGCTCGTGCACTGCAACGAAGACTGGCCGCTGCTCACCGCAACTAGAGAGAGCCCGCGCACAGCAATGAAGACCCAACGCAGCCAAAAATCAATCAATCAATAAATAAATGGTGCTAGGAAAAATGGATAGCCACATGTAAAAGAATGAAAATAGAATACTTCCTCATACCATATACAACAATAAACTCAAAATGGATTAAAGACCTAAATGTAAGACCATTAAACCCTAAAACTCCTAGAAGAGAACACAGGCAGAACAGTCTTTGACATAAACCATAGCAATACTTTTGGATCTGTCTCCTAAGGCAAAGGAAACAGGAGCAAAAATAAACAAATGGGACCTAATTAAACTTAAAAGCTTTTGCACAGCAAAGAAAACCATTCACAAAATGAAAAGACAACCTACTGAATGGGAGAAAATATTTGCAATATATTAAAAAATGGGCAGAAGACCTGAACAGACATTTTTCCAAAGAAGACATAGAGATGGCCAACAGGCACATGAAAAGATGCTCATTATCGCTAATCATCAGAGAAATGCAAATCAAAATCACAATGAGATATCAACTCACACCTGTCAGAATAGCTTTCATCAAAACGACCACAAATACCGTTGGAAAGGATATGGAAAAAAGGGAACCCTCGTACACTGCTGATGGGAATGTAAATTGGTGCAGCCACTGTGGAAAACAGTGTGGAGGTTTCTCACAAAACTAAAAATAGAGCTACTATTTTTGGCTGCGTTGGGTCTTCGTTGCTGCGGGCGGGCTTTCTCTAGTTGCGGTGAGCGGGGGCTACTCTTTGTTGCAGCTCACGGGCTTCTCCTTGTGGTGACTTCTCTTGTTGCGGAGCATGGGCTCTAGGTGCCCAGGCTCAGCAGTTGTGGCTCACGGGCTCCAGAGCGCAGACTCAGTAGTTGTGGTGCACAGGCTTAGTTGCTCCATGGCGTGCGGGATCTTCCCGGACCAGGGCTCAAACCTGTGTCCCCTGCATTGGCAGGCAGATTCTTAACCACTGTGTCACCAGGGAAGTCCCAAGTGAATTATTCTTCATGCTGCTGCACTCAGGCTTATGTTAAGATACTTTAAACTAAGGGTTAGTGAATTCACAATCCATTAAGAGGTACAGTCAACACAGTGACAAAATAAAATGCATCATACAAACATTTTATCATTAATATATTAAAACTGGAGTCTCATTAAAAAGAAATCCAGGAATTCCCTGGCGGTCCAGTGGTTAGGACTCGGTGCTTGTGGGGCCTGAGTTCAATCCCTGGTTGGGGAACTAAGATCCCACAAGCTGTGCAGTGTGGCCAAAAGAAAAAAAAAAAAGAAATCCAACCCAAGACTGTGTTAGAGAAAACATCCCCATCACAGAAGACCCTCATATGGCCCATGACTGCATGGTCAGTACATAATGTGGACATTCTGAGTGGGCAGCACTGTGAATCTCCAGCGCACCAGTACCTACTATGCCCAACCTGGAAGAGCTCTGACAGAGTCCATGTTTCTCTTGGACCAGCTCTCTTCAGTTAGTCAAGAAGTAAACAAAATGAAAGACCCAAGGGCAAACAAAGCTTTCCTGGATTAGGCAAATTTCCTAGGGAACCAGGATGGTTTTGAACTCCTCTGAGGTGGAGCAGGACTCACACTGATTAACATATAAAGGAATGTCTCCAAACCACCCCGTTTCCCACAGACTGAGCATAATCAAGGCAAAAGGCTGTTGTTTTGGATCACTCAAACAATTAAGACTGATTGTTGTTATTCGATTTCTTTCTTTTTCTTAAACAGCTTTTTTGTTTGTAAATATGATACACATCCATTTTTCAAAAATTCAGAACACCAAAGAAAAACACAGTCAAAAATCCCAATGCCCACAGACAACCGTAGTAAGATATTTCCTCAAACACCCTCCCGGATGCGTGTCTCTCTGCAAACACGCACGTGTCTGTGTGAATACAACATCTGTTTTTCCTTTCCACTCAAGAGTCGTGAACGTCTTTCCATCTCCAATGTAGCTATGTCTACCCTGAATGAGCCATAATTTACTTAACCAGGCCCACTTCAGTAGTCATTTGGATTGGTTCTAATCTTTCCTTATAGAGAGCCGTGCCAGTAACATCACTTTACACTTTTTATTCCCTTCTAAGGTGATCTTTTCAGACTGAATTCCTGGAAGTGGGGTTCCTAATCCAACAGCACGATTATTTTGACACAGAAGATGGCAGCAGCTTATACTGCTACTAACAGCGCCAGTTTCATCTCATTTTGCTCATATTGGATTTTGACAATATTTTTGGTTTCTGATAATTCCTACATTAATAAGGCAAGAACAATTCTGAGCCTAAATGGATTTTATTTTATTATTATTATTTTTTGGCTGTGCCACACAGCTTGTGGGATCTTAGTTCCCCAACCAGGGATCAAACCCGGGCCCTCGGCAGTGAAAGCGTGGAGTCCTAACCACTGGACCGCCAGGGAATTCCCCCTCAATGGATTTTTAGTTATTTTACCTTCCAAAATAAACATTTCGAAGCCTGAAGTTGTCCCAATCATGTTTCACCTGGGTTTCTACACCGGCCTCCTAATGGGCACCTGTCTCCAGTCCCATTTCTCCCCCCACAAGAAACATATTTTACCTATGACTACAATCCTTCAATGACTCCTTGCTGCCTTTAAGATAAAACCTACGGCTTCCCTGGTGGCGCAGTGGTTGAGAGTCCGCCTGCCGATGCAGGGGATGCGGGTTCGTGCCCCGGTCCGGGAAGATCCCACATGCCGCGGAGCGGCAGGGCCCGTGGGCCGTGGCCGCTGGGCCTGCGTGTCCGGAGCCTGTGCTCCGCGGCGGGAGAGGCCACAACAGTGAGAGGCCCGCGTACCGCAAAAAAAATAAAAAAATAAAAATAAAACCTAAACTTATCAGAATGGTATAAGGTCCTCATGACCTCTGCCTATCTACTTCTTCACCTGCATCCTACAGTCCAGTCAAACACAAATGCTCGCGATACCCCCTACCTTCATGCCAAACCCGGCCTCACGTCCCCCAAACATCCACACACTCTCCTAAGACTCAACTCAGCTCCAGTGCCGTCACTTCTGGGAAGCTTCCTTGGGACCATCCTTTTCCCGCTCCACAATAAATGAGATGTTCCTCTCGCTGCACGTCCTTAGCGTCCTGTATTACATTCCTCATTCCAGGGAATAATCCTGTATGTGCGTTCAACGAGCAGCTCTCTAGCAAGCCCACGGGCTCCTGCAGGGTGGATCTCATTTATCTCAAGTCCTAGGAGAAGGCTTGGCCTACAGCAGTTACTAAATTCGGTCTGCTGAATTGAGTTCTCACAAGTCTCTAATGACAAATGTACTATCAACTTCTTTTCATGTATTACGTGGCCCTATGTGGCCCTCCAATATAAACAGCTTAAAGGGTTACTCTGCTATACACTCTGAAGTGTCCCAAACTAGTGCCTGGTAAGTTAGAGAATGTCAGGCAACTCCGGCAGAGACTGCTAACCGTCCAGTATCCATTTCTACCTTCCTTTCTTTCAGGATCACAACTCTGAGTTCCAGCTGCGCATGTGGCCACACAGCCAGAGACCGGATTTCCAGGCTCCCTGGAGTACAGGGGTGGCTGTGTGTCTAAGTTGTCAAAGGGGTGTGTGCCTGAGTGATAAGTGCAGTTTGCGGGTCTCGTCCTTCAGGTGGTCTGGTACAGCCACCTCTTTCCCACTTCCCACAGGCTGGAACACAGTCATGCACACCACGTCCTAGGGGCTGCTTGGGAGTAAGACAAGAAGAACTTAGGTCTCTAAGTGACTTCGCTGGGCAAAGCACACCTACTGAGACCACCTACCTCTGGACTGGCTGTGAAGGGGAAGGAGGGAGGGAGGGAGAGAAACTCACAGCTCATTTAACCTACTGTGTTTTTAGATCTATTACAGCAATTGAATCTATTCCTTAACACATTCAGCAGCCACCATAAAGGATGGATTGAAGACTGTTTCGAAGCCTCTGGGTCATGCCGAAATCGCGGAAGCCCTCTTGTAGGCGTGCCTGGGTGCAACGTTTGTTGCATCATTTATTGAGCAGATGACCATTTGGCACCTGCTATGCTCCGGGCTCCACGCCACCTGCTCAGCAGGGCACAGCACAGATGGAGTCCCTGCCTTCACGGCACTTACATTCCAGCTGGGGGCGGTGGAGCGCGGAGAGACACAAGGGTTTAGACTGCCAGGGCTCTGCGCTGCTGTACCTGGGCGTGCAGGGCTGAAAGCGTGCTGACGGAAGGCCTCTAGGAGATGTCATCTGAGCTGAGATCTTGTGGAATGGTGCAGGGTGAGGTTCCAGGAAGAAGGGACAGCAAGTTCAAGGTACTAAAGCAGGACAAAGCTGATCTAGTTGTACATCAGAAAGCAACAGTGGCTGGAGGGTTGGCACTCAGGCCAGTGGGGCACGAGGGAGCAGTGGGCAAAGCCAGGGGCCTTAGAAGCCAGCGGACGGAGTTTAGATCTTAGTCTACAAGAGATGAGATGCCACTAAAAGGGTCTGTGTAGGAGAGTGACACGAAGTGTGTTCACCATAAATGGACCCCTCTGGCTGCTGAGATGCACTTGTACTGGAAAGGGACAAGGATGGGACAACAGTCGGGATGGGATGCCTTGGGCAGAAGACGATAGCACCAGGACCATGGTGACAGCAGTGAAGTGGACTAGAGCTATGCTCTGAACACAGCACTGTCAGGATGGGGGCGGGGGGAGGCAGGACTCAAGAAAGACTCCTTTAGAAAAAATTGGTGGATAACTGGAGTCTTTTATTCTGAGATGTAGAAGATGAGGAGAGGGACAGGTATGGGGGACAGAGGAGTTATGGGGACTTGGTTGGTATCTGACATTTACCCTCAAATGACACCGAGTCTCACTGTCAAAATTTCCTTCTGGGGATAAATAATCGGTGTGTGATGTCAGTGTCAAGTTTGGCTGTAACATGGTAAACAAAATACACGGTGTCCACAATGAACCTGGAATTGGACGCTTAGGCCTTTAAGGATTTACTAATGGGAAGAAGAAAACCTTAAAGTGCCCTGGGGCACTGGAAGGGAGGAAAAGCCCAGCTCTACACTTGTTTGTTTTCTAGACCAAGGTTCCATTTCTGACTTTGGTTAAAAAAAAAAGAGTGGGTTAAAAATAAAGCTTGAAAACCACTGATATAGTAAAAAGCCTTATTCACTGCGTCCCACGCCAGGTGGGGTGCTGGATGCTGAGGACAGAGACCAAAGTCAGCCTCTGCTGACAGTTCACAGCCCAGTGGAGACACATAAGAACTGAGGGTCAGGGACTTCCCTGTCGGTCCAGTGGTTAAGACTCTGCACTCCCAATGCAGGGGGTGTGGGTTTGATCCCTGGTCAGGGAACTAAGATCCCATATGCCGGACGTCCACGAAAAAAAAAAAAGTGAGGGTCATATCTGAGAGTCTCAGTCCCCACACCTGTACAGTGGTGGTAAAAGCCCCTACCCACCTCACAGGCATACCACGAGGCTCAAAAGAGATAATGTGTGAGAAAGTGTTTCCTGAAACTGTCAGGTGCTACACGATTGTTAGGTGGTATCACTCCGTTCCCTCTGAAGTCCTGAGAGAACATTTTGTGGTGCAGCATATGGAATTTTCTTTCTTTCAATTTCAGTTTCAGACAAATACATATAGTAGTTAAAGAGAAAATTTAGAATACAATCATTTCTTTCAGAACAATTAGAATGCTGTCTAGAAACTTCATGATTGCACATCTCAAAAGACTGTCTTAATAACATAAAAGAATCCTTTTAAGGCTGAAAGAATTATTTTGTGTAATAGGCTAGACTTTTCCAATAAGAGAAAGCTACCTAAGAAAAAAGCAAATTTAAAGTCAGTGGAAAAAAATGATGAAAGTTGATGCGTACATTCCTAACATCTCAAAATATTTTAAAAATTGTATAGAAGAAAAACATTCTGCTAAGGATAAAGCCATGATAGGAAGGAAGTATTTCTATACAGGGTATCACAAGATACTTACAGCTGATAGGGCCAAGATTTGTTGTTGAATTGTTTCTTCATCATTACTATCAACCCATGGTGGTACCGCTGCCTCTACAAGGTTTTTAATGGCAAAGAAGAAAAGAGAAGAACAGGTTACAAGGGTTAAACTGTGATCTGTGGATTGAAAGAATGAGAAAGCTTCCACATAACCATTTTAGCAATTTACTAATAAGTTCCAAATATGAACACTCATCACAGCCTTCAGACTTAACGTATGAATCTTAGGCATGTATGCATTTGATTAAAAAATTCCTTAAATTATACAATGGAAACATTGGGCAACGCCTTGACCAGGTGACCAAAATCAACATCACTAACGAGGGAGAGATGGCCATTGTGGGCCTCCAGACGCAATATCCCGAGAAGGACACATCATCTATGTAGTATTCTGGCCAAGAATGAATAATCTGAATCTAATCACGAGGAAATATCAGACAAAGTCCAAATGAGAAATGGTCTAGTTAAAAAAAGGAGGGGGGAGTATTCTTCAAAAACATTAATGTCATAAAAGATGAAGCAAGGCTGTGAAAATGTTCCAGATTATAGGAGGCTAAGAGACATGACAAAAAGTGCAGTAATGTACCCAGGACTGGATGCTGTACTGAGGGGGAAAATGTATAAAGGACATTGCTGGGTCAAGTGACAAAATTAGACTATGAATATTATATCAATGTTAAATTTCCTAAAGCTGGTAACTGTACCACTGGTGATTATGTAAGAGAATATCCCTACTTCTTAGGAAATGCACACTGAATGGAACGGATAAAAAAGACACAGAGTGAGACAGAGAACGTAAATGATAAGGCAAAGGGACTATAACAATCTAGGTGGAGGGTATACGGGTGTTCTCTGTACTACTTTTATTGTAATTTTTCTGTACATGGAAATTACTTCCAAATAAAAAGCCTTTATAAAAAGTTACTGTACTTGATTCATGACACAAGGTGATGAGGAGGTTGCAAGATAAGGGCTTAGGAATTGAGAAAAGGGTTGTCAGGAGTGAAAGCAAATGAAGAAAGAAAAGGGCAAATTGGAGGCAGTAAACAAAAGGGCTGGGATCAAATCCTCCATTAAGTCTTCAGAAGCAAAAAGCTGGGGATGCAGACAACTAACACCCAGCCTGCACCATCTGGGGCTCACAAGAAAGAGATGATTACAACTCAGCAGGATTATAATGCCACACAAACAGTAACCACCTGGAGAAGCGAGTCCCATGGAATTGAGTGTGCTTGTGTGTGTGTGTGGTGTGTGGTGTGTGTGTGTGTGCCTGTGTGTGTGTGTGTGTGTGTGTGTGTGTATCTGAGCAGCTCTACTGTCTGAGCCGAGGGCATGGCTAAGGCTGTGGAGCTGGGTGGTCAGCACAGAAGACAGCAAATGCAGAGGGTCCTCATATTTTTGCAGAAATAGTGTCTTTTACTATTCTTCAAAAGTCAAATGGAAGACACATCCTATTGGGTACCAACTGATAGAAAAGTTATCTGCATGGATGGATGGATGGATGGATGGATGGATGGACGGACACATGGACAGGCATCTGGTTCATTTGGCTCATCCTAAACAAGCAAATGGTGGCAATTATAATCCAAATTCTGTTAATTATAAGGTAAAATTAACATATTCTCATACCTTTTAAAAAGTTAGGGTAAAGCCCCTTCAAAACTTTCTTCTTACACTGTTTAACATTCTGGTCTCCATTTTCAGTCTATTCACCTTGGGCAGCCTCTACTCGTGCCACTTACCCTAGAATAATGAGGTCCTCCCAAGGCCCAAGCTACTGGTATGGAGGAGACACCCCCCCATCTCCCTGCTCCTCTAAGATGGTTCTTTTTAGGGTGACCAATAACCTCCTGCTTGTCCAATCCCATGGATATTTCTTAGTTCTTTTCTCCCTAGGCCAGTTTCCTTATCTGGAAAATGGAAATAATAGGAAGTACTTCAGCGAGTTACTGTGACCGTTAAGGGAAGTGATGCACGTGCCTTTCCTCATGGTCACTGTAAATGGAACTCACCTGACCTTGCTGTCCTTGAAATTCTTCCCTCTCTGTGCTTTCATTGCTTCTCTCTCCTAGCTGTTTTCTCTCTCAAGCAAATGGGCACTAGTTTTAACGGCAGATGTGTTTCATCACTTGCTAGCTGAGCAACCTTCAGCAAATTACTTAACCTTGCTGATCCTTCCTTTTATTGAAGGAGATGTTGTATATAAAGTGCCCAGCAGGCTCTCAGAAACTGCCGACTCCTTCCGCTCTTCCCCGTCCCCTCAACACCGGAGATCTCTACTCAGCACTGTTCACGCTGGACACGCTCTTCACTGAGAAGCTCACCTACTCTCATGGTTTTTACGTGACTTGACTAACAACCTGCATCAGCAGACAGAATTCTCCTCCATGCTTCAAACAGTGCTGACCAACGGAACTTTCTGCAGTGATGGAAACGCTCTGTATCTGCACTGTCCAACACGGGAGCCACTAGCCCCACGTAGTGATCAGGCACTTAAAATGTGGCTAGTGCGACTGAGGATGGATTTTCCCGATATGCCACCTTTGTTCCCTTCCTTCACTCTGTACATGTTCCTCTCACCAGATGTCTAATGAGCACCTCAAGCAATTCCATTCCTGGGTATATATCTGAAAACAACAAAACCACTAATTCAAAAAGATACATGCACCCTTATATTCATTGCAGCGCTATTTACAACAGCCAAGACATGGAAGCAACCTAAATGTCCATCGACACATGAATGGATAAAGAAGGTGTGGTGTATATATATATACTCATATATGTGCGCGCACGCACACACACACACACACACACACACACACACACACACACACACACACAGGAATACTACTCAGCCATTAACAATGAAATTCTGCATTTGCAACAACATGGATGGACTTGGAGGGCATTATGCTAAGTGAAATAAGTCAGACAGAGAAAGACAAATACTATAGATCACTTATATGTGGAATCTAAAAAATACAACGAACTAGTGAATATAACAAAAAAGAAGCAGACTCACAGATAGAGAGAACAAGCTAGTGGTTACCAGTGGAGGGGGGAGGGGCAATATAGGAGAAAGGGGTAAAAAAAGGGTTATTATGGGATTATACAAAATCAAGTGTGTGAAACTTTTGAAAACTGTAAAACACTAAAGAATTTAAAGAATCTTTCGCTCAATTAAAAAAAAAAGTGAACCTGCCTCCAAATCTTTCACCCCCACTCCTTCCACAGTTCCCATCTCAGAGGCACCAACAAGCTCCTATACCAAGTCTCTGAGCCAGGGTCAACTTTAGTGCTTCCCATGAATCACTAAGTTATGCTAACCTGTACAGTACTTTATTCGTCCCAAAGAGCTACTTCCCACTTTTGAGTACTTAGGAGCAACAATGCCTGATGGGAACTCACCACAGGACTAACTAGTTCTGTTTGAATCTGTGGTACTGCTCAAACAAACTTAAGTATTTTACACTACTTTTGCCAAATTCAAAGACATGAGGCCAGTTTTGTGTCTGCACACCACCAAACAGTAAAAGCAGGCATTTTGAGATCTTGCAACTGCAAACATTTAAATAAGCATTTGTCAGTAAAGAAATGTATTGAGTAAGTTCCCAAACTCCCCGTGACTTTTCACGACCCTCTGTCACTTCCCTGGAAAGCTCTTTTGTTTTTTCTTCTGAACAGAATGGGAAGGGAGCCAACATTTGCTAAGTGCCTATTAGGTGTACATCAGACACTGTGCTGGACCTGTAATAAAATAAGAAATAAAAGCTCACTCTCTCTCTGTCAGAGCCAGCTCCCCAGAAGGGCTACCTCACCCACCATCATAGCCACCAGGAACTATTTCCTTCCTTCCTTTAAACCCTGAAGGTTTACAGGTTTGTCCCCACTAGTCTTTGTGCTACCTGAAAGATGGGGGCGTAACTTAGACATTTTTGTATTCTCAGAGCCTTAGCGGGGTGTCTAGCACATAACCGGTGTTCAATAAAATTTGGCAGGCGAGTAGGTCATGTATAAACCTGTACCATACCTGATTTTTTGGTATGCTGCTCCTCAACAAATTTTTTCTGTTCCTTCTGAAAATCTCCTATAATTGTCTGTTAAAAAATACATACAGTTATATTACTTTTAAAAGCTTATTATTAGATAAGAATTACGTTCAAGACTTGTGAAGTCTATTTGAGATATTTTATTCATTTTCTTCAAAGACACTAAAAAAGTGATACTTCTTCCCTTCCCCAATAAGAGGCGATCTTTGACATTTCCGAGCTCTAAGTTTTCAGCTGCCTTTATGACAGATGATCTTTTCAAATGCAAAAATAAAATGAGTTAAAAACTGAATTTTTGTTTTATTCCATAAAACAATAAAAGACAGGTCAAATCTCATTCTAACAAATAGTACACACAACGAAAATATCTAAATAACAAACTATCTAAAGTTTAACTGATGACCTCCTTAGTTCAAATAGTTACCAACATAAATGAAATTCCCTAGGCCTGTACCCCACCACTGCAAACAATGAACAAACTCACCCCTTAGTGTCTTAAAAGGGTTGTTCCTATTGCTCTAGGACTTTTAAAACTTACCCAAATGATAGGAAGGCATAAATGTATTCTGAAATGGTTATAGTTGAAAATTAAACTCACAATATGAAAAGCTTAGTATTACCCAAAAGTATCAATGTATTTTAGAATATATTAAAACAAAAACAAAGGTTATTTAAATCAGGTAACTTATAGCTACTTTTTAGACAAAAAAGAGAGGAAAAAACCCCAAGAATGTGATACTTATCAGAATATGATACCCTACTTGGGTTAATAAAGTTCGTAAGAAGAAGGGACGATTACATTAGCTGCTAATGAATTTCATAAACTTCTATTTCCAAAAGATATTTAAATGTACCTTATCAATGATGTCATCTATCTTTCCTTCTTCTACTGATTTCTTTATTGTTTGTGCTGTTTCAGCAACTGATTCAGTTATCTTTTTTGTAGCAGCAGTTGCAAAGTTAAATAGATAGTCTGCAAAGAATAAAAAAGAGTCTATGCTCCATTCCAGTACAGTGGTTATTGTATTTGTGATTTCTCCCTTAATAAGTGCTTGTAAGACTCTTAAACCGTAGGGCATGTTCCTTGTTAATGAGGACTTGAAACAATGAGCGAGAAGCACTGACAGTACTCCACTTTCTCAGTGGATAGGCCATCCATACTGGGCCTTTAATTCATTGCTTTCAAAGACTGCTGGCATAGTCCCCAGTTCACCCCAGTAGCTGTTTCAAACTTATCTTGCCCTTCTCCAGTCTCTAGTTCTAACTTATCTCAGCAAGTTATCTCCCCGCCTACTTTACAATAAGATCAAGGCTACTTTTTACTTTCTTTCCTTCCTAGACCCTAAGTATCCCATCTTTATTTTCTCCTTCCCTCTTGATCAAAAAAGAAGGAAAAAAGCCCCTCCTCTCCTAGATTAACTCATCCCATGATAAATCTGGGGGATTTTTTAATAAATAGAAATCTTGGCAAGCCCTAATATAAATCTCTTCACTAATAATAAGCACATATATAGAAAGAAATTCAAACTGGAACATATGAACTTCACAAGACAAAACGAAAACACAAAATTAACTTTTCTAAAGACCTGAAAAGACATTTGTATCAAGGTTCTTTTTGCACTATGATATGAAGGTGTATTTCTAGACAAACATCATTTCAAAGTCCACATTCTACAGAATCTGGGCTGCAGGAAGCGACCTGAGGCAGGTGGTAGTGGGGGATGCTCCGGGCAACTGGCCTTCAAATCTCATCCCACAGAAAATGCTCCGTAAGTTAGGGCAGACTTGCCTCTGCTACTTGCCCGTGCTGAGGGGGCAGGTGGGCTGACTCACAACACTCAGGCAGGGAGAAGACCCCGCTAAGAACGGCCCAGGGAGCCTGGCACCCCTGATTAAATGGGTGGTGCCACAGAAAATCAGGAGATTCGTACTGCTACCTGGGAGCCGAAGTACTATCTCCTGATCCGAAGGACCATCTCTACCACTTACCACCTCCTTTAGCATTACACAGTCTCCTTTCTCCCACTGCGCCTGAGGGCGTTCATCTGTTCCTGGTATCAACACCCACTGTGACTATCTCAGGAAGCTCCTTGTCTCTGGGCTCATTCCTGCCATCCTCCTCCTCCTATTCTACACTCATAGGACCACAAGAAATTCTCGAGTATCTCCAAGGAGGCCCCAAATATGTTATTCCTTGGTTTGAAACACTTTTATCAGCCCTTCCTTTTCCTGGCTAACTCTACGCATGCTGTGAGCCTCTGCTTACACATCACTTCTCAAGAAATGGTCCCCGGCTCCTTGGCCAGTGTAGGTGTCCCCAAGAGGTGTTCCCTCACCACCTGTGGTGCCAGATCAACAACATCTATGACACTCTATCCATTACCTGGTGAATGTGTCCTCTCAGCTGGACTGAAGACCCATCCTAAGCCCCACTGGGGCAGGGCCCAAGGCTGTCTGATTCACCAGTGTATCCCCAGAGAGTGACCAGTAAGTACTCGCTAAATGCATGAATGGGGAGTGACATAAACGCTGAGCTTTAGGGAGATCCCTGATTTCCCTTTGGTTGTGACTAGCCTATTTACCCAGAGTGGTATGATAAAATGGGTAGACAGCCACACTACTTCCTAAAAATATTCTCTGCAGATAGATAAATCCAAACTTCTAAAAGAGCAAGGTTCCCTGTAAGATTTTCTCAGGAATACCTTTTGAATTAGATTCGTCTTTTTTTCTTGGCCACACCACATGGCTTATGGGATCTTAGTTCCCCAACCAGGGATCGAACCCAGGCCCCCTGCAGTGGAAGTGCTGAGTCCTAACCACTGGACAGCCAGGGAAGTCCTGAGAAAGCACAGTTCTCGCCCTCAAGGGATGTCCATTTCTCAACAAACAAACCAACGAAAAAGGATTCAAAGACAACAAGAGGAGCTAGATTATTCATTAAACTGAGGCACCCCAGACGGGAGGGATGTCTCCCAAGAGTAATTAGAAATTCTGAAGTCAGAGGAGTGGGTGATGGGAGAGCAGGACAAGAGGTTTTCAGGTAGGATGCTCAAAAAGACCAGAAGTCTGCTATTGTGCAGAAGAGGTCGGCTGACACCAAGTTAAAGACAGTTTTTATGAAGTGGTTAGAAAAACTGAGACACAGATAAGAGTTAACAGGAAGTAACAGGAGTACAATGTCCACTTCAGAGACTTAGGCACAAGGAGAGAGGGTCTGAACTGAAGTGGCAACCAAAGAAAAGCAAGTCTAAGTAAAACGTGAGTAGACGCAGCAACTTTATGGAAGGAGGGGGCAGACCGCTAACCCTTTACCTTCATTTTCATCATGCCACAACCATCCCAGGAAGAGTGGGTATAAGTAGTCCGGTTTACAGATAGGGAAGCCAAGGCACACAGAGGATAAATGATTTGTCCATGAAGGTGGGGCAGACCTGGCTGACTGCCTAGCCAAGAGCCTATCCGCTTCCTCCTACCTAAAGAAACCCCAATTTTGGTGGGCGCTCAGCAAACCTGGGGGTGGTCCTGGCGACCCCTGACACAAACAACAAAGGTCCTTTCTGTTTAAGCCTGTTTGTTGGACTTACTGTAATTTGCAAATGACATCACAATAAAGACAATAAGTAGTATAGGGAATTCAAACACGGGCTACCTGCCTCTAAATGTCAAGCTGGTGCCCCAGTCCCACACTGCCCCACGTCAGATGAGCAAGTGACAAGGGCCTGCAGAACTGAATGGATGGTAAAGGTAAAGGAAAGTGGAAAGGTGCTCAAAAGGTCAGAGAAAGAGTAAATTTATCAGAGTAAATAGAGGAAGGTAGAGTTTAAGGCTTGCTTCTAGAATAGGAAAATAATACAGAGACAGTGGTTTTTAAGGCAGCTTTAGAAAATTAATATTCTTATGAAAAGGCTGGTTAATTTTTCAAAAATACTATATACTTCACACAATTTTAGAATCTTCGTGTTGGAAGGGACTTTAGCACTTACCTTATTCAGCCTCCTATCCAAGTAGCCCACTTCTAGGGATGGGGAGCACATGAATTCGAAGGGCAGACAATTATTACTGTTATCCATCTCTAATTAGAAAATCCTTTTCACATCCCTTGTCATTTCTACCTCTCAGACTTAGATCTGTCCTCTTAAGTAACATAAAATGACTTCTTTTCTACCAAAAAACCTTTAAAAGTTGAGCGATGCCCCTAGTTTCTTCTTCTTGAAGCTAAAATCCCCTCTTCTTTTTTTTTTTTTTTTTTTTTCTTTTCAGAAAGCCTCTGGAAAGACCTTTCCAACGTGCAACCTGCTGAGGAAGATGTGAGAACACATTAATCACGGATTTCTTCAAAAGGAACTTGGGGCTGAACTGCTCAAACTCAACAGGTCCACCCTTCTGCTCAGCGGGAGCCACAAGACTATCACAAAATGCTGGCAGATAACCTAGACGTGGATCCAGCTGAAAACTAAGCTTAGGATAAGCATAAATTAGAATTTTCTGATTCTTGGAGATGAGCTGCAGCCATGGCTGGCTTTACTTCTGAAGGATGAAACTGATAGCAGTTAAAATGTGTTAGTAAATATATTGTTTATTCTTGTTTTCCAAAGTTTTATCCCAAATCTCAATTTTTTTCCCTCACTGTTTTAAATTAAATCCATTTTCATTTTAAATCATCAAAGGAGAGAACTGTCTTACAGAAGTAATACACAGTTCATGTAGTACTTATCAACCTTAGAAGTTAAACACATTGCTCTTTTGCTTTTATTTCATCACTTCTTATACTGTCAGTTAGTTTGACATCATTGGAGAGAAGTTGAAATTTAGTTATGAGCTGCCCAACAAACTTTTCTGAAAGTTTTCTCTTTCTCACTCCCGGACCGGGGCACGAACCCGCGTCCCCTGCATCGGCAGGCGGACTCTCAACCACTGCGCCACCAGGGAAGCCCCCCTGTTCTTTTTAGTATTGTTCACAAGCCGTGGGACCCAAGCTCTTGACCATCTGCACGCCCTCCTCATGGTAAACCTGGGTTTCTCATCAGAACCAAACTGGGTATTTTACTTCTATATCAAAGCAGACATATATTTTCCTACATACACAACTAACTTTTGGAGTCCTTAGTTGTAAACTAAGCAAGTGAGGCATCTAGAACTTGAAATGCACTTTTCCTATAGAAAAAGAGGATGGTCTAATTAACACAGTTCTACTGAAAACACTAATAGCATTTTTCAAAGGAGAAGGAAGAGGAGGTGGCCCTTCCTCCATTCCTGGGCACGGACTGGCCTTAGGGACAGTTTTGAAAAAGCCAAAGCTTATCTTTGGCCATCCTCCCACTTATTTAAGCTGTGCGAATGAGTCAGATACTACACTCTCAGAGCTATGGGTTTGTTTTAGAGAAAGAGTATAGATAAGAGTATAGATAACTGGACTTTAACAAAAACCAACTAACCAATCTGCGCTGAATAAGAAGTTACTCTGGGGTATGAGGCCTTGGGAGGTAGGGAGCTCTTCAGTGACTTTCCTAATAAACTGCCCTCCTTCTGTGATTACAGCAAGTCCTAAGTTCATCAGGAGGGAGAGCCAAGGATAAGAAGGTTTCATTTGGGGTTAGGAAGTAGAATATAGGCCTGGGTGTCCGCCACTCCTAACTGGTGCCTAATTTATAAAGCTGCCTAAATGTAGAAATAGGTCAGG
>NW_020172727.1:894152-903696 GCF_003031525.2 Neophocaena asiaeorientalis asiaeorientalis
CAATCTTGAAGGGAGGCACTCAACAAAAGTTTACAGAACAAATGGGGCCCCAGGAAATTCCATGTAGATTTTATTATTATTATTTTAAGAAACACTGTGCTTTCCAAATATTTCTCTTTTTTTAATTAATTTATTTTTATTATTTATTTTTGGCTGCGTTGGGTCTTCGTTGCTGCGTGCTGGCTTTCTCTAGTTGCAGCGAGCGGGGGCTACTCTTCGTTGCGGTCCGCGGGGCTTCTCACTGTGGTGGCTTCTCTTGTTGTGGAGCACGGGCTCTAGGTGCACCGGCTCGTGGGCTCTAGAGTGCAGGTTCAGTAGTTGTGGAGCAGGGGCTTAGTTGCTCCGCAGCATGTGGGATCTTCCCGGACCAGGGCTCGAACCTGTGTCCCCTGAATTGGCAGGTGGATTCTTAACCACTGGACCACCAGGGAAGTCCCTCCATGTATATTTTTAAAAGGCCAAAGAAATGAATCTACTCAGTGGGAATCAGGCACAGAGATGTTTAACTTCACTTTTCAAAACAGAGATGGGTCTTTCTAAAGAATATACCTCTTAGGATCACTATGTAGAAATAAAAAGTATTTAATCATCTCTTGTCTTTTTGAGGGGTTGTGTACAAACTAGGACCTTTACATCTTTTTAAAATCAAATTTCGGAGCCAAAAGAGCTCTAATTTCTTTGGAAACTTTGCATTCACAGTGTGTGTGTGGGTGGGGAAGTACTTCCATCTTTCCTTAGCCTACCCAACCTCAAGAGAGTCTGGGGAGGCAGACTTCCCTGGTATTCCAGTGGCTAAGACTCTGCGCTCCCAGTGCAGGGGGCCCGGGTTCGATCCCTGGTCAGGGAACTAGATCCCACGCTGTAACTAATCCCGCATGCCGCAACTAAAGATCCTGCATGCTGCAACTAAGACCCGGTGCAGCCAAATAAATAAATAAATATTTTTTAAAAAGAGAGAGAAAGAGAGTCTGGTGAGGAAAGAAAGGGATGGCAGCGTTAAGCTCCGAAGTAGACATCCATATCGAAAACATTAAAAAAATATTCGGGGGTCTTTATTACGAAATATAAACATGAGATTTCAATAAAGCCCTAAGCTTTAAGAAGCCACTTTTGATACTCCTCTGAAGATAAACGAAAATGATTCTCCATGTTCTATGAAATCAAGGAAACAATCAGACCCAGCTTTTCCTAAGGTGGTCCCACTTTTATTTATCCCAGCTACCTAACATAGCCTCTCTGCTCTAGTCAACTTCATCTCCTTACATCTCTCGAATATTCCAAGCTCGTTTCTCCCCGGTTTTCCACAAAGGAAATAGCTGTTCCCTCTAGTGATTTCATTGCATAGCACTTAGTTTTATTTCTCTTGTACACTGTTTGGAGGCTTGGGGCTTAGACTGTGTACTGCCATGATTTGAGATTATGCCTGTTCTCCCTGCCTCTCCACCCCACAGTAAACTTTTTGAACGTTAGAGCCTTTCTTACTCAAGTATGTGTTTCTCCACTCTCAGGCTCCAGCCTGTCCTATGCTCTCGCCTTGTAGTGTCTTGAAGTAAATTCTTTAAAATTGCTTGCCAAATTTAATCTCTCACTTGTAGTGTTGTCTGCTTTAGGGCCACCTTCTTAAAGACGTTTTCTTTGACTATTTAAGCCTGCCAAGATCTCTCCAGGCGCAGAATTACTACCGCATGTGTTTATTCTGCATGCCTATTATTTATACCCTCCTCCTGAACTAGACTGTAAGCTGGGAAAGTGCATGGGCTTTGAAATTAGACAGCCCCAGGTTCAAATTTCACTTCTACCATTTACTATCAGCATAACTTTGGGCCGCTAACTCTGCGCTCGTTCTCCCAACTCACTGGGGTGTTTAAAGAGATGAATCGTTCACAAAACATCTAGTGCTGAAACTTGCAACACAGACAATAACTGGCAACTACTTTCCCGCCTTAAGGAAAAAGATCCCAATGCACCTAAAAGGACATGAGCCTGCCTGCCATAGGCCTTAATAACTCTTCCTCAATTTACTTGGGACGACACATTCTGACCTAAGGGCAAAAAGGCACTCAAGCTGCTCAACGTCCCCTGTCCTCTGGGCGGGAGGCGGTGGAGATGAAAGTTGGTGAGTTGAACAAAACAGATTCCTCGTCAAACCTAAAGACGGGGAGCCCCACTGCTTTACTGAGGCCCTGCTCCCAAGGTTGACACACTCTGCAAAGAGTGACATGTCACTAGGAACTTCAGGCACAGGATTTGACTGCTAGATGAGGCTTCGGCCTTGCCCAGATCCTCACCAACGACAGACACACCTTCCTCTCCCCACCCCACACCCCCGACCATTGGTGGCCCACGCCCAGGGGCGGCAGGAGGTGGGATGTGGGCGCTCTCCGAAACTCTGTGGTCCCGGAGGCCGGGGGAGACTCACTGCCGAGGCCTTTGGCCTGGTGAAGGAGCTCCTGGTCCCCGGCTTCTTGTAGCTCCCCCTCCACGGACTCCGCCACCGCCTCGGAGCGCTGCTCGGGTGGAGCGTCTCCCTTGGGCTGTCCGTCTCCCTGGTACTGCCGGTCACCCGCCTCCGGCTGCTCCAAGCCAAACCAACTGCTCAAACCCCGGAACATCCCGCCCGCGGGGCCGCCACCGCGGTCGGGGTCACCGGAGACCCTAGCGGGTGCCGTCTACTCCCGACTCCACAAGGCGCGTCTCTCAGGGCGATAATCGGAAGTACGACCTCGAAGCAGCCAGTCTATGTGTCGCCCCACCTCCACTGTTACTCAGCCGCCGGCCGCGCTACCGTCACTTCCGGACAAAGGCGCCGCCCTCCCCGCTGACTGTTTATTTCGTAACTCGATTAGGCGTTTGGAAACCGGACAAAGGGCTTTTCCCACGTAGTCCCGCCCCGCTTCCTTTTCTCCTCCCCCGGCTTCGTGGGTTCCTGATCTAGGCCAGTACACCACGTCTTTGTCACTCTAAGCAGCTCGGCTGGTGGTTTAGTCTCACCTTTTCTGGTTCTGCAGGGTTGGCCCCGCGGACATGGATGTCTTTAATCGCCTTGTGAGTCCACATCAAAACTAGCCCAAGGCCCTCTGTGTCCACCTACCAATTTACAGGGAATACGGGGGACGGAGGAAACTATTAAAGGACACCACGGGATGCAGGGAGCAGAATCTAGGGGGTGAGAGACCACAGGCTGACGACCTTGTTTCTTCAAATAAATTGCAAGCAAGGGGGGAAGGGGAACCTATAGATTAAAAACGACCTAAAAAACAACCCATGGCAACTTGCGGATTTTCTTTAGATCCTCAAACAAACACAGTGGAGAACATTTTTTGACGTTCATAAGAATTGGAAATTTGGGGACTGGATAGTTCATGAGATTAAGAAATTGTTAAGTTTAAAAAATTTTAGTTGTGCTAGACAAACAAAATTTACCACCTTAATCTTTTTTTTTTTTTTTTTTTTTTTTTTTTTTTTTAGCGGGCCTCTACTGCTGTGGCCTCTCCCGTTACGGAGCGCAGGCTCCGGACGCGCAGGCTCAGCGGCCATGGCTCACGGGCCCCGCCGCTCCGCGGCATGTGGGATCCTCCCGGCCCGGGGCACGAACCCGTGTCTTGTGTATCGGCAGGCGGACCCTCAACCACTGTGTCACCAGGGAAGCCCCACCTTAATCATTTTTAAGTGTACAGTTAAGTAGTAGTAAGTACATTCACATTATTACAAGTGGAACCAATCTCCACAATTGTTTTCCTGTTGCAAAACTGAAACTCTGTACCCACTAAACAACTCCGTTCTCCGTTCCCCCCATTCCCTGGCAACCAAGCTACTTTCTGTCTCTATGATTTTTGACTACTCCAGGAACCTCATATAAGTGGAATCATACCACATTTGTCTTTTTGTGACTGGTTCATTTCATTGAGCAAATGTCCTCAAGGTTCATCCATGTTGTAGCATGTGTTAGAATTTCCTTAAAATTCTGCCTTAAAAAAGGCTACTTCGAACACTCTTTGACATAAATTGTAGCAATATTTTTTTGGGTCTGTCTCCTAAGGCAGGGGTCCCCAACCCCTGGGGCCGCACAACAGGTGAACGGCAGGCGAAAGAGCGAAGCTTCATCTGCTGCTCCCCATGGCTCGCATTACCGCCTGAACCGTCCCCCGCCCCCCGTGGAAAAATTGTCTTCCACGAAACCGGTCCCTGATGCCAAAAAGGTTGCGGACCGCTGTCCTAAGGCAAAGGAAACAAAAGCAAAAATAAACAAATGGGACCTAATTAAACTTAACAGCTTTTACAGAGCAAAGAAAACCGTCCATAGAATGAAAAGACAACCTACTGAATAGGAGAATATATTTGCAAAGGATATGACCGATAAGGGGTTAATATCCAAAATACAAAAAGAGCTCATACAACTTAATATCAAAAAAACCCAAACAACTTGATTAAAAAATGGGCAAAAGACCTGAATAGCCATTTTTCCAAAGAAGACATACAGATAGCCAACAGGCACATAAAAGATGCTCAACATCACTAATCATCAGAGAAATGCAAATCAAAATCGTAATGTGATATCACCTCACACCTGTCAGAATGGCTATCATCAAAATGACCACAAATAACAAATGAACGTAAATTGATGAAGCCACTGTGGAAAACATTATGGAGGTTCCTCAAAATATTAAAACTAGAACTACCATACGATCTGGCAGTTCCTCTCCTGGGTATATATCCAAAGAAAATGAAAACACTAATTCGAAAAGATACATGCACCCCGATGTTCATAGCAGCATTATTTACAATTGCCAAGATATGGAAGCCACCTAAGGGTACATCAACAGACCAATGGATAAAGATGTGCTATATATATGCAACGGGATACTACTCAGCATAAAAAGGAATGAAATTTTGCCATTTGAACAATATGGATGGACCTGGAGGGTTTTATGCTTAGTGAAATAAATCAGATGGAGAAAGACAACTACTGTATATCATCACTTATATGTGAAATCTAAAAAATAAGAAACAAACCAGTGAATATAACAAAAACGGAGGCTATCTTAAAAAAGGCTGAAGAGTATTCCATTGTATGTATATTCCACATTTTGTTTACCCATTCATGTGTGATGGACATAGGAATTATTAATTTTTAAATTGTGGTAATTGTGTGTGCGTGTGTGTATTTAAAAGAGTTCTAATCTTTTAGAGTCATACTGAGATATTTACCAATGAAATAATAGGATGCCTGGCATTTGCTTCAAATTAATACAGGATGGGGGAAATGGGTGGGGATACAGATGAAACAAACCTGGCCATGGATTGATAATTGTTGAAGTTCGAGTTTTAGGTTTGCTTTTCTATATATTCAACTTTTCCCACAATAACGTGTAAACAAATGGACAACAACAAAAAACTGGCCAAGTGAAAAACTCCCCCTTCAGAGTAGGGAGTTCATGAATGTATTTCCCAAGCACAGTCTTAAGCATTAGGTATTCCTCCACCCCCCACCATCTTGAAAAGAGTAGCCTAGTTCCAGTGACCTGTGTGAGTATGTGGGCGACAGATTACAATTCTGATTTCCTTGCTCTCCAGTTTTCCAGCCTGAGGTATATTTACAATTCTGGTCCAGGACTTTTTTTTTTTTTAATTGGAGTATAGTTGCTTTACACTGCTGTGTCAGTTTCTGCTGCACAGCAAAGTTATTCAGCCATACGTGTACCTATATCCCTTCTTTTTTGGATTTCCTTCCCATTTAGGTCACCACAGAGCACTGAGTAGAGTTCCCTGTGCTATACAGTAGGTTCTCATTAGTTATCTATTTTATATATAGTAGTATATATATGTCAATCCCAACTTCCCAATTCCTCCCCCCCCCCGTTCCCCCTTGGTAACCATACGTTTGTTCTCTACGTCTGTGTCTCTATTTCTTCTTTGCAAATAAGATCATCTATGCCATTTTTCTAGATTCCACATGTATGTGTTAATATACTATATTTGTTTTTTTCTTTCCAACTTACTTCACTCTGTATGACAGTCTCTAGGTCCATCCACGTCTCTGCAAATGACACAATTTCATTCCTTTTTATGGCTAATATTCCATTGTACAGATGTACCACATCTTCTTTATCCATTCCTCTGTTGATGGACATTTAGGTTGCTTCCATGTCCTGGCTATTGTAAATAGTGCTGCAGTGAACATTGGGGTGCATGTATGTGTCTTTTTGAATTATGGTTTTCTCCAGGTATATGTCCAGTAGTGGGATTGCTGGGTCATATGGTAGTTCTATTTTTAGTTTTTTAAGGAACCTCCATACTGTTCTCCATGGTGGCTGTATCAGTTTACATTCCCACCAACAGTGTAAGAGGGTGCTCCAGGACTTTAGCTTAACAGGCTCAACCTACTTTTCTTTTTCCGAACAGCTTTATCGAGATATAATTCACATGCCATCCACACCTGATGAAACTGTACAATTCAATGGTTTCTGTTGTATTACACCATTATTATTATTTTTAATTTATTTAAGTAATTTATTTTTGGCTGCGTTGGGTCTTCGTTGCTGTGTGCGGGTTTTCTCTAGTTGTGGCGAGCGGGGGCTACTCTTCGTTGCGGTGTGCGGACTTCTCATTGCAGTGGCTTCTCTTGTTGCAGAGCACAGGCTGTAGGCGCGCACGCTTCAGTAGTTGTGGCACATGGGCTTCAGTAGTTGTGGCTCGCGGGCTCTAGAGCACAGGCTTAGTAGTTGCGGTGCACGGGCTTAGTTGCTCTGCAGCATGTGGGATCTTCCCGGACCAGGGCTCAAACCTGTGTCCCCTGCATTGGCAGGCGGATTCTTAACCACTGCACCACCAGGGAAGCCCCATTAATTTTTTAAACTGTGTAAACATATATATAACATAAAACTTGCCATTTTAACCATTGTTAAGTGTACAATTCTGTGGCATCAATGACATTCCAACCTGTTTTTAGAGTCTGGGTATTGATTAACCTTTGAAAGTCAGGAGATATCTTAGGACCAATGCCTTTGTAGGATTTAGTCAGAACCTGAAAGTGGTCAACACTTTCCAGAAAAAGGATATTTGGTTCAAGGGTGATTGGAATGAGCCTGGAATTTCAGTCAGAAGCCTAGGACAGGGGTGCTAACTCCACTATCTAATGGGTGAGTAAACTTGACTCATTACTCATCCTTTCCCCTTCGAGTTTCTTCACCTATGAAAGGAATCCAGTGCTGACCCTTCTGATAGCAGAGGTGGGGGCCATCCCTTTCAGACTTACTTTTGCTCTATCTCCACCCAAAATCATGACGAAGTCCATGTTCCCCAGGGTTTACAATCGTCCTGAAGGTTAGAATTCTTCAAAACAAAAGATTATAAAAGAACACGAGGCACTTCCCTGGTGGTCCCATGGTTAGGACTCCACGCTCCCACTTCCAGGGGCATGGGTTCAATCCCTGGTCGGGGAAGGGGAAGGAAGATCCTGCATGCCAAACAGACTTCTTTTTCTTTTTCTTCTTCTTTTTTTATCCTCAATGCTATATAGTCCATGAATAAAACACCTGTTGAATGAGTGTACACTCTGATCCCACAAAAATCAATCAATCTGGACCCTGTTATCAAATTTGTTTTTCTGCTCAAATATTTTCCCATTTTGGATTAATGATACAATAGTTATCATAACCCCTTTGTATTCACAAAGTATCCTTCATCTGTTGACCTCGTAGATTAATAGAATAAGGATGAGGCCTTATATCCTGTGGTGAAGAGTCTGACTTTGGGGACAGATATTTTGGTCAGGGCATTTCACATCTCTAAGCCTCAGGTTCTTCATTATAAAAAGGGGATCTTAATAGTTGTCCTGGTTGTAAAAAGGAAACAAAGTACCGAAATGTGGAGGGAAGCCTTACATATGTGGCAGGTATTAAATATCACCGTCCATGTCAACCTGTTTCACAAGCATTCTTCCCACTGGGTCCTCTGCAAGACTTGTTTCACAAGAAAGCCCTCAGTGCTTCCGGCCTTTTTACAAGGTGCTTTCTCCTTAAAAAAAAAAAAAATTTTCTTGGCCTCCATGGAGACTTGGGTCTCCCCTACCATTCCTGCTGAGTGGAGCCTCTTCTCATTTTCCCAGAAGTTGACAACACGATCCTCAGCTCCTTACTGCTTCTTCCATGGCACTGCTCTGTCATTCTTGATAGGGAGAAACTCCCTTTTGTTTTGAAACTCATCGAATTTTGCCAGACATCCCTCTACCCTTCTTTGTTGCTGTCATTTACTAGCTTCGGGGTTGCTTCTCCACATTCACTGGAGACTTGGTTCCTTGGCCTCAACTGACTCCTCCAATTTCCTTCATCCTTCCGGGGGCCTTCAATGTCCCCCACACTGGCCTGGTGGGCGCTAGACCCAATTCCAGTGACGCCCATCTCAGTTGACTCTGTTCCAGAGTCAGACCCTAAACTGGATCATCTCCTGGAATTGCTTCCCCTTCGACATCGCCGACACCCACACTGTGGTGACAACTCCTCAGTTCCTTCATTCCCACAGGCCCTCATCTTTTGGTCCATCTCTTTTCTCTCTTCCAGTCTATCCGCTCCCTGCTCCTCTCCCTTCCTTTCCTCTGGGGACTAGACCCCTGGTGCGTCACTACCATCACATTCTTTCAGTGCTCTTAACTTCCTCACTCTCATCCTTCTACTCTACTCAACCAGCAAACTCTGGTTTTATCAATATCAATATTTACATACTGACCTATAGACATCTTGCACAACTATAGCTGGAGGTCATTACACAATGATGCTTTCTAGACTCCACTGGGTCTTCAATGATGCTCTCCTTACTCGGCCCTCTAGTGACTTTCACCACTTTCTTAACCCTTCCGTCTGATTCCAAACCCTCCTATTGTCCCTAGTTAGATCCTTTCTCCTTCAGTGGTTTATGTTCTTCCCTTCGCCTTAATAACCTCCTGTGTCCCTTCCTGGCACCAAGGCACTAACCATCCTCCAAATATTCTTTAAAAAGTCACTCGGCGAAGCCCTGATTGTCGTCCTTCTGCCCCTCGCATTTTAAATTTTAATTTTTGCTACACGCGTACTGTTCCAGGAACCTTACTGATTCCAGTAGAGGTGTAGCCCTCACCCCAGATTGTGAGCCCCTCAAAGGCCGGCATCCCATCTGATCGTCGTCCTCTGCTCGGCGCTCCCACAGTTGCTCTCCGTGACCGAGAGAAGCTCTTTCCGGCGCCGAGAGCGGGACGCGAGCAGGGTCTGGGCGTGCCGAGGGGCCGGGGCGCCGGGACCTGGCGTTCACCCGAGTCTCCGAGGTGCCGGTGCTCAGCAAGCCGCGGAGGGGAGGAGCAGTCCCCGGGCTGAGCCTGGCCTGGGGCCAAGTGCGTCCAGAGCGGAGGGTGACGGGAAGCCACCAACGCCTGAGGAGTCACTTTTGGGGCGCTTGTTTCGGAGCATTGCACAAACCCGGGTGCCAACCCCGAGCTCACCGGCGTGAGTCAGTGGGGCCCGCGGCTGCAGGAGAGGGGGAGGTGGGCGAGGAGGGCGCCATGCACCCCGAGGCC
>NW_020172727.1:904192-910804 GCF_003031525.2 Neophocaena asiaeorientalis asiaeorientalis
GGAGTGAGATGGCCTTTCTGTCTCCTCCCCCGCCCGGGGCACTAGTTAAACCGCGACCCTCGCGTTTCCCGAGTCGCAGCTGGTTAGGGCGCTCTGAGCCCGAGTCCGCTGCTGCTACAACGTAGCTTTCTTTCTAAAACAGTTTCTCCACATTTGATGTCTAATTTACGTTCAGTAAAATGCCCCCATTTTAAGCGTGCAGATCGGGGATTTTGACAAATTATACACAAGTGGAACCACTACCCCAACGTAGACATAGACCATTTCCATCACTCCAGAAAGTTCCCTCGTGCTCCTCTCCGGTCGATCCACAACCGCCCTCACCCCTTGATTTCCATCAGAGCTTAGTTTTGCCTGTTCTAGAACTTCATAAGGTGGGCTCACGAAGTAAGTACTCTTGTTTTTGACTACTTTTTAAATGGCCGTCATTGAGAAGGTATCTGTTGGTGCATCTGTTTTTAGTTGCTTTAGGCCTGCACTGTCCAGTGTGAGTTGAGATGTGCTGTGCGTAGACACACCTAATTTCGGAAGACATTCCAAAAAAAAAAAAGGATGTAAGTTACCTCACCCAAATATTCTTACATTGATTATGGGCTGATTATGGGTATTTTGGATACCTTGGGTTAAATAAGATATTATTAAAATGAACTTAATCTGTTTCTTTTTACTTTTTATATGGCTACTGGAAAATTTAAAATTACACAGTGTAATTTTTTTTAATGTTTTTATTGGACAGTGGACAGCCCTACACATGCCTTTTTTACAGACAATTGGGTCTGCTCACTGCATATAAGAGTAAATGTAAATAATGGTCTTCACAAGAGAAAAAAAATCCCGGTTGTAGAAGTAGCTTGAAGAACCTGCTTTGCCTGTTGTTTTAAAATTTTGCTTCAAACTTACTTGTTTGCTTAAAATAGACAGAAAGGACTAGGTGTCTCCTTGATATTGTTACATTTTCGAAAAGGACTTTGTAAAATATCTGATATGCTTAAAAAGGTATCTTGTGCTTTTGAAAATATGGAAAAGTAATAATTGCCTGCAACCCAACCACCTAAATATATATTAAAATGTAGCATTTTGGTGTAATTTGACCAGTCTTAATTTAAAAAAAACAGTTGAGATAATAATATATTTAATTTTATATCCTGCTCTGTTGTGTAACATAAGCATACCTTATATGAAAGATTCTTAGGCTTTTTGACAACCACATAATGTGCCTTCTCATAAATACTCTCCAGTTTTCTATGGCATTTTTCCATTTTGCTAACTTTTACAAATGGGAAGTCATTTTAATAGTGTGACAGTGCCAGAATAACATAGTTACAGAACAGCTTATTTGCCCCTTTATCCAACAGGAGAGGTGAACACCAAGAGGACAGGGACCTTGACTTTTTGTTCACCCCCATATCTGCAGGACCTGGGAACACGTCAAGCATATAATTTGTCTGGGAGGAAGAAAATTTCCTTCTACCCTTCTAGGTTCTTCTGCTGGTCTAAGAATTAAGTCGACATGAGACAGATTAACAGGAGAAAATCAAATAAAAGTTTAATAACGTGTATACATGGGAGAGACCCAGGAAAACTTAGTCAAATGGTTGAAACCCTTGCCTTAAATACCATCTTCAGCTCAAGACAAAAGAAGATGTTGTGGGTAGTAGTTTGGGACTTCAAAAGGGAAGATGGCAGGGCTTCCCTGGTGGCGCAGTGGTTAAGAATCTGCCTGCCAATGCAGGGGACACAGGTTCGAGCCCTGGTCCGGGAAGATCGCACATGCTGCGGAGCAACCAAGCCCGTGTGCCACAACTACTGAGCCTGTGCTCTAGAGCCCCAAGCCGCAACTACTGAGCCCACGCTCCTAGAGCCCGAGCTCCACAACAAGAGAAGCCACCACAATGAGAAGCCCGCGCACTGCAACAAAGAGTAGCCCCCGCTCGCCACAGCTAGAGAAAGCCTGCGCACAGCAACAAAGACCCAACGCAGCCAAGAGTAAATAAATGAATAGTTAAAAAAAAAAAAAAAAAAGGGAAGAAGGCAATTAACATGGAGATGGAAAAGCAAATATTTTGGTAAACAAATGTTTGCTAGGTCAGGCAGAGACAGTGGTACACAGAGTGGACTCTGATCTCTAAGAGCTTCCCCGACCACATCTAGCTCATATTCTCTGAAGATACCTCTGGTGATAGCTCTATGCCAGGAACAGGCCCTTTATCTGAATTCTTTAGGCGGCTAAGGGGGCAATAAAAAAGAAGGACTTCCTGAGTCTTCTGTTTCTTAAAAATAATCAAACTAAATTAATGCTCATGCCAAAGAGGCACATTTTGGTGTGGGAGATTTTCCTCCTCTGCCTGTTCCGTAAACGTTTATGAGCTGACTGAATCAGTGAGTAGAGGGCTCTGAAAAATAAGAGCTAACCTTGACTTAGCACTTGGGCGCTCTCTTTGTAAATACCCACACAGCTCTATAAGGCTGGCACTGGTATTAGTTCTGTGTACTGCACAGGTGGAGAAAATTGAGGTTTAGAGAAGTTGAAATTGCCCAGGGTCATAGCTATTAAGTGACAGCACTTGAGCTCAGGCTGTCTGACTCCAGAGGAGGGACACTTATCAAAATAGAAAAAAATCAACAGTGGGTTGAGTAAGGGAAGACTGTGATGAAATTCCCACTCTAACAACTACCTCAGCTAGTAGAAGTGACAAGAGATGAATATTCAGATACATTTTGGATCTATAGGAGGAGTATTCTGGGTTTGGACTGAAAATCTTTTAGGCTAAATCTAGCTCAGGTGAGTGGATGGCCAGGTGGGTAGTAAAGAGGAACGGTGACATTGAACATGTTCAGCTGTGTTGTGTAGAGAACGGCAGTTCCCAGGGACTTAAGGAAGCCATTTGGGATGGGACTTGTATATTTTGGATGGCTTCAGTTTACTCGCCTTGACGGTGGTCAGCTAATTCAAATTGAACTCACAGCTCTGAAGTGAAGGGGCTCTACACCTTTTAAGTTAAGCTAGTTGTTTTTTAAAAAAAATTATTTATTTTTGGCTGTGTTGGGTCTTTGTTTCTGTGCGAGGGCTTTCTCTAGTTGTGGCAAGCGGGGGCCACGATTCATCGCTATGCGCAGGCCTCTCTTGTTGCGGAGCACAGGCTCCAGACACGCAGGCTCGGTAGTTGTGACTCATGGGCCTAGTTGCTCCGCGGCATGTGGGATCCTCCCAGACCAGTGCTCGAACCCGTGTCGTCTGCATTGGCAGGCAGATTCTCAACCACTGTGCCACCAGGGAAACCCAAGCTAGCTGGTTTTGAAAGTAGAGGAAACTAAAATCAGAATAGGCATTTCTTTGGGAAAGACAGGCAGATAGGATAAGCGGGTAGCTGAAATCATTCCTACCTGATTGCATTTGAGCTTGATATCCAAGTATTTTAAAACATTTGTGAATTACAATAGAAAGTGGGATTTATAGTTATTAGCTTTTGTTAGTTACTCTCTTTTCTTGTAGTTGCGATTTTATATTAATAGTCTTAGTTGGCTGTTTGTTTGCATGTCAGGACCACACGGATAATGCCGTTAAGGCTCACCTTCACGTGCATGGTGAAATGGCAAGGGCAGAAGGCCCCTGCCCAGGCTCAAGAGGAAAACAATAGTTCTCAGAGTAGAGTAGCCCAAGTAGGTGTTGGGCTTCCTGTCTGCCTCTAAAACAAAAGGGTTTGTTTGAATCAGACAGCAGCAGGAAAGTCAAAAAAAATTTCTTTATGACATAATATTTTCTCTTTTTTTTTTTCTGCTTGAATATTTCTGCATGGTGAAATGGATGGGTAAGGAACAGATTCAGTCTTCCACATGCATAGTTAAGGAGGATACATTTATTATTATTAATAGTGACATTAGTAGCTAACTTTTACTAAGTTCTTACTGTATGTTAATATAGGGGTCAACTTTGACCCCCTCTAAGCCAGGTATCAGCAAACATTTTCTATAAAAGATAGAAAATATTTCAGGCTTTGTGGGCCAGAGGTCTCTGTTTTCCCAGCTACTCAGCTCTGCCATTGTAGCCAGAAAGCCACCAGAGACAATATGTAAATGATGGGCATGGCTGTGTGCTAATAAAACTTGATTTATGGACACTGAAGTTTGAGTTTCATACAGTTTTAATGTGTCACGAAATATTCTTCTTTTGATCTTTTCTCATTTAAAATATAAAACATTCTTAGCTTGGCGACCATACAAAAACAGACAGTGGGCCAGATGTGACCTATGGGCCCTGGTTTCCTGACCTCTGATCTGTACCTTAGCTCATTTAATCCTCACAACCATCTGCAAGATTTTTTATTTTGTTTTGTTTTTAACATATTTATTTATTTGGCTGCGTCAGGTCTTAGTTGCGGCACATGTGATCTAGCTCCCCGACCAGGGATTCAACCTGGGCCCCCTGCATTCAGAGCGCAGTCGAAACCACTGGAGACCAGGGAAGTCCCAAGATTTTTTAAAATGCTGGCATATTTGAATACTGATTTAAAAAATAGACTATTTTTATTTTATTTTATTTTTTTAATTAAAAAAATTTATTTATTTTTGGCTGCGTTGGGTCTTTGCTGCCGTGCTTGGGCTTTCTCTAGTTGTGGCGAGCGGGGGCTGCTCTCATTGTGGTGCGCGGGCTTCGCATTGCGGTGGATTCTCTTGTTGTGGAGCACGGGCTCTAGGTGCGTGGGCTTCAGTAGTTGTGGCATGCAGGCTCAGTAGTTGTGGCTTGCAGGCTCTAGAGCACAGGCTCAGTAGTTGTGGTGCATGGGCTTAGTTGCTTCGCAGCATGTGGGATCTTCCCGGACCAGGGATTGAACTCGTGTCCCGTGCATTGACAGGCGGATTCTTAACCACTGCACCACGAGGGACGTCCCCCCAAATAGGCTATTTTTAGAGCAATTTTAGGTTCACAGCAAAACTGAGCAGAAAGTACTGAGTTTCCATACACCCACTGCCCCATGCCCACAGCGTTCCTCATTACCAACATCCTGAACCAGAGAGGTACATTTGTTACAGTCAATGAAGCTACACATCATTATCATTCCAAGTCCATAGGTTACATTAGAGTTCACTCTTGGTGTTATACATTCTGTGAGTTTGGACAAATGTATAATGACCTGTATCCACCATTATAGAATCATACAGAATAGTCTCACTGCCCTAAAAATCCTCTGTGCTCCACCTATTCATCTTTCCCTCCCGCACTAGCCTCTGAAAACCACTGATCATTTTACTGTCTTCATAGTTTTGTCTTCTCCAGAATGTCATATAGTTGGAATCATGCAGTATGTGCCTTTCAGATGGGCTTCTTTCACTTAGTAACCTGCACTTAAGTTTCCTCCATGTCTTTTCATGGATTGGTAGCTCATTTCTTTTTAGTGCTGAATAATATTCCAAGGGATTGGGATTGGTACTTTTCACTCCATTTCACAGATGAAGAAACAGGTACAGAAAGGATTAGTAACTCGCCCAGGTATAGCTTCTACAGATCTGACTCCACAGCCTGATCTCTTAAAAATTTTACCATGCTTCTGAATCCCAGAGAATTTTGGCTTCTTATGATGAAGTTTGTCACACGACAGAGTTGGGGTAAATGTAAAATCAGGGTAATGGAGCCAGACATTTTGCTGTATCCAGAGCTTCCTGCATGTCGACAAGAAAGAAAAACCTAGACGATAAGACTTGGTTTCAAATACTTAGAAAAAGTGCTGTGTGCGTTTGAAATTCTGGTCCAACACACTCTCCACTTTACTGGTTTAAGAACATGTTTCTCTTCCCTGACCCTTAATTTCATTACCTTTCAGATTCTATCTGGGTGCTGGCACTCAGCCACTCCTCTGCCAATGAAGTACATCTTGGTCACTGGTGGGGTCATCTCGGGCATCGGTAAAGGGATCATAGCAAGCAGCATTGGGACGATTCTAAAATCATGTGGACTCCGAGTTACTGCCATCAAAATCGACCCCTATATAAACATCGATGCGGGCACTTTTTCACCTTATGAGCACGGTATGAGGGAGGACCACTTCCCCCCTATGAAGCATTGGGTTAAACTGAGGTTCTTTCTTGTATTTTGGGTAATTTCTTTAGGATAGAGTTCCAGAAGTAGAGCTGCTGGGTTATACATTTTGGATCTGTGAATGTTCTCATGGTTATTGATACATTTTTTCTGATTGCTGATGACATTCTAAATTAGTCCACCCTTTTGGAAAACAGTGTGTGAGGATACCATTCTCACTGTACCTTTTGTAGTATGGATTATGTTTTGTTTTATTTTATCATAAAGGAAATATATTTCTCAACATTTCATTGTTAAGAGAAAAACTCAGACAATATAGAATATGTTGACAATACAGAATGACCTGAAGAAAATAAAAATCGTTCATTTCCCACCACTTGGAATTATTATTATTATTATTATTTTTTTTTTTTGCGGTACACGGGCCTCTCACTGTTGTGGTCTCTCCCGCTGTGGAGCACGGACTCCGGACGCGCAGGCACAGCGGCCACGGCCCACGGGCCCAGCCGCTCCGCGGCATGTGGGATCTTCCCGGACCAGGGCACGAACCCGCACCCCCCGCATCGGCAGGCGGACTC
>NW_020172727.1:910824-916748 GCF_003031525.2 Neophocaena asiaeorientalis asiaeorientalis
GCCCCTGCATCGGCAGGCGGATTCTCAACCACTGCGCCACCAGGGAAGCCCAATACTAATTATTTTTATTTATTTATTTATTATTATTATTTTGGCCATGCCGCGCGGCTTGTGGGATCTTAGTTATCTGACCAGAGATCAAACCTGTGCCCCCTGCAGTGGAAGCGCAGAGTCCTAATCACTGGGACCGCCAGGGAAGTCCCTATGCTAATTATCTTTAAAAAGGCACTAGCCCTTATATACTTTCTTCTTAAACTTTTTACATACAAGCAAGAAAGTGTATAAATCATAAGTACCAGTAGATGAAATGAACATAATGTGTAATCAGCCTCCAGCTCAAGAAACAGAAACCCTCTTTATGCCCCTTCCAGTCTCTCCCCATCTGAAACGACCAGGGTAACCATTATCCTGTCTTCTAACATTATAGATCAGTTTTGCTTATTTTTGAACTTTAAATGAACTGAATCTTAGTCATACTATTTTTTAAATTGAAGTATAGTTGATTTACAATGTTTCAGGTGTACAGCAAAGTGATTCAGTTATACATATATATATTCTTTTTCAGATTCCTTTCCATTATGGGTTATTATAAGATATTGAATATACTTCCCTATTCTATATAGTAGGTCCTTGTTGTTTATCTGTTTTATATATAGTAGTAGGTATCCGTTAATCCTGAATTCCCAATTTCTCTCTCCCCTAGTCATACTATTTTTCAATCAAAATTTTAAAACTTAATCTACTGTAGACATTTTAATAGATTCTATACTTCTAAAGGCTGCACAGAATCTATACAATAATAGGAAATCATTTCCAATTTATTGATATTATAAACAACACTGTGAAGGGAAACTTTAAAATTTATTTTTTTAACATAAATGCCTAGGTACAGAATTTCTGATTTGGTGGGTAGGTATGTTTTTCAGGTGTTTCAGTTTTCTTTATACCTATGCTGAATACTATTCTTTTTAAACTTTACTAACCTGAGAGTACACCAAACAACCAAAAAAAGGAATAACCAGGGATCGAACCTGTGCCCCCTGCAGTGGAAGCGTGGAGCCCTAACCACTGGACTGGCAGAGAATTCCCGGGTATCTCATTATGTTAATTTAGATTTCTTTGATTTTCATTTTGTCGGTGGAGTGGCTTATTCAAGTCTATGGAAGATTGTATGTTTGTTTGAAACTATCACCCAGCTTCCTGGGTAGAGTAAATTCCCTGCCCCACTGACTTTGGCCTTTGGCCATGTAGGATGGTTAACTCTTCCTGGTTTGTTTGGAACTTTCCTGGTTTTGAAACTGAAACTCCTGAATCCTGGGAACCCTTTTACTCCTGGGCAAACCAGAGAGGTCAGTCACGTTATTTGGCCATGTGATTTGTTTCGCTCTGTGGGATATTAGTGAATATGAAATACGCCTTGTTGAAGTAGAACTTTTCAATGCAATGGCATAATTTGACTCAGTCTCTGTCGTCTTTCTGCCCTCTGCTGTGAGAGCTGCATGCCCCATATAGGGATTTCTCCTTCAGCCCGGGTCCTGGAATAAGAAGGCACAAGGTAGACTCACAACTGACCCACAACCCCTATGTAACATGAGGGAGAAATCAGTAAATGTTTTCTAAGTCGCTGAGATTTTAGGGTTGTTTGGTAGGCAGCAGAATTGACTAACGCCATGTGTTATGCCAATTTTCCTTTGGATTTTGAAAAATGATTTTCAAGAATACTTTGTGCAGAGTATATTAACCTATACTTACCACATGTATATATTTTTACTCTGTTTGCAATTTGTCTTAATATTACTTCTGCTGATAAATTTCATTTTACCATTTGTGTGACTAAATGTATCAGCTGTTTCCTTTATGGTTTCTGCCTTTGATGTCACCTGTAAGCTTCTCTGTCCCAGGAATATTTAAATATTCATCTATATTTTCTTCTGGCACTTTTAGAGTTTCATTTGGTTTTACTTTATTTTTTTTTCTTCCAGTTTTATTGAGGTATAGTTGAAATACAGCACTGTATAAGTTTAAGGTGTACAGCATAATAATTTGACTTACATACATCATGAAATGATTATCACAATGTTTAGTTGAACATCCATCATCTCATACAGATGCAAAATTAAAGAAGTAGCAAAAAATTGTTTCCCTTGTGATGAAAACTGTTAGGATGTACTCTCTTAACTTTTATGTATAACATAGAGCGGTGTTAATTATATTTATCTTGCTGTACATTACATCCCTAGTACTTACTTATCTTATAACTGGAAGTCTGTACCTTTTGACCACCTTCATCCAATTCCCCTCACCCCACCCCTATCCTCTGGTAACCACAAATCTGATCTCTTTTTCTATGAGTTTGCTTTTGAAGTATAATTGACTTACAACACTGTGTTCCTGGTACACAATATAGTGATTTGATGTTTCTGTACATTTTTAAATGATCACCACCATTTGCTTTTACTTTAATATTGTTAATACATCTGGAATTTAATTTGGTGGGAGATGAGGATGTAACATAATTTTTTCTCTAAATTTTTTTCTGATTAGCCACTATTCCTAATTGCAATTATCAAAGATCGCATCCTTTCTCCACTGACTTGAAATACCACCTTTCAGTATATACTAAATTTCTGTCTTTGTATTCTGCTCTGTTCCAGATCTCTTTGATTATTCCTGCCTACCATTTTAATAGCTGCAGCTTTTTATTATCAGGACTTTTCTCATTATTCCTTTTCTCCTTTTTTAAACCTTGAAATGTTAGTTATCTTCAAGATTAACTTCAGAGTCCTTTTATCAAAGTTTATGAGAAATCACTCTTTAAATTTATGAATTAATTTGGGGAAGAATTAAGCACTGCAAATATTGACTGGCCTATTCAGGAACTGTATAAGTGGCTTTCATTTTATCCATACCTTCTTTTATGTCTCTGAAGTAAAGTTTTCTTCATATAGGTCCTACACATTTCTTTGAAGTTTATTTCTGTGTATTTTACCTACTTTGATTTGTAATGATATCTTTGGTTTTTTTAGTCATGTATTAAATTCCTGTATGTAATAGGGACTTTTTGGGGTATTTTGTGTAGTATTTGTTCATGTTGTCTTATTCCATATTTGTATATACTGAAATATATAAATATATACACATTGTTTTTGAATTTTATTTTATTTATTTTTTTAACACATATATATTTTAATTTTCCTTTACTCACTGTTATTTTTTAAGGGCTTTTATTTTAATTTATTTTTCATGTGTTTTGTTTTGGTAACCACACCTGTTTTTCTTCCAAATTAACTTTATTTCACTATCAAGTTAAAAAAAATCTGTTGGCATTTTTATTATAATTGCATTAACTCAAAAAAAAAGTTCTTGAAGACATGATCTACAGCTTTTCTTTTTCTTCTAGGAACATAATAGGAATCTAAAATTTTAAAATTTAGGGATCTAAAATTTCAAGACCTTTGCTGTATACCTGGAGAATTGCCAAACTGGATTGGGCCTGAATTAACTAGAGAGATTTCAGAGATCTTTCCCTATTTGGCAGAAGTTAAGATGATCAAAGTACAAAGACTTTTCCATGGATTGGCAATTCCTGATAAACATGAGAAAGTAGAATTTAAACTGGAAATGGAATTTGGGAAACACAAAAATATTGCAATTTCATCATTTTGCTCTTTTGTCCTTAAAGTTAGAGATCTTTCTGCTCACACATAGGTACCTTATGAGGGAGACATAAATGAGACTATAAAAGGCTTCTGATTAGGTTCAGAAGCTAGCCAACCTTCTTTTTATGCTGTGACCATCTAGCTATAGAAGTAAATGATAGAATTTCCTTAATCAGGGAGAGGTTCAGTTCTGACAGGTGGCTTTAGGACATTGGACTCCCAATCGATGCCCTCAAGTAACGCTGGAGACCCAGAGGCATGCCTAGTAGTCAACACAGTTGCCGCTCGTGTGATTAAGTCTTCATCTATACACATTTTTAAAAAATTAATTAATAAAATTTTTTTTTTTGGCTGTGTTGGGTCTTCGTTGCTGCCCACAGGCTTTCTCTAGTTGTGGTGAGCAGGGGCTACTCTTCATTGTGGCGCGCGGGCTTCTCACTGCCGTGGCTTCTCTTGTTGCAGAGCTTGGGATCTAGGCACGTGGGCTTCAGTAGTTGTGGCACGCAGGCTTCAGTAGTTGTGGCGTGTGGGCTTAGTTGCTCTGCGGCATGTGAAATCTTCCCGGACCAGGGCTTGAACCTGTGTCCCCTGCATTGGCAGGGGATTCTTAACCACTGCGTCACCAGGGAAGTCCCAAGTCTTCATCTGTATCCTTCATCACGGTGCTGTTGTGCAGGTGGCTTGTTGCTCACTTTCTTTTTGGCCTCAGTTTCACCAACTCGCCCCGTGGGCTAGTGGAGGCCCTGCTTTTCATCTACTGTCTGTTCAATAGTGACTTTACCCAAGACTGGAATCAATGAAAATTTTCTTACGCCAATTTCAGAGTCCGGGATACTGATGCTTTGAAGTCAATTGCTATTTGTTTTTAAAATTGCTGTTTTAAAGTCCCTTTTTCATGTGGTATATGATGAGTTTGGAAAAGCTAAATCTTGAGGACAGAATTTCAGTAAGCATTTAAAACTACCGTAATAGAATACCAGAATTTTTCCAATGCACTTTCATGGGTAGAATCGAATTGCTAAATTTTCCCATCGAAATATGGAAATGGTGATACACTACGGCTTATAAATAAGTCTTTTACCAGCCCTTTAATACATTGTGCTCATCTTTGAAAAATAATCTACTGGAAGCAAATTTTTAATTTTTACATTGCCTTTTTATCCCAGGTGAAGTGTTTGTCTTAAACGATGGTGGAGAAGTTGATTTAGACCTTGGAAATTATGAAAGGTTCTTGGACATTAATCTTTATAAAGACAACAACATCACCACTGGGAAGATATATCAGCATGTGATCAATAAAGAGAGGCGTGGCGATTACCTGGGGAAAACAGTACAAGGTATTATATTCCACAGACATTAGGGGCCCTATGTGCTGAGCACTCACACCCTGCTCAAAATAGACCTGAAGATGAGGGGGTCCCTGTGCTCTACAAGCTCCAATCCTTTTCAGATCCCTTTTTTCTCCTCCTTTTCTTTCCTTCTTTTTTTTTTCCTCCAGTTTTATTGAGCTATAATTGACATACAGCGCTGTATAAGTTTAGGGTGTACAGCGTAATGATTTGACTTACATACATCATGGATTGATGACCGCAATAAGTTTAGTGAACATCCATCATCTCTGATAGATGCAAAATTAAAGAAACAGACAAAAATATTTCCCTTGTGATGAAAACTCTTAGGATTTACTCTCAACAACTTTCATATATAACATAGAGCAGTGTTAATTATATTTATCATGGTGTGTATTACATCCCTAGTACTTATTTATCTTATGACTGGAAGTTTGTACCTTTTGACTACCTTCATCCAGTTCCCCCTGCCCCATAACCACAAATCTGATCTGTCTCTTTTATGAGTTTGTTCGTTTTTGACGTATAACTGACCTGCAACACTATGTTAGTTCCTGTTACAGAACGTAGTGGTTTGATGTTTTTATACATTTCAAAATGATCACCGCGATGTCACCATACAAACTTTTACTTTTCATTTTCCTCAAAGGTTTCAAGTTCATCCTCCATGTTCCTGATTGTATTTTCATCAGTCTTTTTTTTTTTTTTAACAAATGTCATTGTTTCCTTTAGTCCATGTTTCTGTCCTCTTTCTCTTTCTCTCTTTAGCTTTTATTTATAAAATCCATGGGGAACCATTTATTCATCACACATCTGATTGGGGTATAGATTTATTTTGGTTTGTTTTTGTCTGTCCTTTATTTAATATGTTCTTTTTCTACTTTTTTCTTGTATCTTTAAATGGATGATGATTACT
>NW_020172727.1:916810-918011 GCF_003031525.2 Neophocaena asiaeorientalis asiaeorientalis
AGGTGCTAATTCCCCATCCCCTTTAAATTACCTTCATGTTGGAAAGCAGCTGAGAAGTAGATAAAGAAGTTGGACAGATGGAGATCAAAAGATCAGCTATGTTACTGCTGACACTGGACGGTGTGGTTTAGATCTTAGCTACAATTGCACTTGCTAATAGTTTTCCCCCAAGTGTAGGTATTGGGAAGACCCGGGGGAGGGAGAGTTGCTGCCCCATACCTGCCACGTCCCAAACTTGGGGAGAGGGCAAGGCCCCAGACCTGGGCCTTGACCCCATCCCTGGCTGCCCACGTGGAGGCAGAGCCGGACCTACCCCGCCCTCCCAGAAAGGGGTCGGGCTGGGCATGTGTGGTGGGTCGTTCCAAACGCACCAATCAGAGACGACTTCCGCCTCGCGGGAGCAGCCGGGTGGCTGGGGAGCTGCAGGTGGCGGTGGAGCAGATGACGGGCGCTCTCCGCGTCAGCTTCCCAGAGGCCAACATTCCTGCTTTGTACATCACATTAGGTTAGTTGGCTGCATCTTTTTGTCTCTTCGGCTGAGATTAGCAGCCTCAGGCCCCTGGTCAGCATGCAGGCCTCGTCTACATCCTCTGAGTGACCCTTCCACACTGGCTGGCGAATTGCCCAGGGTCTGCAGGGCTGGGCCACTCTGAGACCTTCTTCCCCTTGGAGTCCAGTATTCAGCACCCTTGGCAGCCCTCCTTGCACAGTTTTTAGTTGGCATTATAGGTGTTTTCTATAGACAGCATCAAAGATGGCATTTCTTCTCTCTCTCTGTGGTTGGTCGATTTCAAGGGAAATGGCATAACATTTAAATGACTTAAACCTATGTCGCATCGATAGTATTAATTTCAGTGAGATGGATAATAATGTGAGGACTGTAGCTTGTCTAATTTGCCAGGTGGGTTTCAGGTTATTTGGGAGGTCTAAAGACACTAATACATTCATTTCTCATGACCATGACCATGAAATAAGCTTTTGTGCTAATTATTACTTCTTTCTACAGTTGTCCCTCACATTACTGATGCTGTCCAGGAGTGGGTTATGAATCAAGCCATGGTGCCTGTGGATGGTCATAAGGAAGAGCCCCAAATATGTGTTATTGAGGCAAGCATGGAACTTTTCTTTATAATTTTATATCCTTATGGGTTTTTTTTTTTTTTTTTTTTTTTTTTTTTTGGTCACACAGCCCTCTCCCCCC
>NW_020172727.1:918060-920694 GCF_003031525.2 Neophocaena asiaeorientalis asiaeorientalis
CATCGGCAGGCGGACTCTCAACCACTGCGCCACCAGGGAAGCCCTCCTTATGGGTTTTTAAGCAGCTGGTCTTCATTCATTCAACAGATATGTGTAGATGGCCTCATGTGTGCTGGACACCGGCCTAGGAGGTGGGATTACAGCAGGGAGCGACATAGATGGCCCCTGCTTTTGTGGTCACAAGTCAGTGGGCAAGATTGGCTTAAACTGGGTGATTACTCTTGGGGTGTGCGTGCAGCAGTCTGCAAGTGAGGACTGACCAGTCACAGAATGCATTCTACTGAGTGCCGTTTGCAAAGTGCTTTGGAAGTAGAGAGAGACCAAGTTAGGGAAGTCCGACTGTAGAGGTGATTTGGAGGTGAGAAGTGAGTACTAGCTGTTTAAAGAAAGAGCTTAGTATTTGAACTTGCCGCTTGTTCACTGCTTCCCTTCCTCTCAGCGTGCAGAATGAGAATAACATCCATGTACTCCTTATCTAAAGGTCAGTTGACCTAATTGCCAGACGGGACAGCAGAATAATGAACATTTTGGTTCCTAGAGGCAGACTCCCCAAGTTCACATTTCTGCCCTCACCCCCAAGTGGCGTATGGCTTAGTGGTTAAGAGTCTGGAGTCAGACTGCTTGGGTTCATAGCCCAGCTGGTTCACTTACCAGCTGGGTGACCTTGGCCAAGTTTGCTTAACTGCTCTGTGCCTCAATTTATTCATCTACCAAGTGGGAATAATGTTTTGAGGATTAAATAAGCCAATACGTTTAGTGCTTAGATTGTGTTGGATCTATACTAAGTGCTCGGAAATTATTAACCATGACATTGTACTCATCTGTAACAATATGATAGTGTAATATTGTAATAACAACAAGATAATAATAACAGGGTTGTTGCAAGAATTAAATATAATAATGTAAAAAGCACTTGGCCATGTCTGGCATTTAGGAGGTGCTCAATAAACATGTTAGCTGCTATTATTGTCAGCGTTATCAGTGTTTGCAAATAGATATTATGCTACCCATAATATCCATTTCGTTAATAGTAGAGCTGATAATCTTAACGTAAATGCGCTGTACTATCATATATTAATTATATATTTTGCTACTGTAATGGTATGGTTGATAAACTTAATGTAAATGTATAAGTGTGCTATGTAAAATTTTCTCTCCCTTTGTATTTCTTCCTTCACAATTTACGAGGAAAGAGAGGATGCTTCCTTTATAATTTTAAAAAAATCGGAGTATAACATAAACACAGAAAAGTGCACATATCACAGATGTATAGCTTGGTGAAGTTTTATAAACTGACCATGTCTGCATAACTAGGCTTGCTTCCTTTAAAAAATTTTAATATCTAATACAATGAATAGTTTGCAAACAAATCGAGGCAATGATAAAGACAAATAGTGTGAGAAAAGAGAAAGGCAGGAAAAGTGTCAGGAGAATAACATCTGATATGAGAACAAAGATGTAAACCGGGGCATAGCTTGACTCTACGGTGAAGGAGACTTGCACGGTCACTCTCTTTATTGATTTTCAGTTTTTAGGAAGCATCTCCAGGAACCTCATTTTACACTGCGAGGGTCTACAGATACTGTTAGTATTTGGCTGAAAAAGAAGCAAAAGTATCTCAGGTTAGGAAAGTAACCAGTAGAATTAACAATTGAGATTGGTATCTGGGGATGGGGGTACCAGAGAGCTGCATCCTTATCTGTCACAGCAGGAAGTACACCTACGTTCATTACAGGGTGTCTGAAATAGCTAAGTTGAGGAAGAGCTGAGATGGATGAGCTTTGGTTTAGAGATATGGAGGTAACTACCAGAAGAAATCCCAACAAAGAAGTTAAAGCGCTTGCCGGGCTTCCCTGGTGGCAATGAGAAGCCCGCGCACCGCAACGAAGCGTAGCTCCCGCTCCCCGCAACTAGAGAAAGCCCGTGTGCAGCAACGAAGACCCAATGCAGCCAAAAATAAATAAACAAAGTAAATAAAAAAATAAAGTGCTTGCCTTGGGGAATCAGACTTGGGAGAGGGAAGAGTGGGGCAGGGAACTCTTGCTTTCTATTGTAAGCTCTGCTGTACAATTTGGTTTTTAACCATGTGCATGTATTATTTTACTTTTTGAAAAAAACTTATTAATGTCAACTTGAAGGTGCCATTTAGCAATTTCAAAATCTTAAAGATCAGCCCAAGACTGATTTTATTCAAGCCCAGCAAAGGGTCGGACAAGCCCTCACACCTTTGGTTTACAGTGGTTATTTGTTGCAGAGTACCACCTTGTCCAATATGGTAGCCACTCTCCACATGGGGCTGTTGAGCATGTGAAAGTAGCCCATCCAAACTGAGACGTGCTGTGAGTTTAAAATATAAGTGGGTTTCAAAGACTTAGTATGAAAAAAAAAAGAATGTAAAGTGCCTCATAATTTAAAAAAAATTGGTGATGTTGAAATGATAATATTTTCGATACACTCTGCTACATAAAATATAGTGTTAAAATTAATTTCTCCACTTTAATTTTGCTTTTTTCCCATTTATTTATTTATTTATTTATTTAATTAATTTATTTTTGGCTGCGTTGGGTCTTCGTTGCTGCATGCGGGCTTTCTCCAGTTGCAGCGAGCGGGGGCTACTCTTCGTTGTGGTGCACG
>NW_020172727.1:920740-923328 GCF_003031525.2 Neophocaena asiaeorientalis asiaeorientalis
CAGGCTCAGTAGTTGTGGCGCACAGGCTTTGTTGCTGCGCGGCATGTGGGATCTTCCCAGACCAGGGCCTGAACCTGTGTCCCCTGAGTTGGCGGGTGGATTCTTTTTTTTTTTAATTTTAATTTTTTATTTTTTAACATCTTTATTGGAGTATAATTGCTTTACAATGGCGTGTTAGTTTCTGCTTTATAACAAAGTGAATCAGCTATACATATACATATATCCCCATATCTCCTCCCTCTTGCGTCTCCCTCCCACCCTCCCTATCCCACCCCTCTAGGTGGTCACAGAGCACTGAGCTGATCTCCCCGTGCTAAGCGGCTGCTTCCCACTAGCTATCGTTTTTACATTTCGTAGTGTATATATGTCCATGCCACTCTCTCACTTCATCCCAGCTTACCCTTCCCCCACCCCGTGTCCTCAAGTCCATTCTCTACGTCTGCGTCTTCATTCCTGTCCTGCCCCTAGGTTCTTCATAACCATTGTTTTTAAATTCCATGTATATGTGTTAGCATGCGGTATTTGTTTTTCTCTTTCTGACTGACTTCACTCTGTGTGACAGACTCTGGGTCCATCCACCTCATGACAGATAACTCAATTTCGTTTCTTTTTATGGCTGAGTAATATTCCATTGTATATATGTGCCACATCTTCTTTAACCATTCATCTGTTGATGAACACTTAGGTTGCTTCCATGTCCTGGCTGTTGTAAATAGAGCTGCAATGAACATTGTGGTACATGACTCTTTTTGAATTATGGTTTTCTCAGGGTATATGCCCAGTAGTGGGATTCCTGGGTCATATGGTAGTTCAATTTTAGTTTTTTAAGGAACCTCCATACTTTTCTCCATAGTGGCTGTATCAATTTGCATTCCCACCAAGAGTGCAAGAGGGTTCCCTTTTCTTCACACCCTCTCCGGCATTTATTATGTGTAGATTTTTTGATGATGGCCATTCTGACTGGTGTGAGGTGATACCTCATTGTAGTTTTGATTTGCATTTCTCTAATGATTAATGATGTTGAGCATTCTTTAATGTGTTTGTTGGCAATCTGTATATCTTCTTTGGAGAAATGTCTATTTAGGTCTTCTGCCCCTTTTTGGATTGGGTTGTTTGTTTTTTTGATATTGAGCTGCATGAGCTGCTTGTAAAGTTTGGAGATTAATCCTTTGTCAGTTGCTTCATTTGCAAATATCTCCTCCTATTCTGAGGGTTGTCTTTTCCTCTTGTTTATGGTTTCCTTTGCTGTGCCAAAGCTTTGAAATTTCATTAGGTCCCATTTGTTCATTTCTGTTTTTATTTCCATTTCTCTAGGAGGTGGGTCAAAAAGGATCTTGCTGTGATTTATGTCATAGAATCTTCTGCCTGTGTTTTCCTCTAAGAGTTTTATAGTGTCTGGCAGGTGGATTCTTAACCACTGCCACCAGGGAAGTCCCTATATTGTGAATTGATGAGCATCATAAATTTCGTGAACATCCATCATCTCACATAGTTACAAAGTTTTTTTTTTCTTGTGATGAGAACTTTTAAGATTTACTCTCTCAGCAACTTTCAGAGAAGATTCCTTTCCTTAAAGGCAAAATGGACATTGCACATCCCATAAATTTGTTTGCTGCTTCAGCTTTGGTTTGGATAGATCTTAACATGTTGTTATGGGTGATATTTTCCCTGTTGTGCGAGGAAAGAATTAACTTAGGGCTACTCTAGGAATAACACTGAAAGTTTCTGATCACAATGACGATAATGGTGAACCAGAGGAGAAATGGGACTTTCCAAATTGGCAGAGAGGGTGCAGTGGGGGTGGAAGCAGGTAACGTTTAAAGCTTTTGCTTCCTTTTCCGGATTCCCTGCTTACTCCCAGAATAGCCCCCATCAAAACCCAGAAAATGCGTCCTTATGGTTTAGTTTAAGTGCAGACCTCTTTTTTTCCTACATATTTCCCCCCCCCATTGGATTCTGGTGTATGATAGTTAGTGAGCACTTACACCCCTCACCCCCTGCCAGTTTCCTGATTTCATGTTTTATTTCTTGGATTTTCATAATTAAGTTTGTCATTCATTTACAGAATGATCATACATTTCTATCTGTTCCATAGCCAGGAGAATTGAATTTTAATTATGTTTTGTTATCTTAGTTAAAGTTAGTAAAGAATAATTTCTTCTGTAGCAATGAAATCCTCAGACTTCTTAGTTTGATTCTGTTGTAATTATGGTAACAGGTACTAGAACGCTGTGACCTAGGGCTTATATTGAATTTCAAGACCGTTCTGTCCTGTCCTGACCACTAACCTAAACTCCCAGTGCTGTGTGCAGGGCTCTGGACTTGTGCTGGAGATACGGCAGGCAAGTTCCTGCCCTCATGGGCCTTACAGCCCAGTGGGGTAGAGAGACAGGAGATAAGGACTCAAATAAAATAATGGCACCTTGTGCTGTGTTACTAGGAAGGGGAGAGACAGGGTGCTTTAGGTGGGTGGTCAGGGTTGGGCTCTCTGGGGGGGACACAGCTCCCCGGGCTGAAGGATAAAGTGGAAGTAAGGTGTAGATGATGAAGGTGGGTAGGAGGGCCTAAGGGGCAGGAGGGAAGACCGT
>NW_020172727.1:923433-1013949 GCF_003031525.2 Neophocaena asiaeorientalis asiaeorientalis
AAGGCCAGTGGGGCTGGAGCACAGAGGGGGAGGCTGGGGGAGTAGGGGGGTGGGAAGGGGGCAGGTGGGAGTGGGGCAGGAGATGAGATTAGAGATATGTTTCAGGGTCAGATCATGTAGGGCCTTTTGTTGGCTGCCTAAAGGAGCTGCTGAAGGTTATAAGCATGGGAGAGATGCATTCTGAGTTTTAAAAGGTCACTCTGCTGCTGTATGACAGACGGTTGGTAGGACAGGAGAGGGTGGAATCTGGGAGGCCATTAAAATTGGGGGCAGCCAACTTTTTCTGTAAAGGGCCAGATAGTAAATATGTTTGGTTTTGCAGGTCAGGGAGTCTCTGTCACAGCTACTCCACTCTGCCATTGCAGTGCCCAAGCAGCCTTAGGTGACGTGTGGGTGGGCGTGGCCGTGTGCCAGTATAGCTTCATGTGTGAAAATAGACAGTAGGCCATCTTAGCCACCGCAGGTGTAGACGATTGCCATAATCCCTGCAAAAGATGGTGTTGGCTTGGGCGTCTAGGGTGGTAGTGGTGGAAATAGCAGTGGAGAGATTTTCAAGAATGTTTTGGAGGTACAGCTCACTGGACAGGGTTGGGTAAGGAAAAGGCGGGAATGGAGGATGATTTCCAGACCTCTAGCTTGAACCCGTTAGTGGTAGGAGATGCTGTTGCTGAGATGAGGGAGAAGCCCCCAGACAAACAGGCCCAGGGCTGTGGGGACCAGGGGTTCAGTTTGGGCCATGGTACGTTTGAATACTTACTGATCCATCCAAGATGTCACGGACACGTTGGCTTCAAAGCCCAGCGGCACTGGGAGGAGAGGTCCGGGCTGCAAGTAGATTTTGGACCTAGTCGAGTAGCTGAAGCCAGGAAAGGTGGTGAATCCTGGGCCTGGGCCCACCATGATCTCTTCCTCCTCAGCATCCCGATTATTCCACTTCGTGCTCAAGTTTTGCTCTTGCTTTATTGTTCTTTAGCTCTGCCTTATTCTCCTCGCTAAACTCCGAGCTGCTCAGGAGCAGGTTGTCTTAAGTTCTTCCCAGCAGCTCATTTAAAGTGTTGAGCCCATAGTAGATGCTCAAATGTTAAAGAATTAATTTAAAAATCTGGGTGATAATCTTTAAGTATTTAAATATGGTGAGGATGAATGCGTTAAGGTGAAATTTTATCCTTGTCTAAAGTAAAATGCTTAAGTAACTTTATTGGAAGTACAATGTAAATTAAGTTAACATTTGTCAAAGGATTACACTGTCAGGAATATTCTCGGGGCTTTTGGTACTACTTCTTTCAGAGAGACAGCATGTTTTAGTACAAGTGATTTAATTCTGGTAGTACCACCATTACAAGGAGACTGTTCAGCTGCATACAGGTGTGTGCGTGTGCGTGTGTGTGTGTGTGTGTGTGTGTGTGCGTGTGTGTGTGTGTGTGTTCATGAAGAGAGAGAGAGAGAGAGAGAGAGAGAGAGACACAGACAGAGAGACAGAGAGAGACACAGACAGAGAGAGAGAGAGAGAGACACAGACAGAGAGAGAGACAGAGAGAGGGAGAATGCTAACTGTACCACACTGGGCAGAACCAGATGGCTCTCCCTTTTCTCATATTGTCACCGGATTTCAATTCTCCCTTCCAACGGGACCACTGGTAGAAACTAACTGATCTCACTCCTCTGTGGTGTATATTCTGGATCTTTTAATCTGCTTAGGAATTCCCTTCTCTTTTCTTAAAGTGCTCTTTTTTTTTTTTAAACAAACCCTTTTTTTAAAAAAAAATTATTTATTTATTTATTTTTGGCTGCGTTGGGTCTTCGTTGCTGCACGCGGGCTTTTCCCTAGTTGCGGCGAGCGGGGCTACTCTTCATTGCGGTGCGCGGGCTTCTCATTGCGGTGGCTTCTCTTGTTGCGGAGCACGGGCTCTAGGCACGCGGGCTTCAGTGGTTGTGACTCGTGGGCTCTAGAGCACAGGCTCGGTAGTTGTGGCGCACGGGCTTAGTTGCTCCGTGGCATGTGGGATCTTCCCAGAGCAGGGCTCGAACCCGTGTCCCCTGCCTTGGCAGGCAGATTCTTAACCACTGTGCCACCAGGGAAGTCCCACTCCTTTTCTTTAAAAAAATTTTTTTTCAGTCTTGATGAGGTGAAGCGTTGACAGCCTATTAGTGATCCCCATTTTGGGGGGACTTCAGTTCTCACGCTTAGTGTATTAAGAATTGTTCTGTTAGTCTGTGTACCACGGAAGCTATTTGATCTCTTGTGTCTTTTTTTTCCATTCCCAGCTGGGTGGCACCATTGGAGACATTGAAGGAATGCCATTTGTGGAAGCGTTCAGACAATTCCAGTTTAAAGCAAAAAGAGAGAATTTCTGTAATATCCATGTTAGCCTTGTCCCACAGGTGAGCTTTCCAGATAAGTGTGTAGTCAGCAACTCCTGTAGGTCTTCCTATGATACTCTGTTTATTCCACTTTCTTTTTGTTTTGGCCGCATCGTGTGGCATGTGGGATCTTAGTTCCCTGACCAGGGATTGAACCTGCGCCCCCTGCAGTGAAAGTGCAGAGTCAACCACTGGACTGCCAGGGAAGCCCCCTATTCCAAATTTTAAACCAGGAAGCCATTCATTATCCAGAAGAGCTAGATGTCCAGTGTACTGACAGTGACCCATTTCTTTTCAGCCCAGTGCTACTGGAGAACAGAAAACCAAACCCACACAAAACAGTGTCCGTGCGTTGAGGGGGTTAGGCCTGTCTCCCGATCTGGTGAGTTAAAGAGAGTGGGTAAGTTTCTTGGAATAGGACCTCCATTTCTTAAACTATAACATCATCTAAGTCCTTCCTAGCTCTCAAATGGTTTCTATGACTGAGCTTTTTGTATCTGGGAGCTGGGGAAGGCTTATTCCCTCATCCTCAAGTGTCGCTTCACACATTTCTAAATTGGCCATCTCTTCTTCTCCAGGTCCTCATTTGATTGGCCACACTGACATCTGGGCAAGTGCAATGTCCTGTCATCTGTGTGGTCCCTGGGTCCCTTAGAGGGAGGTGGGACCTGGGAGATTTTCCTATGAGCCTGCTAGGTGGGGCTATCCCTGCTCTTATTTATAGCAGTAATCCAGTTATTGCCAGTAGTCTAGATCAGAGGCTGGCAAGTAAGGGCCTGCAGACCTGCCTCCTGTAAAGGAAGTTGTCCACATTTATCTCTGGCTACCTTTGCTCATGGCGGTACCGTGAGGAGTCAGGGCAGGAGCTGCACGACCTGCAAAGCCTAAAGCTTTTACCATCTGGCCCGTTAGCGAAAAGTTTGCCAACCCTTGGTCTGGCTCTATTCTTGTAGTTTTAAAGAAGTAACATATGTGAGCCTCGAGTCTGTTTGCTAGAAATGCCTTGACATTTCCTACCGGTGGATTTGTGTTGAGTTTGGTTACACTTGCTTATATTAGTGCTCAGACCGATTTCTAGTAGCCCAGTGGAACGCCCAGGTTGGAGAAATGCCCACTCGGTCAAATCTTCTGGAGCAAAATTAATGCAGCGTCCTCCTGAAAATCAGTGGCGGTGTGAACAGCCCAATTCCTGTCTGCTAACCCCGTGCGTAATCGACTTTGACAGATTGTCTGCCGAAGTTCAACGCCCATCGAAATGGCTGTGAAGGAAAAGATTTCTATGTTTTGTCACGTGAACCCTGAACAGGTTAGTGCTGCTCTTTAGATTTGAATGCCTTGCAGGCGCTTCTGCTGATGCCAGCATTTCACACCTCTTAAGTTATCGTATTACTTTTCACAACATTTATAAAAGATCTGGGGGACTCATATGCAACTACGGCTCCCTTGCCCTTAAGTGAACAGTCTTGAGACTCCTGAAATAGATTGTGTGTTTCACTCCTTAAGTTTTAATTGTAGGTACAAAACCAGGTGGGTGGTTTTTTTTAACTCGCAGTCCAACCTCTAGAGAGAGAACCATTTGAAGCCTGCTTATCGTCTCTTTATCTTGTCTTTCCAGGACACTTATGGCTTTTACTTTGATTTCTCTTTTGTACTTGTTACAGCTTAACTCACCCCAAACCACACATTACGGTGACATTCACACTATCACTTCTGATTACATCTGTGACCTCAGCTCAGTTCACTGCTACGAAAACCACTGTGACGTGGGTTCAGGTCCTCTGTTCTGCAGGACTTTCCACCTGGATATCCAAGAGCCGGCTTTTCTTTTCTCTTTCATCTGCTTATCTCTGTCTCTTGTTTGCCATAAGGCTCAGGCACAAGGGATTGGAGTTTAAAAAGTGATATGACGTGTGCTCAGGAAAAGGGCGAGGTTTGTCGGAAACCTTTTGTTTTCTTCAGATTAGCTTGGGGTTCTCTGAAGCCTAAAAACCACCTAATCAGATTTCTGAGTCTCAGGAGGCAGGCTGATGTATTCACTGCCTGATGCTTCAGGGTCAGTGCACAAGTCTGAACTCCTTTGAAAAATGTGATAGCAGGTTTAAAGCACTCTCCTATATCTGTGTGTTGTCAAGCCATTTTGGTTTTGTTCCGTTGTTTTTTGTAAATAGTACTTGGTGTGGGTATCACACACATTTAACCTGGTTTCCGAAGTAGAAGGATACAGCTTTTAGAGTTGGGTTGCTGAGAGCTCTGCGAACAGATGATACAGTCCAAACTTTCAACCGTATGGAGTCTCTTTTCTTTTCTTTTTTTTTTGGCCATGCCACATGGCTTGCGGGATCTTAGTTCCCCGACCAGAGATTGAACCTGGGTCACGGCAGTGAAAGTGCCGAGTCCTAACCACTGGACCGCCAGGGAATTCTTGAGTTTATTTTCTTTATAAGTATAGATTCTGAAGCATGTTCTATCTCATCAGTCCACAGGCTAGTCTATTAGCCATTTTTTAGCACACTGCTTTTTTTAAAAAAAAATTTTTATTGGAGTATAGTTGATTTACAATGTTGTGTTAGTTTCTGCTGTACAGCAAAGTGAATCGGCTATACATATACATATATCTATCTACTCTTTTTTAGATTCTTTTCCCATATAGGTCATGACAGAGTATGGAGTGCCCTGTGCTATACAGTAGGTTCTTATTAGTTATCTATATTTTATATACAGTAGTGTGTATATGTCAATCCCAATCTTCCTATTTCCCCCCCATTACTCCCCCCCCACCCAGTAACCATAAGTTTGTTTTCTACATCTGTCAGCACATTGCTTTTTCTCATATGAGTTAATTCTCCCATTTCTTAGTTCTTGGTGAACTTGCGTTTAGAGCTCTTCTCACCTGGATTGCTGAGGAGGAAATAGAAAGTCACAGGTGTCTCTGTGATGTTCTCTGTTACCATGATATTTGAAAAAATGTCTCTGGCTTGGAGGATAAATGAGTAAATAGCTCCACACCTCATGCCTTCCACTTGTGGGAGTTGTGGCTGTCCAGAGATTTATCAATAATTTTAATTAATAATTGGGATGGAGCGTCATATCAGTGACATCTTGGCACTTTGAATTGTATCAGGGAATGCATGGGTGAGACACAATAGTCTTAAGTATCAAGTTGTCCATGTCCAAACAGCTTAGGAACCCTTGGTTGGATAGCTATGGATTGGGAAAGACCGAACACATAGAGTTGGCAGAACATTTCTTGGCATTTATTTAGGATGTGGCAGATCCTTAAATGCCTGCCAGTGGCCCTTTGCATGTACCTGAGAGGGTGGTGAAAGCTCGTTAGGGTGTGAAAAACAACCACACCACCTGGCACTTAAAAGAGGCAGCAGCAACAACAAATGAGTGAACAAACAAACTTCATACCCACACTTAGAAGACAAGGTGTATGTATTCATTGCTACTGCCTTAACCTAGGCTTAGAAGATGGTGCCTTGGGCCATGTGTCTTGGATACTGACATAAAGCATTCATGTTCCAATACCAAGTCTCTGACACCCCCTGGGGTTCCTGCAGTTCAACTCAGACACTAACCACCTGGAGTGAGCATCAGACTCCGCAGGTCTTTATAAGACTGCCGTGCACTTCAGACACTCGCCGCAGGTTTCTGTTGTCCCAAGCCACCCACACTTCTGCCGGGCTGACTACAAAGTTGAAGCTTCCCATGACCACCTCAAGTTTGATAATTCTCTAGAATGACTCACACCTCCGAAAGTGCTATATTTATGATTACTGTTTAATTGTAAAGGGTGCAGGTGAAGAGCCAGATGAAGAGACACATAGGGCAAGGTCTAGGAGAGTCCCAGACACAAGAACTTTTATCCCTGTGGAGTCAGGGTGCACCCCCTTCCCAGTACATCTGTAAATTCACCGGCGAGGATGCTCCCCTGAGTCCTGATGTTCAGCCTTTTGATTGGAGTTTCATTACGTAGGCATGATGGAGTGAATCACTGGTCACCTGATTGAACTCAGTCTCTAGCCCCTGTCCCCTCCGTGGAGGTCAGGTGGCTGAAAGTTCCAGCCTTCTAATGACCTGCTTGGTTTTTCTGGTGACCAGCTCCCATCCTGAAGTCATCTAGGGGCCACCCTGCATCACCTCATTAACTTAACAAAGTTACCCCTATAACTCAGGAAATTTTGAATGTTTTTGAAGCCCTGTGCCAGGAACTACGAACAAAGAATGTGTATATAGGGAAAAAAAATATATATATTCTACCATAACATCCATGGTTCCAGGTGTAGAATAATGACTTCAAAGTGTTTTGTAATTAGATCCAAGTCACCTTGTGTTAATTCTGACTCCTGTTTAGGTTGCTGTGTTCTTGGTTTTCTTCCGTCAGTAAAAATAAACTGCTATCTCTCTTGAGTTTTACCTCATTCCTACATTCATTTTTGTGGCATACTTGAGTTGTTCCATTAAATATGGTGTTTTATCATCATTGATCAGGTTATATGTATCCACGATGTTTCTTCCACCTACCGAGTACCTGTGCTTTTGGAGGAACAAGGCATCGTTAAATATTTCAAAGAGAGATTGGATCTGCCTATTGGGGATTCTGCAAGCAATTTGCTTTTCAAGTGGAAAAATATGGCTGACAGGTACTGTGAAAGGAATTACTAATGTAAGTTTTCATAATTCTTAGGTTTGGGGGTAGCACTGAGGTGTACCTTGAAAGGTAACTATGTAGCGTTCCACTTTCCACATGGGTATGTTTGGTTCTGGAAACGTCTAAAGCTCTAGCATATTGTTAGGGTGTTTTGCTGTACGCTGAAGATTTCTGGGGCCTTTGATTTTGCTCTACTAAAGCAAAGTGAATTGAAGGCATTTGGATTCCAGCATTTTAAAAAACTTTTGGAAGCATTTATTTATTGGTTTATTATTTTGTTTCTGAATGTTTTAAACAGTTTAAAATGCTACAGGCTTTGTTTTGTTTTGTTTTGCTTATTTTTAAGATTTGGCTAACATTTCTTAAAGAAAATCCTTCTGAATGGGAAGTTTTGGCTATGGCATTGTTGTTCTATCCTGCAGTTAACTATCAGTATCGGCATTAAAAACCCCTGTTAGGTTTTAGCTTTAAGACAGTCATATTAATTTCAGCAAGGTTTGTCTAATTTGATGTCATATACAGATTAAATCCCCATCACCTGTTTTCTTTTACTAAATGTTGCTGAGGCGTGACTCCATAAAGTCCCGGCTGCTTGACTTCTCCTGCAGCTGAAGTAGAGGCAGTAGACGCAGTAGTTGCGAATGAAGGCTTTGGTGTTGCTAAGGAGTAGATCTTAAAAGTTCTTATCACACAAAAAAATTTGTAACTGTGCGCGGTGATAGATGTTAACTAGAATATTGCGGTCATCATTTCGTAATATATAAATATATTGAATCATTAGGTTGTACATCTGGAACTAATGTAATGTATGTCAGTTACATCTCAATGAAAAAACGTAAGCTCTGGTGTCGGGCACCATAGATTCAGAGCCCAGCTTCTCCTTTCACTAGCTGTTTTTGAGTTTGGGTAGATTACTTAACCTCTCTGGGCTTATTCTCCCATCCATATATAACTGGGGGGATACTGGTACCACGTTGTGACACTTATGAGAGAAAATACACCAGGCCTTAACATCACATCAGGCACTGTTGGTTACTGATGTCGGTAACAATAATTTAAATGATTTGATGATGACAAAAGCACTGACCTTTGGTAGATGACTAGTAGATTGAAAGTTATTTTGCCCTTTCACTTTAAAATTTTAAAAGCGTTTTAGAATTTCTGGGGCAAGAAGAATCACGAACAAAGCACATTTTCTGAACTTAGGTGCCCCCGTGACTGGTGATACAACTAAGCCCCTGTCCTCCAGAATGCTTAAGGAATCAGTCTCTTCGTAGGAATTTTCTGAGTAGCTTGGGGTTGATCCTCTTTAAGCACTAGAAACTTTAATATTTTAACTCTTCGTGTTGGAAATAGTTCTAAATTTTACTCTATGCCTCTGTGCTTTTTAAAGCCAGGGTTTGGTTTTTGTATTAGTTTCCTGTGTCTGCTGTAATAAGTTACCACAAAATGGGTGGCTTAAACCAATAGAAATTTGTTCTGTCACAGTCGTGGAGGTTAGAAGACCTAAATCAAGGTGTCAGCAGGGTTGGTTCCTTCTGGAACTCTGAGGGAGAATATGTTCCATGCATTTCTCCTGGCTTCTGGGGGCTAGCTTCCTTGGTGTTCCTTGGCTTGTGGGCGCATCACTCCAATCTCTGCCTCTCTTGTCGCATGTCCTTCTCCTTTGTGTCTTCTTCCTTTCTCTTTTATAAGGATGCTTGTCTTTGCAGTTAGGGTCCATTCTAATCCAGGATGATCTCAACTGGAGATCCTTAACTTAATTGCATCGGCAAAGACCCTGTTTTCCAGATATGGGCACATTCATAGGTTCTGGGGGACATAAGTTTTTTGGGGCCACCATTCAGTTCAGGATTCAAGCAAAGGGGATATTGAGCATCAGTCCCTCTGCATCATGTTGGCCGTGATGTTGGTTCATTGGTCATGGCAGTGTGAAGTGTCCATTCTTTAGGCCCTGTCCCCTCAGTACAGCCTGTAGAGAGATACAAGGAGGCACACAGAGGTCAAAGGGACAGCGTTGATCGTGGAGGTCCAGTGCTGCCCAGAGGCCAGGGGTCCCTGGTTGAGCTGGGTGGAAGAACTTGCCTGGGTCCTGAGGTGGGGACAACCCTGCCTCCCTGGGAACCTTCCTGCTGGGGGATGGGCCTACAAAGCCGCCCAGCTGACTGCAGTGTCAGCTGCTGTGTCACACCCAGTTGATGGCCGAATGGAGAGCACGAGGGGAGGGAGGTGCTTGGCTGGTCCGGGCAGTGCTCCATGAGCCCAGCCTGCAGGGCCAAGAGGGAAAGAGAGCACAGGGGCGTGGGCTCAGTATACCTCCCTGGATGGCGGCTGGACTGACCCAGTGGCCTCCCGTCTCCCCCACTCCCTCCCACCCCGCGCCGGGAAGACCAGCAACGAGTGAGTGGAAGGAGAGTGGGTGCAAGGAGGGACTGGCCATGCTGACTGCAGCCCTGCGTCCCTCCCCGGAGGGACAGGATGTGCCCCCCGACCGCACATCGTCTTGGAATCTTGGCTTGATACCAACTTGCTTTGTTACCTGAGTCCTTTCCCTAGAGCTGGGGCGAAGCACAGGCAGGCAGTCTCCACAGCGACATAAAATTAACTGGTAAGTTAGAGGTTTAGCATCTTTCTCTCACGTTCTTCAGTCACCTTCCTAGAAAGTCAGCTCTGCTGCCAGTTTTGACTTCTTAGCCCCTCGTGCCTTTTTCTCCTCCCAGCCTGTTTCCATCAGGCTTCTCTTTCACTCTTTGCAGATGTTGTTATAAAGGAGGAATATTCCTCATCCCGGTAACATTTTTGTTCTAAGGTGTTTGGGGAACAGTTTGCTTCAAAGCCCTAAAAGATCTTCAGCCCCAAGTGACATTCCTGCATACTTAGTACCAGACCAGGCATTTTTCATGTTCCTTGAACAGATCTCCTGACGAAAGCGACGGTAAAGATTATGTCTCTAATGGTAAAATGTGATTGAGTGTCTCATGTAGAATGGAATTTTCTCATAAAAATGATCTAAGTGGCTTATAGTGTTTTAAATAGTCCTCTCAGCACCATTCTTCAGGAATGCCACAAATAACCTGGCGTTTGTGGGCCAGCTGGGAATGTAACAATTTTTAACGTAGACACTTTGAATGCATTTTCTTATATGGTATCACCTTACAAAGTTAATATTGGAATGTCTCTTGTTGACACTGAGAATGCATTTTCTTATACAGTGTCACCTTATAAATGAATTTCAGGACAGTTCATGTTTATGAGATGGGGAGAACTTTTTTTTTATTATTTATTTTTGGTTGCATTGGGGTCTTTGTTGCTGTGCGCAGGCTTTCTCTAGTTGCGGTGAGCGGGGGCTACTCTACATTGCGGTGCATATGCTTCTCATTGCAGTGGCTTCTCTTGTTGCGGACCATGGGCTCTAGGCGCGTGGGCTTCAGTAGTTGTGGCACGTGGGCTCAGTAGTTATGGCTTGTGGGCTCTAGGGAACAGGCTCAGTTGTAACACACAGGCTTTGTTGCTCCGTGACATGTGGGATCTTCCCGGACCAGGGCTCGAACCCGTGTCCCCTGCATTGGCAGGCGGATTCTTAACCACTGCCACCAGGGAAGCCTGGGGAGAGCTTTTTTATTTTTAATGCTTTTAACTTTTTCTCTGATATACTCTCCTCAGATTTATATCTTTGCCTGCTTATGTAGGCCAATGTTGGGCTTTCTCATGATTTTCAAATCTCTTGGGGTACAGATTGTTATTCTTTGGGGGTGGGGTGGGGAATTTGAGTCAAGTACACCAAGTTCAAGGCACATCTGCTCCTCAGGTTTTAAAAAGTGCCTCAGGATAAGAACAGTGGCTGTCATTATGCTTGTGATATGATGTTACATGCATATAACCTTTAAGCTTGTTTTCCTTCCCAGGTATGAAAGGTTACAGAAAACGTGTTCCATAGCCCTGGTTGGCAAATACACCAAGCTCAGGGACTGCTATGCCTCCGTGTTCAAAGCCCTGGAACACTCAGCGTTGGCCATCAACCACAAGTTGAATCTGATGGTGAGCCCCCACCTGGTCTTCTGCATGTTTCAGGCATTCATCGTGAAATCCCGTGTTGCAGAGAGGCAGGTTGTGTTCAAGGATCCCCAAGTCCACCTCCAGGGTTAATGATTCACCGGGCAGATGCAGAGGACTCAGCATACAGCTGTACTCACGATTATGACTTATTTCAGTGATAGGATGCAGAGCAAAATCAGCAAAGGAAAAGGCACATGGGATGAAGTCTGGGGGAAACCAGGTGTAAGCTTCCAACAGCCCTCCTCCAGTGGAGTCACAGAGGACGTGCTTAAATCCCCCAGCAGCGAGCTACAACAACACAGGCGACGTGCCATCTACCAGGGAAGCTCATTAGAGACTCAGCGCCCAGGGTTTTTACTGGGGGCTGGTCACACAGATGCCCTCAGCCTCCTGAGTGTCAAAATCTCAGACTCCCAGGAGGAAAGCAGGTGTTCAACTTAAATCATGTTGTTTCTTCAAACACTGTAGGCACACTGAGCCACTCTTACTGGTTCTTGGGAATGGTGGGAACCCTCCCCAAATCCAAGTTTCCAGGTGCCAGACAAGGGCCAACCTTGTAAGCAGGCATTTCCAAGGATTTCAGTCTGTTAACTTTTTTTCTGCATACAGGTTTAAGGCACAGTTTTTGAAATTAGGCTTTGCACATTCAGGGACATATATACTTCATGCTCATTTAACTATTTTGTGTTTGTCTAATGAGAAAATAATAGAACTTTTTTTCCCCTTTAGTGTGGGAATTGAACCCAGAGTTTTTAAATGCCATATTTATATACATTTCCCTTTCTAACTCGGAGGACTGATATCTGGCAAACAGTGATGGTTTGTTTTTCAAACAGTATTATGGGATAGCAGAGGTGGAGTTATATATAGCTTGAGTATATTCTTTGTTAGATACAGAAGTAGTATATGCTCAGTATAGAAAATTTAAGCAAAGCATAATGTAAAATGCAGAAAGTGGAAGATTCTTCCAGTGAAATCCCACTTCTCTTGATGTACCTATCGTTCCCAGTTTGATGCATATCTTTCTAGAGTTTTCTCTCCCTATGTAAATGTTTATATTTAATGTTATTCTCTCTGGGTATATCACAGTTTAGGGAGGCCTTATTATCTTGATTTAAATGGTAAAACCTTAATATAATGAGCCAAAAGATACACTTATATGTTCAAGAAATTTAGTAACTTTCAGCTTAGGACCTATCCAGTTTTCTCTCACCTGTTTGTAGCTTCCTCTCTAATCACTTTTTATTTTTGACTTTCCAAGGAATCGTTCCCTTCCTGTTCTTCCTCTTCCTTCCTAGTCCGCCAGTCCCTCGTAGAAAAAAGAAAATAGAAAATCTGTTATAATACTAATTTTATAAAGTAAAATTTTGTATCTTAAGATATATTCAGATAGTAATTTTTACAACAGAAATTCTAAAATAATATAGACATATAGGGACTGTTATGTACATAGGAATTGTTGTACGTGTTTTTCACGTAATAGAATTCATTGACGGTGGCTTCTCCTAAGTACTGTTTGAGTCATGGGCTTGTGCTGTGTTTATCTCGCCCGGCTTTTGCAGTAATTTCCTGACTGCTTTTCATTTTTCCCTCCCTTTCCTTCACTGAGCCAGAGTGATTTTTCTGAAATCGCTCTCTGTTCCTTCAGATTTTTCAGTGGCTTCAAGTATAAACTTCTCTCACCGGATGGAGCTTCTTTTGAGGTCCCCAGAGTGGTCACCACTTTCTGGTTTTTGTCTGTTTTTTGTCTTTCTGTTTTTTGAAGCTGCTCCTTCACAGCCCTCCCCCACCCCCCACACCCCTTCCCACTTGCCCCCCAACTGCACACGTGCGCTCGGCTTGCGTCCACTCATCCTCGACGGCTTAGCTTCTTGGACATCCCCTTCCCAGAGGACTTCCCTGAAGGCGCTCTTGCCCTTCTTGTCTCCAGTCCGCATACGTATCAGCTGCGGCTCCCGGTTCCTTCCGCAGCGTTCTCTTCTTTGCCCATCGTAGCCATTACCTCCTTGTGATGTGGATGCCTGTTTATTTGGTTTCATAACCTGCCTGAAAGATTGTAAGAGCCACAAGACAGAGATGGTGCTTTTCTATGCTAAGTAACCAGTACAGTGTTTGCATAATAAGTAGTCATCGAATAATTGTGTCAGTATCAGATGGCTCTAGTATTTTCCAGTTTTTGTTTTTCTGAAATGTTCCTTTAGCTTGTTGCCTGTTTTTAGTACATAGACTCCATTGATCTGGAGCAGACTACCGAAACTGAGGACCCTGTGAAATTCCACGAAGCTTGGCAGAAACTCTGCAAAGCTGAGTAAGTACCACGCCAGTTAGGAGAACGCCGTTGTGATTTTTTCCATGATTCGATTTACCCCAATTACTAATTTTTGTGCGTTTTGAAGTGTAGTTTGGAGTGCTTGTGGTGATTCTGGATGGTTGTGCTGCTTTCACGCTGCATTTACTTTGAAACGTGCCGTGTCAGTGTTAGTGGCACGTGCAGTGGAGATGGTTTTATTCTGGGGAGGATGACGATACCGTATTGGTGGGAAAGTGAGCTGATGCTACTGAAAGATGCAGAGATGGACCTTACATATACAAAGTTAAAGTGCAAGAATGACAATCCTCCCTCCTCTCTTGGTTTTATTTTCTTTTCCACATCCTTTGATTCTAGGTTTTATTTTGTAAGTAATCAATAAAAATTTTGGGGGTGGCATTGTGTTGTGAGGGTAGCATGGCCCTTGGGTTTTTCTGTTGAGCTCTTGTGTTTTTGTTTTTTTTAAAAAATGTATTTATTTATTTATTTTTGGCTGTGTTGGGTCTTTGTTGCTGCGCGTGGGCTTTCTCTAGGTATGGTGAGCGGGGGCTACTTTGTTGTCGTGCGCGGGCTTCTCATTGCGGTGGCTTCTCTTGTTGCGGAGCACGGGCTCTAGGCACGCGGGCTTCAGTAGTTGTGGTGCACGGGCTTAGTTGCTCCGCGGCGTGTGGGATCTTCCCAGAGCAGGGCTCGAACCCGTGTCCCCTGCATTGGCAGGCGGATTCTTAACCACTGCGCCACCAGCGAAGCCCCAGAGGTCTTAACATTTGTATAAAAGTACTTTTAAAAGAACCTTGACCTATTTTTATTCAGATAATTCTTTCAGTGGCATTTTTAATTGAACCGAGCTGCTCAGTCACTATGCTCACGTGCTGCAAAGATCTATCAGAAAATACATATCAAGGTCAGTTGTGAGAAATTGTTGCAACTTCTTTATAACACTGGGAGGATTTCAAGAAGGAAGTTCAGGATGTGAAATCATGTAATCAGTTCTGAAAATAGACTCCAAGCGTATTCTCTAGCAGCTGTGCCAAGTGTCGGATTTGGGATCAATAAGCATGAATGGCTGAAAACAAGAGTTTTACAAATAAAAATAATGTCAAATTTCCCCTCCTCTTGTGTTGCTTGCAGTGGTGTTCTTGTGCCGGGAGGCTTCGGAATCAGAGGAACGTTGGGAAAACTCCAGGCGATTTCTTGGGCACGGTCAAGGAAGATTCCTTTTCTGGGTAAAACTGATGTTTATGAATCCTAACTATGAGTCTTTTAGATTTTTGACACCTAGGAGGGCAACACGTAATAGAGTTTGTTAATGTGAAAAGTGTGATCTTGAATTTGAATATTCAGGTGCCAAATAGTTTGCTACAGGGTCTGGAAACTCTATTCTGCAAGCCTTACCTGGTTTGCAGCATTTTTGTAAATAAAGTTTTATTGGAACACAGCCATACCAGTTGGTTTACATATTGTCTGTGGCTATTTTTGCGATACAGTAGCAGAGTTGGAGACCCTACAGCCTGCAAGGCCTAAAATCTCTACTCTCTGGCCCTTGACCAAAAACATTTGCCAGCCCAGGAGAACTTACCACTGTTCCGGTTGTGTAGCAAGAGGCTGGGAGGAACCTCTGTTCATACCTGCTCTTCTCCGATTCCACCTTTCACCACTTCAAGCAAACATCTCAACAGAATGCCACAATGTTATTTCTCATCAGAAAAGAAAGCTTAAATTGAAATTTATATGCTCCTTCTAGAAAAGATAATACAGAAAGACCGTCCAACGATACAGGGACAGCTCTGTTAAGATTTAGTAGAGCTGGGTCTTTTCAATGTGTTTGTTCAAATTGCAAAGCATGGCTTCTGGAGCAGTGAAACCAGATGAAATGGAACACTGATGGGATAAAGGCAGCCCTGCAGCTGGGGATCCAGGCGGAAGAGGGAGTGGGGAGAGGCCATGTTTCATGCTGTGCTTGCATGGGCTGGTGGGTTTATGAACCGAGTGGACCAGCTTTGGTACTCTTTACTTAATAACAGCAGACTGTTCATTTTCCCCCTCGCCTGTTCTTTGATTAGCTTCCTAGACGCTCTCCACTTGGGATCCATTTTCAAAAGAGAAGCCAGGAGTAGTTACCTTGATACCTTGCTTTGTTTTATCCATCTAAGCTCATCTGGGCCACTGTTTTCTTTTGAAGTAATCTTGTTTAGTTTCTGTCTAAATGTGGTTAGCGTTCTTCAGATAATTTTCACTGTGTAGAATAGTTTGCAGCTCTTTAAATTTCTCTTTAACACACCGTCTCTTTATGTCCTAGCCTTATGGAACTTTCTAAAGTGCCCCCAAAGCACTCAGCTGTTTCATGCTTATTGACTTTTGTTCTGGCGTGCCTGGTATATTGATTGCTCTCTCCTTTGAGCCCCTGTGTACCTTCAATATATCTATAAAAGCATCTGGAATGCTCCTTGGCATTTGTTTATTGGAGAGAATCGATGGGCCGCAGTGAATGTGGCCATCGGCGAGGGGCACATCCCTGTGGCAACAGGCCTGGGCCTACGCAGGTCCCCTTTTCTCCTTACTGAGCTCTTTGTTCAGTTCCATTTGGCCTCTCCGTCGCGCTCCAGCCTGTGGGGGAGGTACCAGCTCCCCCAGCTGCTGCTGTTGCCCTGCAGTGAGGAGTGCAAGAATGACAATCCTCCCTCCTCTCTTGGTTTTATTTTCTTTTCCACATCCTTTGATTCTAGGTTTTATTTTGTAAGTAATCAATAAAAATTTTGGGGGTGGCATTGTGTTGTGAGGGTAGCATGGCCCTTGGGTTTTTCTGTTGAGCTCTTGTGTTTTTGTTTTTTTTAAAAAATGTATTTATTTATTTATTTTTGGCTGTGTTGGGTCTTTGTTGCTGCGCGTGGGCTTTCTCTAGGTATGGTGAGCGGGGGCTACTTTGTTGTCGTGCGCGGGCTTCTCATTGCGGTGGCTTCTCTTGTTGCGGAGCACGGGCTCTAGGCACGCGGGCTTCAGTAGTTGTGGTGCACGGGCTTAGTTGCTCCGCGGCGTGTGGGATCTTCCCAGAGCAGGGCTCGAACCCGTGTCCCCTGCATTGGCAGGCGGATTCTTAACCACTGCGCCACCAGCGAAGCCCCAGAGGTCTTAACATTTGTATAAAAGTACTTTTAAAAGAACCTTGACCTATTTTTATTCAGATAATTCTTTCAGTGGCATTTTTAATTGAACCGAGCTGCTCAGTCACTATGCTCACGTGCTGCAAAGATCTATCAGAAAATACATATCAAGGTCAGTTGTGAGAAATTGTTGCAACTTCTTTATAACACTGGGAGGATTTCAAGAAGGAAGTTCAGGATGTGAAATCATGTAATCAGTTCTGAAAATAGACTCCAAGCGTATTCTCTAGCAGCTGTGCCAAGTGTCGGATTTGGGATCAATAAGCATGAATGGCTGAAAACAAGAGTTTTACAAATAAAAATAATGTCAAATTTCCCCTCCTCTTGTGTTGCTTGCAGTGGTGTTCTTGTGCCGGGAGGCTTCGGAATCAGAGGAACGTTGGGAAAACTCCAGGCGATTTCTTGGGCACGGTCAAGGAAGATTCCTTTTCTGGGTAAAACTGATGTTTATGAATCCTAACTATGAGTCTTTTAGATTTTTGACACCTAGGAGGGCAACACGTAATAGAGTTTGTTAATGTGAAAAGTGTGATCTTGAATTTGAATATTCAGGTGCCAAATAGTTTGCTACAGGGTCTGGAAACTCTATTCTGCAAGCCTTACCTGGTTTGCAGCATTTTTGTAAATAAAGTTTTATTGGAACACAGCCATACCAGTTGGTTTACATATTGTCTGTGGCTATTTTTGCGATACAGTAGCAGAGTTGGAGACCCTACAGCCTGCAAGGCCTAAAATCTCTACTCTCTGGCCCTTGACCAAAAACATTTGCCAGCCCAGGAGAACTTACCACTGTTCCGGTTGTGTAGCAAGAGGCTGGGAGGAACCTCTGTTCATACCTGCTCTTCTCCGATTCCACCTTTCACCACTTCAAGCAAACATCTCAACAGAATGCCACAATGTTATTTCTCATCAGAAAAGAAAGCTTAAATTGAAATTTATATGCTCCTTCTAGAAAAGATAATACAGAAAGACCGTCCAACGATACAGGGACAGCTCTGTTAAGATTTAGTAGAGCTGGGTCTTTTCAATGTGTTTGTTCAAATTGCAAAGCATGGCTTCTGGAGCAGTGAAACCAGATGAAATGGAACACTGATGGGATAAAGGCAGCCCTGCAGCTGGGGATCCAGGCGGAAGAGGGAGTGGGGAGAGGCCATGTTTCATGCTGTGCTTGCATGGGCTGGTGGGTTTATGAACCGAGTGGACCAGCTTTGGTACTCTTTACTTAATAACAGCAGACTGTTCATTTTCCCCCTCGCCTGTTCTTTGATTAGCTTCCTAGACGCTCTCCACTTGGGATCCATTTTCAAAAGAGAAGCCAGGAGTAGTTACCTTGATACCTTGCTTTGTTTTATCCATCTAAGCTCATCTGGGCCACTGTTTTCTTTTGAAGTAATCTTGTTTAGTTTCTGTCTAAATGTGGTTAGCGTTCTTCAGATAATTTTCACTGTGTAGAATAGTTTGCAGCTCTTTAAATTTCTCTTTAACACACCGTCTCTTTATGTCCTAGCCTTATGGAACTTTCTAAAGTGCCCCCAAAGCACTCAGCTGTTTCATGCTTATTGACTTTTGTTCTGGCGTGCCTGGTATATTGATTGCTCTCTCCTTTGAGCCCCTGTGTACCTTCAATATATCTATAAAAGCATCTGGAATGCTCCTTGGCATTTGTTTATTGGAGAGAATCGATGGGCCGCAGTGAATGTGGCCATCGGCGAGGGGCACATCCCTGTGGCAACAGGCCTGGGCCTACGCAGGTCCCCTTTTCTCCTTACTGAGCTCTTTGTTCAGTTCCATTTGGCCTCTCCGTCGCGCTCCAGCCTGTGGGGGAGGTACCAGCTCCCCCAGCTGCTGCTGTTGCCCTGCAGTGAGGTTTAGGGCTGTTCTGGGCTCAGCAGCTGGGCACAGACCTCCTGCTCCCCTGCCCGCCTGTAGGTGCTCCTTGGATCCCAGCCTGCTGGCCAGCCGGGGGCTGCCCGCAAGCAGAGCCCGCATTTAAGGCCGTGAATCTACCTTGAGAAGAGGGGTTGTGAGGTCCCAGCCCACGGAGACTCCCTCTTGAATTGAGGTGTTGTTAGACATTCTCTGAAGGAGTCGGGCGCTTTGGGGCAGCCCTGCAGCCCACAAGTGTGCCTCGATCTAGAGACACATTTGCAGGGAGGCAGATTTGCCTTTTGGACCTTGCCTTCTCCTTTCCTGCCCTTTTCTGACCTCGCATTTATTCCTCCTCGAGTTTGGGTTGTCCAGTCCTTTCCCTGCCCCTGCCACACATGTTCTGAGGGCAGAGGCTACAGCAGCAAACTTTCTTTTTTGGAGCCTACATTCTAGATGGAGGAGATAGACAGCAAATAAATGAACAGAAAATACGAAGCAGTACAAAATAACGTTCATTTGCTTTATATATGTGCCTTTTAAAATAGGAGTTTGCCTTGGGATGCAACTGGCAGTGATAGAATTTGCGAGAAACTGCCTTAACTTGAAAGGTAAGTCTGAGATTTTCTAATAAGCTCTTAGTAAAAAGCATTCTTATTGCTTGAAGTATTTTTCAGCAGTGTTGGTGAGTTGCTGAACTCATTTCTTTATCTTCAGATGCTGACTCCACAGAATTTGAGCCAAATGCCCATGTTCCTGTGGTAAGTGGCTTAACTTTCTGGGTTAGGTCATTGTTTTGGTTCTGGCTCGGCATAAACTCATGAGGGGTTATTATTACTATTTTTTTCATTCTGACATCAGGACATTTTAATTATATATGATTTTTCTTATTCCTCTTATTGTTATTAGTTTATATCAAACCGCTTTGTTCTCAATTGTCCATCTTGTCGGTTGTGCCTTGAAGGAAGACACAGTCCTAGATTGGCTTCTCTTTGCAATAGTTTTCAAGCTGAATGTTTAGGAAAGGGTTGAGTTGACTGTGACGACAGTCGCTCACGGCTGATGTAAACACACGGGCTGTCCTGTCTCTAGACCCATCCCCATCTGTTCTTCTGCTGCTTCTCATCTTTCACCGATTCCGTTTCCTGTAAAACATTCAGTCCAAGAATTTGGCTGGGAGTGAAGGCCATCGTGCTCTGTCACCTGCTGCTCTGCTAACTTATCCCATGGCATCCCCCTCTCTCCTGCACTTGGGGTTTTACAGTTGGACTATCTGAATGAGTTTTTTAGATGTATCCTGAGATTCCCTACACCTGAGATGTCCGCGTCCTGCAACCTCCTTACCCCTGGAATCTCAATAAAACTGATGAAGAATTTAATTACAAAAATAAACCAAACCTGATTACTGACAACTTCCTATTCATCCCGGGAAGCCTTTTCTGACCTCCTTTGTTTCCTGGCCTCTGCCTTCTGAACCTTGTAACACCTCTATCAGAGTGTACACCTCACCATTGTGATTGGTTTTTTTATTAACAGTTTATTGAGATATAATTCACATACCATAAAATTGAACCATCGAAAGTGTATAATGCAGTGACTTAGCACATTCACAGATCTCTGCAACCATCACCACCATCAGTTTTGGACCATTTTGATTATTCCAAAAAGAAATTCCACACCCTTTAGCTGACAACCCCAAGCCGCCTATCCTTCTAGCTCTAGGCAACCATTAATCTGTTTTCTGTCTCTCTATATTTGCCTATTCTGGCCATTTCATATACAGTTGACCTTTGAATAATGCAGGGGTCAGGGGCTGACCCTCCACGCAATCAAAAATCTGCTTTTAACTCCTAGTCGCCTCTCCGTATATGCGTTCCTCTGTATATGTGGTTCCGCATCTATGGCTTCAACCAACCATGGACCATGTAGTACTATTTACTATGGAAAGAAAGGCATGTCTAAGTGGACCTGCTCAGTTCAAACCTGTGTTGGTCAACTGTAAATGGAATCATACAATATGTGGCCTTTTGTGACTGGCTTCTTTCATTTAGCATAACATTGTCAAGGTCTGTCTATGTTGTAGCATGTATCAGTACTTTGTTTCTTATCCATTCATCCTTTGATGGACATTTGCTGTTTCTACTTTTTGGCTACTATGAATAATACTGCTATGAATATTTGTGTACAAGTTTTTGTATGGACATATGTTTTTGTTTCACTTGGGTCTATACCTAGGAGTGGAATTGTGGGTCATATGGTGACTGTATGTTTAATTCTTTGAGGAACTGCCAGACTGTTTTCCAGAGTGGCTGCAGCATTTTACATTGCCACCAGCAGTGTGTGAGGGTTCCAATTCCTTCATATCCTCAACACTTGTCTTTTTGATTACAGTTGACTCTTGAACAACATGGATTTGAACTGCATGGGTCCACATATACGTTGTTGTTGTTGTTTTTTCAATAAATGCATACTACAGTACTACATGATCCATGTAGGTTGAATTCACGGGTATGGGACTGCAGATACAGAGGGCCAAGTGTAAAGTTATATTCGAATTTTTGACTACTCGGGGGTCAGTGCCCCTAAGCCCTGCATTGTTCAAGGGTCAACCGTGTAGCCATTCTAGTGTGTGTGAAGTTGTGGCTCACTGTGGCTTTGCTTCACATTTCCTTGATGTCTGAGGATGTCGAACATCTTCTCGTATGCGTATTGGCCATTTGTATATCATCTTTGGAGAACTGTCTATTCAGATCCTTCGCCCACTTTTGATTTGGGTTATTTGTCATTTTATTATTAAGTTGTAGGAGTTTTTTATATAATCTATATACAAGGTCCTTATTAGATATATAATTTGTACTATTGACATTTGGAGCCAGATGATTGTCCTGTTCATTGTAGGATGTTCAGCAGCATCCTTGGCGTCTACCCACTAGATGTCAGTAGTACACTTCTCCCAAACCCCAGTTGTGACACTAAAACTACCTCCCTGGGGACAGAGGTGGAATAGCCCCCCGTTGAGAAGCACTGATTCAGAGAAATCTAGTTCTGTTCTCTCCCCTCCATCATGGTCCCTTCCTTCCCTATGGCAACCATTAATTCATTTTTTTAAATGGGGTATCTTTCCATTTTTAAAATATAAGTAAACCTGTATGTCTGCTTGTAACCTCCTCCCCGTCTTAGATAAATGACAGCATACTCTGCCCATTTTTTCTGCCTTGCTTTTTTCACTTAACTCTGTATGCTGGAGTAGAGATCACTCCGTGGAAGGATATAGAGATATTCTTCACTCTTTTTTTTTTAAAAATAAATTTATTTATTTATTTGTTTATTTTTGGCTGCATTGGGTCTTTGTTGCTGCACGCGGGCTTCCTCTCGTTGCGGTGAGCAGGGACTACTCTTGGTTGCGGTGCGCGGGCTTCTCATTGCAGTGGCTTCTCTTGTTGCAGAGCATGGGCTCTAGGCGTCCGGGCTTCAGTAGTTGTGGCTCGTGGGCTCTAGAGCGCAGGCTCAGGAGTTAGGGTGCATGGGCTTAGTTACTCTGTGGCATGTGGGATCTTCCTGGACCAGGGCTCGAACCCCGTGTCCCCTGCATTGGCAGGCGGATTTTTAACCACTGCATCACCAGGGAAGTCCACTTCACTTATTTTTATAGCTTGCCATTGAGACTATAATGAATTGTAACTTCCCAGCCAGATGACACTTTTAAGTCTTATGCTCAGAAGACTTAATACAAGTAAAGAGTTCCTTACAAGGCTTTAACAGAAATATATGTCCTGACTAATGGCTGAAATGGCTGTGCCAGGTGAACCTTGGGTTTTCTTTTAGAGAATACTTTGGGATAGGAAGTGATTTTACCAGTAGGTGCCACTGTTAGATAGCTTTGGCAAGGTTAATTCGTTGATGACTATACTTTACTCTTTGTGTGTGTGTTTGCATATTTTTAAGACATTTATACACAGGATAAAAAAGTTAAGCCCTACAGAAAAGGTATGAAACTGCCTCTCATGTGCCCCTACCTTACCTCAGTTCCCTTACCCAGAGGTGACTACCTTCATCCATTTCTTTTGTTATTCTTCCAAAGATTGTGTGTGTGTATGTGTACAAATGCCTACCTACAAACATATATGGACATATGTTCCTTTAAAAAAATACATATGCTACCATGCTTGAGACATCGTTCCCCTTGCTTTATTTCTAAAAATAAATTTATTTATTTTATTTATTTATTTTTGGCTACGTTGGGTCTTTGTTGCTGCGTGCGGGCATTCTCTAGTTGCGGTGAGCAGGGACTACTTTTCGTTGTGGTGTGCGGGCTTCTCATTGTGGTGGCTTCTCTTGTTGCGGAGCACAGGCTCTAGGCGTGCAGGCTCAGTAGTTGTGGCTCGCAGGCTCTAGAGCGCAGGCTCAGTAGTTGTGGCGCACGGGCTTAGTTGCTCCTCGGCATGGGGGATCTTCCCGGACCAGGGCTCGAACCCGTGTCCCCTGCATTGGCAGGGGGATTCTTAACCACTGTGCGGCCAGGGAAGTCTCCTCCTTGCTTTCTGTACTCATCACTCCACATCAGTGCACAGGGATCTTCTACGTGCTTGCCTTGCTCTACACATCATTCTTTATTTAAACAGTCTCATATTGATGAATATTTAGGTTGTATCCATTATTTGCTGCTTTAAATCATCGCTGCAAACTAGTATGTGTACATATGTTCTCATAGCGACACATACACACTTCTATGGGATAAATTCCTAGAAGGGGAATTGCGAAGTCAGAGGAATTGTGCGTTTTACATTTTGATAGTTTCTGTACTCATAAGTGAGATGAGAACAATAAAACCTAATTGCTACTGAACATCTTTATGTCCTGCATTCAGTTTGTTGGAGAAAAATAGCCTTAAGAGCCACCATTTATGAGGATGGGGAGAAGTCTTATTGAAGGAGAAGACTAAGGTAATAGAATCACCAGGGAGCAGACACCAGGAAGCCTGGGGAATCCCTTAACCTTGAGCAAGTAACAATGACTTACAGTGGGTAATGGCCATTCTGGCCCTTCTCGCTAAAAAAGTAAATAGCTTTGGAAACCAGGAGCCTCCTATAGGGTATATTTGCAGCTAAAATCTGTTTCATGGGTGTGGGGGAGAAAAATAATTTTCCTCTACTCTTCTAGATTCTTGGCTGAGACCCCCTGTAATAAAGGAATAACAAGGGAAAAACAAACAGAAGCTTAATAACATGGATACCTCCTGTATACCCAGGAGTATACAGAGTTTCTGAGTAACTCCCAGAAATGGCCCAAGCCACCATCTTAAGTACCGTCTCCAGCTACAGAGAAGAAAAGAGGATGTTGGGGGTGGAGGTCTTTATGGGAGGTTTTCAAGGCAAAGCAGAGTAAACAAGGGTGAGTTTGTTATGCGGATTTAAGTCCCTGCCTTCTCCATTGAGAAGAGTTTCTAGAGATTTAGAGTCACCCTTCTCTTCCTGGTACAGAAAGGGAGACACCCTTACAAATGGAGGTTTCCCTTATAAATGCAAATGTCTCTAACAAAAGGGTAACTTCTGTTCTGTTTTAGAGCTTCTCCTATATCTCCTGTTTCTTAAAAATAATCAGCCCAGGATAATCTTTATGCCAAAGAGGCATATTTTGTGTGTGGGGGGCAAATTCTGCTCCCCTTCGTGGGCCATCGTGACCCTCCTTTGGCATGCATGATTAGTCTTATGGTTGCTTATTAAATCAGTAGAGATACTGGCATACAGCACAGATATCTAAGAGGGGGCGTCTCTTATGCACGTAAAAGGAGAAATAGTTTTTTTCCTAAGAGTGAAGGTCGAGTCTTTCTGAGTCTGGAAGTACCAGGAGGGAGTGAGTAAAATTTATTTTATTGTGCCATTTCTCTGCTTGATCCACAAGGTGCAATAGAAGGCTCTGGAACTTTGCAGAATATTTAGGTTCTACAGCAAGTCTGACTTTCTGGCCTGCTTTAAAGCAGCTTCACCCACCTTCTAGATGATGCGTACCAGGAACACAGCTGTAGCTGACTTGTATTCTGACTCTGTATCAATCACATGGCAGCTGCTGACACCCTTGACTTTGAATTTGGCTTCAGATCTCTCCAGTTCATGTGGAGGATAGCTCATGGCATTGTAGAGTTTATATTTAAAATGTTTTTGGCTTTTGAGATATATATAGGAAGAATGATCTCCATCTGATGTTTAGGTATGTGGATATGCATGATTTTTAGCATTTCTTTTCTGTTTACTGAAAATAGTAACTTAAAAATATGAATTTACGTTAGATATGGAAACAGAATCTGAAAACAGAATCCATGTTCCACATTCAAACACATCTACACAGACTGGTGTCAACTAAAAAAATAATACAGGAGGCTGCAAATAGGAAAAGAGTTTATTTGGAATCTTAAGAATTGCAATTTGGGGGAATTCCCTGCCAGTGGTTAGAACTCCACGCTTCCACTGCCGGGCGGGGGAGCCCGGGTTTGATCCCTGGTCGGGGAACTAAGATCCCACAAGCCCCGCTGCATGGCCAAAAAAAATCTGGGAGACACAGATTTGGGTAACCCTAAAAGAGTGTTCTGAGGAAGAGAGAGTCGGGGCTTATAAAGACAGAAAGCCAAGAGGTTGTTAAAAGTTGCCTGGTAGGAATTGTGATGGACTGTGATGCGAGTCAGAGAGTACTTGCCCTGAGGAATCATGAGTTGTTTTAGCGTAGGGGTCCAGTAAGTAGCTTGAGTTTCTGGCCGGTGTTCTGAAGCCGAATCTGGCCTCTGTACCCCGAAACCAAATTAAATTTCAGAGACAGAGTTTTAGGTGAAGTAGAAAAGAATAGCTTTATTGCTTCGCCAGGCAAAGCAGTGGGCTAATGCCCTCGAAACTGTGTCCCGACCTGGAGGGGGTAGTGAGGAGTTTTACAGTAATGGTTCAAAGAGGGCGTGATCAGCTCGTGGACCTTCTTCTGATTGGTTGGTGGTGAAGTTGGAACCTTCTGGTTCCAGCTGGTCTGGGGTCTGTGCTTGTGGGCAGCATGCAGTTAACTTCTCCCACCTGGCGGGGTTTTCAGCATCTGCTGAACAGCTCAAAGATATTGTTATGTGTGTCCCTTGAGGGGAACCAGGACCCTGCCCCAAGGCGGCACTGTTGTTTCTCTTGACTGTTCCTCCCTTGTCTCCGCATCCCCTCCCTTCCCTAATTAGCACCGACCTGTTGGAACTCAGGGAAGGTCAGGGGGGCTGAATGAAGCCTATTGCCTGTAATCAAGAAATGGGGGACATAGAAGGGCTTTTGTGCTCAGGAGCCTCACAGGGTCCTGCTTGATATCAGTTCTGATGACTTCATTGGGTCAAAAGGTCAGATTCCATACAGGCTGACACGTGCCTAAGTCATACTTCCTTAGTGGCCTCCTGGCTCCATTTTAGAGAGTTCTCTTAGCAATACTGAGTCCATTTGGATTTTTCCTTTCACATATGTACACTTGGACGGTGCTATTGGTAAGGAAGAGTGAGAAATGTGAAGCATTTTAAGCAGATGCAAATGGAGATTTGAGATTGTGGCATTTGATATTATTTCAGTTTTGGTTATTTATCATAGATGTGACTTCTTTTACCCCCTTTCTTTTTGCGGTACGCGGGCCTCTCACTGTTGTGGCCTCTCCCGTTGCGGAGCACAGGCTCCGGACGCACAGGCTCAGCGGCCATGGCTCACGGGCCCAGCCGCTCCGCGGTATGTGGGATCTTCCCAGACAGGGGCACGAACCCGTGTCCCCTGCATCGGCAGGCGGACTCTCAACCACTGCGCCACCAGGGAAGCCCCTACCCCTTTTTGATCCAAGAATTTTCAAGGTCAAAATTAATTTTACATCTGACACAGTGGATTTGTGATAGTCACATATAATTAAAACTGCATTCAGGTGAAGGGTAATTTGTGTTATATACTAAGCATAATTAATGCATAACATTTTCCTACCTTTAGTTGAAGCCCTGTTAAATTAAATATTTTCTACTTTCATTTATTTTTCAACAATTTCATATGGAAAGCAAATTAAGAGGGTTAAAAAACCCAGACAGCCACTTACAGTAACCTTCCAGGCAACTTTTATAAATTTGAAGACTGCTTTAATTTAGAACATTGTAGTAAGCATCTCCCAACTAACAAAATGATCTTAAAGAAGTCATTTGGAGCTGAGTTTGGGCTAAAGAACTTTTTTCTCATAAAAGCAGTGGTGAGGAAGACAGCTGTACTGTGGGTAAAATAGCTTTCTGTGGACCAGTCAGGGAGCCTAATAGTCACTTAATCCTGTCTCTGTGGGGACCATAGGTTCAGAGCTGATATCAGGCTGTTACTGGAGTCTACTTTTTAAAAGGAGTCAGCACAGCTGGGAGTAAGCCCCCATTAGTGAATCAATAAGGGTAGCCCATAATTTTAACAATAACTGAATGACTAAATGAGTACTTCAAAGCTAATGTATTTGAAAGCTTTTATACATTTAGCTCAATGGGAAATGCCTTAGGAATAGGTATTTCAACAACTTCAAAGATTTTCTTTTTTTTTTTTGTAGTAGAAATAGCTGGATTCTAGTGGAAAGAGATTATTAAGAAAAAACTCACTGTGCATTTGGCACTCGTCCACTTAAGTGCAGTCCTACCTGTAGTGTATTACAAATGAGCAGCTGCCACAACCCTGCTCGCATGCAGTTTAGTTGGAGACACAAGACACAGACGCCTGAGACGTACAACCAAATGTGTGGCAGTATGTGAGTACGCCCTCAGTAATGCTACCAGCTGTGACAACCAGGACTTCTGCCATGAGAGAATGTTCTGGATCTGTGCCATCCTTTATGGCAGCCACGAGCCACATGGGGCTGTGGAGCACTTGAAATTTAGCTAGGGTGGCCAAGGAACTGAATTTAATTTTTTAATTTTTATGTTATTTATTTATTTATTTTTGGATCACTCCCTGTCTCTCCCAGCTTCTGGTTGCTCCCAGAAACCCTTAGCTTCCTTGGCTACTTCACTCTTCGTTTTTTGAATTTTATTTTATTTATTTTTTTATACAGCAGGTTCTTATTAGTCATCAATTTTATACACATCAGTGTATACATGTCAATCCCAATCACCCAATTCATCACACCACCATCCCCAGCCCCCTGCCGCTTTCCCCCCTTGGTGTCCATAAGTTTGTTCTCTACATCTGTCTCTCAATTTGTGCCCTGCCAACCGGTTCAACTGTACCATTTTTCTAGGTTCCACATATATGCGGTAATATACGATATTTGTTTTTCTCTTTCTGACGTCACTCTGTATGACAGTTGCTAGGTCCATCCACATCTCAACAAATGACCCAATTTCGTTCCTTTTTAATGGCTGAGTAATATTCCATTGTATATATATACCACATCTTCCTTATCCATTCGTCTGTCGATGGGCATTTACGTTGCTTCCATGACCTGGCTATTGTAAATAGTGCTGCAATGAACATTGGGGTGCATGTGTCATTTTGAATTATGGTTTTCTCTGGGTATATGCCCAGTAGTGGGATTGCTGGATCATATGGTAATTCTATTTTTTGTTTTTTTAAGGAACCTCCATACTGTTCTCCATAGTGGCTGTATCAGTTTACATTCCCACCAACACTGCAAGAGGGTTCCCTTTTCTCCACACCCTCTCCAGCATTTGTTGTTTGTAGATTTTCTGATGATGCCCATTCTAACTGGTGTGAGGTGATACCTCATTGTAGTTTTGATTTGCGTTTCTCTAATGATTAGTGATGTTGAACAGCTTTTCATGTGCTTCTTGGCCATCTGTATGTCTTCTTTGGAGGAATGTCTGTTTAGGTCTTCTGCCCATTTTTGGATAATTTTTGCTCTGATCTCTGTGATTTCTTTCCTTCTGCTAACTTTGGGTTTTGATTGTTCTTCTTTCTCTAGTTCCCTTAGGTGTAAGATTAGATTGTTTATTTGAGATTTTTCTTGTTTCTTGAGGTAGGCTTGTATAGCTATAAAATTCCCTCGTAGAACTGCTTTTGCTGCATCCCATAGGTTTTGGATCACTGTGTTTTCATGGTCATTTGTCCCTAGGTATTTTTTGATTTCCTCTTTGATTTCTTCAGTGATGTCTTGGTTAATTAGTAATGTATTGTTTAGTCTCCATGTGTTTGTGTTTTTTCCTTTTTTTTCCCCTGTAATTCATTTCTGATCTCATAGCGTTGTGGTCAGAAAAGATGCTTGATATGATTTCAGTTTTCTTAAATTTCCTGAGGCTTGATTTGTGACCCAGGATGTGATCTTTCTTGGAGAACGTTCCGTGCACACTTGAGAAGAAAGTGTAATCTGGTGTTTTTGGATGGAATGTCCTATAAATATCATTGAAACCTATCTGGTCTGTTGTGTCATTTAAAGCTTCTGTTTCCTTCTTTATTTTCATTTAGGATGGTCTGTCCATTGGTGTAAATAAGGTGTTAAAGTCCCCCACTATTATTGTGTTACTGTCGATTTCCTTTTTTATAGCTGTTAGCAGTTACCTTATGTATTGAGGTGCTCCTGTGTTGGGCATATATATTTATAATTGTTTTATCTTCTTCTTGGATTGATCCCTTGATCACTATGTAGTGTCCTTCCTTGTGTCTTGAAACATTCTTTATTTTAAAGTCCTTTTTTTTTTTGCGGTACACGGTCCTCTCACTGCCGCGGCCCCTCCCGTTGTGGAGCACAGGCTCCGGACGCGCAGGCTCAGCGGCCATGGCCCACGGGCCCAGCCGCTCCGCGGCATGTGGGATCTTCCCGGACCAGGGCACGAACCTGTGTCCCCTGCATTGCCATGCAGGCCGTCAATCACTGCGCCACCACTTTAATCCATTTGTGTTTAAGGTAATTATCGATATGCATGTTCCTTTGAACATTTTCTTAATTGTTTTGGGTTTGTTTTTGGAGTTCCTTTTCTTCTCTTGTGTTTCCCACTTAGAGAAGTTCGTTTAGCATTTGTTGTAGAGCTGGTTTGGTGGTGCTGAATTCTCTTAGCTTTTGCTTGTCTCTAACGCTTTTGATTTCTCCATCGAATCTGAATGAGATCATTGCTGGGTAGAGTATTCTTAGTTGTAGGTTCTTTCCTTTCATCACCTTTCCAGTCCCTTCTGGCTTGTAGAGTTTTTGCTGAGAAATTAGCTGTTAAACTTATGCGAGTTCCCTTGTATGTTATTTGTCGTTTTTCCTTTGCTGCTTTCAATAATTTTTGCCAATTTGATTATTATGTGTCTCGGCATGTTTCTCCTTGGGTTTATCCTGTGTGGGACTCTCTGCGCTTCCTGGACTTGGGTGGCTGTTGCCTTTCCCATGTTAGGGAAGTTTTTGACTATAATGTCTTCAAACATTTTCTTGGGTCCTTTCTCTCTCTCTTCTCCTTCTGGGACCCCTGTAATGCGAATGTTGTTGCATTTAATGTTGTCCCAGAGGTCTCTTAGGCTGTCTTCATTTCTTTTCGTTCTTTTTTCTTTAGTCTGTTCTGCAGCAGTGAACTCCACCATTCGGTCTTCCAGGTCACTTATCCGTTCTTCTGCCTCAGTTACTCTGCTATTGATTCCTTCTAGTGTAGTTTTCATTTCAGTTATTGTATTGTTCATCTCTGTTTGTTTGTTCTTTAATTCTTCTAGGTCTTTGTTAAACATTTCTTGCATCTTCTCGATCTTTGCCTCCATTCTTTTTCCGAGGTCCTGGATCATCTTCACTATCGTTATTCTGAATTCTTTTACTGGAAGGTTTCCTATCTCCACTTCATTTAGTTGTTTTTCTGGGGTTTTATCTTGTTCCTTCATCTGGTACATAGCCCTCTGCCTTTTCATCTTCTCTATCTTTCTGTGAATGTGGTTTTTGTTTCACAGGCTGCAGGACTGTAGTTCTTCTTGCTTCTGCTGTCTGCCCTCTGGTGGATGAGGCTATCTAAGAGGCTTGTGCAAGTTTCCTGATGGGAGGGATTGGTGGTGCATAGAGCTGGCTGTTGCTCTGGTGGGCAGAGCTCAGTAAAACTTTAATACGCTTGACTGCTGCTGGGTGGGGCTGGGTTCCCTCCCTGTTGGTTGTTTGGCCTGAGGCAACCCAACACTGGAGCCTACCAGGCTCTTTGGTGGGGCTAATGGTGGACTCTGGGAGGGCTCATGCCAAGGAGTACTTCCCAGAACTTCTGCTGCCCGTGTCCTTGTCCTCACGGTGAGCCACAGCCACCCCCTGCCTCTGCAGGAGACCCTCCAGCACTTGCAGGTAGGTCTGGTTCAGTCTCCTGTGGGGTCACTGCTCCTTCCCCTGGGTCCCGATGCGCACACTACTTTGTGTGTGCCCTCCACGAGTGGAGTCTCTGTTTCCCCCAGTGCTGTTGAAGTCCTGCAGTCACATCCCACTAGCCTTCAAAGTCTGATTCTGTAGGAATTTCTCCTCCCGTTGCCGGACCCCCGGGTTGGGAAGCCTGACATGGGGCTCAGAACCTTCACTCCAGTGGGTGGACTTCTGTGGTATAAGTGTTCTCCAGTCTGTGAGTCACCCACCCAGCGGTTATGGGATTTGATTTTACTGTGATTGCGTCCCTCCTACCGTCTCACTGTGGCTTCTCCTTTGTCTTTGGATGTGGGGTATCTTTTTTGGTGAGTTGCAGTGTCTTCCTGTCGATGATTGTCCAGCAGTTAGTTGTGATTCTGGTGTTCTGGCATGAGGGAGTGAGAGCGTGTCCTTCTGCTCCGCCATCTTGGTTCAGGGCCTACTTCACTCTTATCTCTATCACCCTGGTCACATTGCTTCCTCCTCTTCTTATGTCTCTGTGTCTTCTCTTCTGTGAAGGAACTGAATTTTAAATTTAATTTAATTTTTAAAAAAATTTATTTCATTAGTTTATTTTTGGCTGTGTTGGGTCCTCGCTGCTGTGCACGGGCTTTCTCTAGTTGAGGCGAGCAGGGGCTACTGTTTGTTGCGGTGTTCTGGCTTCTCATTGTGGTGGCTTCTCTAGTTGCAGAGCTCCGGCTCTAGGCACGTGGGCTTCAGCACTTGTGGCACGTGGGCTCATTAGTTGTGGCTCGTGGTCTCTAGAGCGCAGGCTCAGTAGTTTTGGTGCACAAGCTTAGTGACTCTGTGGCATGTGTGATCTTCCCGGCCCAGGGTTCGAACCCGTGTCCCCTGCATTGGCAGGTGAATTTTTAACCACTCTGCCACCAGGGAAGTCCCTAAATTTTATTTAATTTTAATTGATTTTAATGTCAATAGCCACCTAGTGTAGTGGCCCAGGTATTGCACATCACAGGTAGACCTTGGATACTTAAGAATTCAGGGTCCGGGGTGGTGAGAGGGGGGAAATACTGTGGGTTACAGTAAGAAGGGAAGATTGTGACACTCTTGGAGTGTTCATTGAAAGCAGGGGAAGCTTATGCTAGGCTGGAATGTCCAAGATTTTGTCATAAAATAGCGTGGCCAAAGCACATCTCTCCTGTACAGGAGTGGAAGGAAATAAAGGAGATTGGTATGAATTTGTGGAGGTCCTTGAGTGTCAGTGTCAAAATTAATCCTGAAGAATCAGGGAATGAGTAAGATAATACCTGCCCACCTTGACATATTATGTAATTGATAAATACTGTACTCGTTAGTGAAGACTTTTCAGTAGAAATGGGTGCTTTAGGAGGATTCAGCTGCTGTGGCAGACGGAAGGATGAGAGGGGAGAAAAGACTTCAGGCAGTGCACAAATCTGCATCACAGTCTTGCCCTTGTTGACTGTGCTCTTCCTAGTCACCTCCCATAACTGAGTCTACCCACCTTCGACATCCTCTTGTCTGTGGCTGAAGTTGGTATTTAAGGTTAGGATTTTGGCCATTTTGGTGAGTTACTCAGTTTTCCTGGGTCTCTCCCATGTATACATGTTATTAAACTTTGATTTTCTCTTGTTAATCTGTCTCATGTCAATTTAACTCTTAGACCATCCAGAAGACCTTATAAGGGTAGAGGAAAATGTCTTCCTTCTCAACAACATGATGTTTATTTGTTGTGTTTCCTCTCTTTTTCAATGCCCAGTGCTGCCCCTTTTCTGCACGTTGTCTTCAACGTTGCTCCTACAAATCCCAGTTGAAATACTACTTCTTAGATTAAGCCTTTCCCTCGCCTGATCTCAGAATCACTGACTTAGGATCTCAGAGGTCTGACAATTTGTATCTCTTATGGCATCTTGTATAATACCTTGCCTGTAGTAGGTGCTTTACGTATGTTGGAATTGAAAGAGATAGTCTACATTTACTTTGTGAGAGGCTGATTGAGATCGAAACCATAGGCGAAAATGGGAAGCTAGCATGACCTAAACATTAGAACTCAAGAAATCACATACAACAAAAAATAAAACTCCAAGCTATAGACTAATGTTGGTTATTAGTAAAGATGTAAAAACCTTAAATAAAATTTTAGAACGTCTAATTTAATAGTGTTAAGGGATAATCAGTCATGAGTGGATGGTGTGTTTATCCCGGGAATTAAATTGATTAACACATCATACTGTTCAAACAAAAGAGTGAACCCCCGTATCACCATAGATACTCAATAGGCAGTGTACAGTATCTACACCCTGGTGCCCACAATCTCATAACAAACTTGACAGGGTGCTTCAAACAAGAGAAAGAATATCTTTTACAAAACAGTACCCAACCATAAACTCATTGGGAGAATAAAGATCTTCCCTGACTTATGATGGGGTTATGTCCTGAATATTGGAAGTCAATGCATTTAATACACCTAACCTACTGAACATCATATTTTAGCCTAGCCTACCTTAAATGTGCTCAGAACACTTACATTAGCCCACAGTTGGGAAGAACCATCTCACACAAAGCCTATTTCATAATAAAGTGTTACAAATCTCATGAAATCGTTACTGAACCAAACTTGGGTCCATCTGCCCGATGCACAGCAAAGCCAGTCTGCTGACACCGGGTTGTGGTGAAGGACGGGACAGCTCAAAAGACCCAAACTCCCCAGTGGCTTTTAGGCAAGGGTTGTTAAAGGCAACATTATGGGAGAGGGCCGTAGGGTGCCTGAGCAGCTCATGGACGTGCTTTCTGATTGGTTGGTGGTGAGGTAACAGGGTGGTGTTTCAGGAATCTCAATCATCAGTCTTCTGGTTCCAACCAGTCTGGGGTCTGTGTGCGGACCCTGTGAAGTCAACATCTTCCGCTTCGTTTCTGCAGAACTACTCAAAGATATGTGTCAGATTGTTGTCGATATCCCTTCAGGAGGAACTAGGAGTCCTGTGACTCGATTGTTTAAGCTAGTAGTACTTTTCTTGTTTGATTGCTTTCCTTTGTTTCTACATTTTCCACTTCTCTAATCATTAACTGGGTCTGCTCTTTGGAACCTGGGGAAGGCCTAGGCGACAAAAGCTTTTTCTACAAACAAGCAACAGGAGACAAGGAGGGGCTTGTACCCAGGAGGGCCTCGCAGGGTCCTGCTCTGTTTCATAATTTATTGAATACTGTACTGAAAGTGAAAAACAGAATGGTTGTCTGGGTGCAGAATGGTTGTACGTGTATCAGTTGTTTCCCCTCGTGATTGCACGGCTGACGGGGAGCTGTGGCTGCCACTGCCCAGCATCACGAGAGGATCATATTGCATATCTCAAGCTCAGGAGAAGATCAAAATTCAAAAATTGAAGTACAGTTTCTACTGAATGCACATTGCTTTTGTACCATCTTAAAGCTGAAAAATGGAAAGTTGAAGCATTGTAATTTGGGTACCATCTGTAGTGGGGGATTCCCATAAAAACTAGAAATAATAAAAGATATGTACTGTTGCGATTAATGAAGTAGTTAAAATGAGACTGATGAATGCTGTCTGGGGAGTGAAGTTGGTGACCTCCTGCCTGTTTGTAGCTATATGAATCAATACAGCCTTTTGGAAGGCAACTAGGTGGTCTCTTTCACAAAGCATAAAAATATTCATACCCTCTGACTCAGACATTTACTTCTCCGAAATTCTCCTAAGGAATCTGATATGTTGACAAAGAAGTGAACAGGTGTTCACTATAACATTAGTTAGAAGAATCAGAAATGATAGTAATTTAAATGCCCCACAGTGGGGAAATAGTTGAGACCATTAAGCGGTATCCCTACAGTGGAATATAACTAGTCATTAGAAATGTTTAAGGCTTTTGATGCTATGAGAATGCTCTTGTATGAATTAGAATGATACAGATTGTGTTTAAACATTCCCTGATGGTGTATAAAAATCTCCTTTGTTTCTTGATGGAAGGGTTAGAACTCATTTTTCTTTTTTTCTGGTTAAATTTCTGAGTGTTTGAAATAGGTTCCAATATGCACTTCCCAAAATTTAGATGGTTGTATGTTCTGACTATTCCAAATAAGAAAGAGGATGAAAAGAGGCTCATTATGAAAAGCAACAATATGGTATTTTACAAATGTTTTCTTTTTATTTAATATTTTCTTTTATGCTTTTTGATGGGACACACATTTACAGGGTTGAAAACCCAAAAATGTACAATAAAATATGAAGTGAGAAGTGGCTTTCACACCTCTGTCCCTCATCTGCCCAGTCCTTTCCTTGAAACCGAGCAAGGGGTTGAGTGCTCGCTGCTCAGAAAGCCAAACTCTGACAGCGGGTATTTGCAGCAAAGTAAGGGTTTATTGCAGGGTGCCAAGCAAGGGAGTGGGAGGTGAGCCTCAGATCCTCTCCAATTTGGTCTTCGAGTTACAGGGTTTTTAAAGGGGAAGGACAAAGAAGGTGGGGCTAATCATTGTCTTGTGACATTTGTTAATCGCAGTTTCAAGAGTCAGGATGCCTAAGGTTTATGAGTCTTTGGCCAGGTTGTCCATGACCTGGGGAGGGGGCAGTCTGTTAGCTCATCCTGCCCTGGAGAAACAGCCTGGGTATGTTAAGGATGTTATTGACAAGAGCACTTTTAGTCCTCTGACTCTGGTTGATCATTGTTCAGTTAGCACAGGATTGAGGTCAGAGGGGATGAGAAAGAGGAAAAAGGTTTTAATAGAGAGGTTAATCATAAACTCAGCAGGGGAATTCAGTTTTAGGGGGACTCGGTTTCATACTAACATGTGACCACTGATACTAGTTTTGATTTTGATCACAGGCGTCAGTAAGCGGCAGCTTGCAGCAGGCAGCAGCGAGCAGTAGCTGGAAGCAAGATCTTAGTTCCCGGACCGGGAGTCCTAACCACTGGACCACAGGGGCCAGCAGCTAGGGCCTGGGTCCCTGGTTCTTGCCTGCCTTGTCAAGAAAGAATTCAGGTGAGGAGGCAGAAGGTAAAGAGAAAAGTGAAAAGTTTACTGGAAAAGCAGAGTACATGCGGAAAGAAGCACAGGCGAACTCAGTGAGAGTCACGGGAGTCGGGCCTTTGGGAAGTTTAAACCCTTTATGAGGGGGTAGTCTTCCGGGTCTTTGTCTTCTTCTTGGCCAATCGTATTGTTTTGACCCCATGGCTAATTTGTCTCTGGACCTTCCCCTGGGTGTACACGCACCCCTCAGTCAAGATGGCTTTCATCGCAAAGGCCTCTGGGAGGGAGGTAGCAGGACTTACTATGGTCTGGCATCTCCTGCCTTTTTGACCCTGTGAAGGCTTTTGTGCATGCGTAGTGTCTCCCTTGCCCCAAGGATGGGAAATGTATGACCTCTCGATCTTTTAACAGGGTTTAGCCCCTCTCTGTCTCTGCCATAAAAGTGTCCAGTGTCCGGTTATCTACCCTGTTCCTGTTTCTTATATCGAGGTGCAGATCTCGAAATATAGACAGGAGTCCGGTCATAAATATGTAGTCCGGGAGCCCGTTTGTCTTTTGCCCCAGGAAATGTAAACCGGGGGCTGGTAATGATTGTCTGGCCTGGAGCTCATCTTCTTCTTACCCCAGGAAGTGTGAACAGGAGGCCAGTTGTAAATGCCTAGCCTGGAGCCCACCTATCTCCTGCCTCAGTTTCTTCTGTGTCCTTTCAGAGATTTTTTTTTTTTAGCTCATGTTCAAGCAAATTTAAATATATGATCTTCCCCGACCTTGCCCTCAAGTCACTATCTACTGCCTAACTCATTTATGCCTGGCCCACTTTGGGTCACCCTGGCTGGCCTTATTCTAGATTCTTACATCACCAGGACTTGCCTATCTGAGATGCAACTCCTCAGCCTATGGACAGCCCCCTGCCCGCTCTATGGGTTGTTGGGGAGGAAGACATTTTCCTCTACCCTTCTAGGTTCTTCTGGCTGGTCTAAGAATTAAATGGACATGAGACAGATTAACAGGAGAAAATCACACAAAAGTTGAATAACATGAATATGTGGGAGAGAAGGCTTTCACCTTGAATACCATCTTTGGCTAAAGACAAAAGAGGGTATGGACAGTGGGGAGTCAGTTATGGGAGGTGACCAGGAAAAGCATGGTAAACAAGGGTGAGCTTTTCATGCAGATGTAAGCCTTTGCCTTCTCCATTGATTAAGTTTCTAGAGATTTGGTCATCCTCCACTTCTTGGTACAGTCAAGGAGACACCCTTACAAATGGAGATTTTCCTTATGCATGTAAATGTTTCTTACAAAAGGGTAACTTCTACTTGGTTTTCAGCGTTTCTCCCACGTCTGCTGTTTCTTAGAAAATAACCAGCTTAAAAGAATTAATATGCCAAAGAGACATAGGGGGGCAAATTCTGCTCCCCTACAGGGTGAACGAGGTGGGGAGTGGGTGTGTGCCCACCTTGGAGTGCCTTCAAGTGCACAGTTGAAGCCACTGGGAAAATTACAGCAGCCAACTTGACTGACATACCCAGCACACACTTCAAATGTGTTAGGTTAAGAAAACTGACTCAAAGGCAGTACTTTTCAGGCAGTGTTTCTCAGCTTGAGAGTAAGGTCATAGCAGAATCGTCAGGAGGGCTTGTGTAGTTTTAAAACCATTCAATGTTGTCATTTCCTGCATTTTGAAAGTGGAAATAATCCCATACCTTCCTGATGTCAACTACAGAAAGAAACGCGTGGCAATTTTGGCTCTAGAGCGTGAGTTAAAAATAAAAGCATCGAAGAACATTGTTCAAAGGCATGCGCTATTGCTCCCAATGTTACCCCCCAAACTGGGTTCACCTCTTCGTGGGTGTGAGCCAAAAGATGCAACCAAGCCAAAGAATGGGAGGAGGAAGGATCTATTACTTGCAGCAAGTAAGGAGAACACCAGGGAGCTTTCCCAAAGCAGTGTCTCCCTGAAAACTGGGGAAGTTTTAAGCTAAGGGTACATGCATATTCACGAAGGGGTTTGGGTGGTCCACACAGTCCAAGCTTTAGTTGATTGAAGTCACAAGGGTCAGAAAAGGTCAACATTATCATCCCTTAGGTTCCAGTTGATCTGGTGGTTGAGTGCTTCAGGCTAGTCTTTACTGCTGAAACAGAACTGGGGGTCTTTCCAAGTGATATATTATCTTTGCTCTTGTTACTTCTCTTGCCTGATAACTGTCATTTGTTCCTTCATTGTTTCCTTAAGGTAATTGATTACTGAGACCTGTTCAAGGACAAGCATTATGGCCAGGCTTAGATCACAAAATGGCTTAGGCCAAAAATGGGTTCTCTTATGTCAAAAAAACCAGCCATGCCTGGTTTTCTTCCTCTGGGGACGTGCTACCCTATGTGCTTACACCACAGGGGTTAAAATTGCTTTTGAGGGGGCGGTGGTGGGTCAAAAAAACCATCTTACACCATGTCTAAAGCGCAGATACGAATGTGGTACATAAACAGGTATACACACAATGTATATGTGGAATTAAAATTTTGTTGGAGGGGCAGTTGGGAAAAGAATGTCTAACAAGGTTCATTAGGAGGGTGATAATGAATAGAAAGGTTGAGATGCTGGTCAAAGGGAATGGGTGCAGTGCTGATGATTTGTGGGTGTTTCCGAGGAGTGGTCAGGATAAAGACCTGGCTTCCAGGGCACTGCTGTGGTGGGCTGCCGTGGCCCACTTAGACTGATTTGACTTTGCCATTTTAACTGTCTGGTAAGGGGCAGAAGAAAGTTACTCCTCTCCCACGCTCCTCCCTCTTTCCCTATCCCCAGCTGGATTCAACTAGTAGAACCTGAGGACTAGCTGTTTCTCAGATACCCAGCGTCCCAGCATCGCAGGATGCCAGAGCTGGAGGGCCCTATGCCTTCCTGTCTCTTTTATTTTCCACATCACATACTAGAACCAAGGCCATCCCCTCAGTGATGGAATGGAACTGACTCTCTGGACATACATTCCTTTTGCTCCCCCAAAGGGTCATTGATTCAAGAGGCTCAGCCGGTGCTGGGAGATGACTTTAAAGACAAATGTCTGTTTTATGAAGTCTGTTTCTCCATAGCCATTGACTAGAGTGAAATACGAGTTGATGTTGGGCATGATGTGAGCCCTGCGTGGCTGCGGAGGGACAGCAGGGAGGGGGTTATTCTGGTGGACGAGTGGAGGGAGGGAGGTGGTTTGACTCGTCAGAATTCTTTCTAACTCGCCGCCACCATCTTTGTGGTCTTGGTCAAGATCGTGGAACTATTCTGGGCCTTTTTTTTTCCTTTATAAATCCATAAATTAGATGCATCAAATTAAGGTTACTTTCAAATCTAGTAAGCTACAGGGGTCAGTACTTGACAAGGTGAGACATGTCTAAGGATTTCTTTATTCAGTAATTAGACCTCACTGCTTGATCATTACAATTGCAAAGAATTAAGTGGAGACAATGGTGGTTTCATACAGAATAGGGCCACATCCCAGGCACTCTTCTTTCGGTTATTAGAATGATCTGTTTTGTTTTCTCCTTCACTGGGATATCTTTTTTACTAACACCTGGAATTCTTCGAAACTAACTTCTCCATCTCCATTCCTGTCCAGTTCTTGAAAGAGGTCATCTAGGGTGCTTGGACCCTGGTTTTAGACAAAAAGGATGGGATAGAAGAGAGGAGAGAAAATGATTCAGTTACTGCTGCACATTCTCCGAATTAGAGACACTGGGTCTGCGTTCCTAGAAGGCAACCGAGTTTTCAGTCATATGTTACTGATAGAGATGAAAAAACCAACTTTAGTTGTAGTATTGCTTCATGTCACAGAACTGCCTACCCTTTTTTTTAAAAAAAAAACTATATCATACATTTATTATTTTAAAATTGCTAATGTGTATTTTAAAATAATTGGTTTCCTATGTAAACTAAATCTAAATCATTCTTTTGAGAAGAAGTCCCAGGGCTTTACTTGACTGCCGAGGGGCCCTGCTCCAAGATTTCCCTGGTAGCTGGTTTGGCATCCAGCCCCAGAGCTGGACCAGCATGTGATCCTAGGCTTGCCATGGGCCAGCCCCGTGCCAGAGCTTTTCCTTATCCTCTGCAATTCTCCCAGCTGCCGTGTTGGGGGGATCCACTTTACAGATGAGGAAACTGAGGCTTTGAGACACCCGCTGACTTGCTCAGCGCCCCCAGCTGGTAAGTAGAGGGCTTGGGGTTCAAACACTGACTCCAGAGCTCAACCCCTTAATTAGCAACCACCCTAGTTTTTTCCCAAACCCTGGGTTGCAGCCCACTGCTATGCTATGCAGAATGACTTTGGCTCAGTGGTTCTCACACTTTGGCATGCGTCAGAATCACCAGGTGGGCTTGCTGACCTTAGTAAACCCAAACTGATGGGTGGTCCTACTCCCAGAGCTTCCGATTCACTAGGCTTGGGGTGGGACCTGAGAATCTGTATTTCCAACAGTTTCCTGGGCGGTGTGGATGCTGCTGGTCCAGGCCTGACTACTCAGAGAACCACTGCTTGTTACATCAGATCATGTTGAGCTCAACTCCCTTTTGACTACTGGTATTCCTGGAGTGAATTAAGCAGAATTAATTTTTGTCTCTGCTGTAGGGGTGGGAAATTTTCCCTTCATACCTTCTGGGTTCTTTGGCTGGTCTATTAATTAAATTGACATAGACAGATCAACAGGAGAAAAACAAGTTTAATTACATGCGTACAGGGTACCCCATAAAAATATGATACCCAAAGGGCAGCCAGGTAACTGAGGCTTATATAACATCCTGGGCTAAGGCTACAAAAGGAAGGAAGGCCATTCAGATGTAGGCAGAGATGTTTGGAAAACAAAAGTTTGGCCTGTTATACAGATAAATTTCTTAGGACAAAAGGAATCTCTAGCAAGACCTCTCTTCCTGGTAAAAGCAGAGCTCTCTTCTTTGCAGTATAAATTTAGGCAGCTGAGTGGGAGGTAAAGAGCTTTCCCTGAATCTTTGGGTTTTGATTTTTTTTAGTAATCTTCATGCTAAAGTGGCATATTTCAGGGAGACTTGTTCTGAGCCACAACTCTGACTTTCAGGTTAGGAGTCTCTGTGGCAAAATAGTACCCAGGAAACCTATTGAAATAACAGTTTAGTTTATAAGTCAGCTTCAAACGTTTTTTTTAAATTGTGGTAAAAAACGCATAAGATAACATTCCCCATCTTAACTATTTTTAAGTATACGGTTCAGTAATGTTAAGTATGTTCACACTGTTGTGCAACGAGTCTCTACATCAAGGTATGCTTTAGTCCCTGAGATTCCTGTGAAGACACTTGGCGCTTAGCTATGCTCACAAGACCAAACTGTGTTAGTTATTTAGCATCCGTTTTATAAATACCAAGCACTGTTTTCCCGAAGCGTTTGCTACATTCTAAACCGTACGAGGTGATGTGATGTAAACAGAGTATAGCTTAGAAAACCTTAGAAATCCATATGGAAATATAATCAGTACATGACTTGATAAGTAGCTTTTTCACAACTTACCATTAGTCTTCCTACCTTTATCCAAATTAGAAAAGTCATATGTGCTTTTTTTTTTTTTTTTGCCGTACGTGGGCCTCTGACCGTTGTGGCCTCTCCCGTTGCGGAGCACAGGCTCCGGACGCGCAGACTCAGCGGCCATGGCTCACGGGCTTAGCCGCTCCGCGGCATGTGGGATCTTCCCGGACCGGGGCACGAACCCGTGTCCCCTGCATCGGCAGGCGGACTCTCAACCAATGCGCCACCAGGGAAGCCCCATATGTGCTTTTTATAGGAAATACATAAAATATAGAAAAATACAGAAAAATTCACCAATCTTACCTTATTTAAAAACAACTTGTTTGAATAGATTGCCTAGGCTTTCCTGTCAGATTATTATTTTTCTTCTTTTTATTATTTTCTATTATTCCTACTATTATTTTTCTTCCTTTTGTTTTTTTTTTGAAAAGTTGAATCTTTCTCAGAAACACTGGTTTTTATTTTTAATTAGAAAGTCTCTTTTTCTGTTAGTACCTTTAACTTTTTCAGTTATTTCACATTTTAACTATAAGACAATATGGATTATAAGGTCATCGAATTCAGCTACTTCACTTTTTAGTACTAAAAACAGAAACCTCAACAACTAAAACTAGAAACCTTCTCATATGTCATATTGACAGAAGGGACATTTCTGGTTAAAAACTGAGAACCAAATTCTGAAGTTAGAGCTAAGTAGGGACCAAGTCAAATGTAATAGGTAGTTGCACAGTTGCTTCCATTTTGAAGATGGTTTTTAGTTCCAAGGGAAAGAAAGTGTATTGGAGCAAAGAGAATCAACCTTTCCCTATTCTTTATTGCCTCTAGATGCATTTTGATGTTGATAACTCTGGGATGGTTTTGATCAGAAACTTTATGACTGAGGAAATGTAATCCTTTCCTGAAAGTTGTTTAGAAACTTGTGGTTGCTCATTAGCACACATTTAGGTGCTTAACACAAATGTAAATGCTTTTGAAATAGAAATGGGTGTCGCCAGAGGGCAATTTATCAGCATGAGGCCGGTTTTCTTAACAGACTGCCAAGTAAGTGTTGGTCTAGTTGAGAGATCCTACCTATTACAGAGGAGCACATCCAAGTCCAGCTCCTATAACCGTACAGGCCTCGTTGTTTTCCTAAAGCCTGGCACAGGGGCGCTGAATCCAGGCTGAAGGCCTTAGCGTGTTTGCTTGGCAACCTGCGGGTCTTCCAGGCCTAGCTCTGTAAGAGTGCTATCATGGCTTTCGTTTACTATGGCTGGTCCTGGGGAGTTCTGAGTCAAGGCTGTGGGCAATAGGAGGCGTAGTCCGTGCTTTCTAGGAGCTTGCCTTCTGAAATGTGGCCTGCCCTCAGGGGAGGAAAGCACACATTCAAGCGCCCTCCCTCCGGTGATGCCCATGCCTAGGCTGCTGGGCGCTCCGCCTCAGATGGAGCTCCGATCCGTCTCGTCGTGGACCTCAGCCTCTCCCCGCGTCCTTTCCTCTCTTCTCTCCTCCCTTCCCACCATCGCCGCCCCATCAGCGGCCTCTGTGGTGGTATACTCACTTTCAGTAAACTGGGGAATTCAGTCTGAATCAATAGCTTCAGCTCCTCCTTCGACAGCTGGTTTGGATCACCTTCTTTGGCTGCGTATTTTTCAAAAATGCTCTTCAGTTCTTCAGGAAACTTGCTTGTACTCATTTTGGTGTCCTGTAAATTGGGAAAGAAATGAACTTACCAAAAAGGTGACGTATTTTATACTGATGATTTCCAGCAGGAGTTGAGTGCTGTGGGGCTGTTTCCTTGGCATAGGTGAGAGAGAATAAAGAAAAGGGGAGAGGGGAAGATAAAGAGGAGGAGGAGGAGAGAGGGGGCGGGAACTGTGGGAATCACAATGTACCAGTGACTGAAAACATGTTTTAAAAATAATTATCAGGCTTCCTTGGTGGCGCAGTGGTTGAGAGTCCGCCTGCCGATGCAGCGGATGCGGGTTCGTGCCCCGGTCCGGGAAGATCCCACATGCCGCGGAGCGGCTGGGCCCGTGAGCCATGGCCGCTGAGTCTGCGCATCCGGAGCCTGTGCTCCGCAATGGGAGAGGCCACAACAGTGAGAGGCCCGCGTACCACAAAAAAAAAAATAATAATAAATCATCTTAGATAGGTTGTTAAATGTCTGTTTTTGGAGTACATCTGTTAGAAGATAGTCTTTGGAGCCAAATACTTTTACTAGTAATTATGACATTTTTCACTTTTTAGGTACCTGCTCTGCACTTTGTAGGCTGTGGTCTTGAAGAAACCTGACCACAGTTTCTAGCCTCTTAAGTTACTGGTTATATCTTTAGATGGCACTAACCCACTTTTTCTCTAGACCGTGATCTTTCACACCATTCTGAAAGGAAGCAGAAGCAGCTACAGGTAGTACTAAAATCACACTTACCTGGTCGTCCAGCAGTGAGGCAGCTGGAAGAATCAAATAGGAGTGTGAGAAGCTGAGCAGGATCCTGCGACATTTATAGTCTTTACACCTACACCACCCTGATTATGAAATTTTCCTTTTGTTTGCCATTTAAGGGTAATTATTAATGATTTTTGAAACCCAAGCCTAAGACTGCATGAGCTTCATAATTAAGGGCAAGATCCAATAAAGGGCCACCTCAACAGTTGCTTAATGGTTCAGAGTCCCAAGTATAAGCTTGGATTCTTTACCCCTTAGATTACATTTTCCCTACAATGTGGAACTAGGATATTTGCTCACTGTTCACGTTTCAGAAAGCTCAAATATGGAGGGTTGTTGTTTTTCAATTTAGTTGCATATTTAGGCTTGAAAAAAATAATTTTCTGCACATCAAGAAAAAAATGCTGAAATAGATAATCAAATACTACGTAGTTCAAAGAATTGCCTTATAGCCTTTGAAGTCCCTCTGATGTTTTGTACATATAAGGTGGTTAAATTTTTTTTAATAAACATCCACTTTTCAAAAATAAATAAATAAATAATTTGGCTGTGTTGAGTCTTAGTTGCTGCGTGCGGGCTTCTCTCTAGTTGCGGCGAGCGGGGGCTACTCTTCGTTGCGGTGCACAGTCTTCTCATTGCGGTGGCTTCTCTTGTTGTGGAGCATGGGCTCTAGGTGTACGGGCTTCAGAAGTTGTGGCATGCGGGCTTAGTAGTTGTGGCTCGTGGGGTCTAGAGTGCTGGCTCAGTACTTGTGGCGCATGGGCTTGGTTGCTCTGCGGCATGTGGGATCTTCCCAGACCAGGGCTTGAACCCGTGTCCCCTGCATTGGCAGGTGGATTCTTAACTACTGTGCCACCAGGGAAGTCCCTAGGTGGTTAAATTTTTGAATAACTGAATGAATGAATAAAATATCATTGAGAAGCAGGTTTAAGAAGTCGGGGGAAGATACACAATAATTTGTGGTCTCATTTGGCAAAGCAAGATTGCCAAATAGCATGGTCATTTTTCAACTTTTTCATTATTTGTTGTTCGCATATGTGCTTTTTATTTCTTTTCCTTGCCAAATCTATTTTGTTAATCATTCTAAAAACTCGTGAAAACACTTGACTTACTTTTATTCAATTGGAATTACTTCAGACTTTTGGAACTGCCAGGATTTAAAATTGGAGACTAAATTTATTTCTCTTAGAAAGAGTTCTATGAGAGAATTAGGACATTTCCTGGGAACATTGATCCGATACTGATTGTAACTCACAAAAGGGGGTTCCAGATCAACTTTAAAAGCACTTATCAGCTTTTAAATACTTGTATATGTCCACACTTTTTATGGACCTTTTCTATGTTTAGTTTTCTATGGCCCTTTGTTAAATTGCAGACAAATTCAGGATTAAAATATTGGACTGTATCTCTCTCTGAGGCTTTTCAGTTCTAAAATTCTAAGGCCTTATTCACCTTGGAGAACAAATGTGAAATCTTATATATAGAGTTCCTTAAAAGCTGCCACCAGTCCTGAGTCCTGATCATTCCATGCACCTTAGCTGTCCTGTGTATGTTATTCTTACTTTTATTGCAGATTATTTGACATTGGTATGCATCAGTACTGACTATGTATTAACTCACTTCTTAGAGTAAAGACAGGCATTTTGCTTTTAGCTATAAGATTTACACAAAAATGTTCTGATTTTGGCAATGTATTTTAATCAAGATTTTAGAGAATTTCTCGGGTTTTTATACTTATGCTCTGTCTTACCTGGGGGGAAGGAGGCTTTTGTTGAACAGTCATGAAAATATCTTTTTCCACCAACATCTTTTAAAAAAAATTTCAAATCTACAGAAAATTTGCAGGAAGAGTCAATGAATACCAACCCTCCTTTTGCCCAGATTCACTAATCGGTAACATTTCCACATTTGCTTTCTCTTTCTATGGATGACCCCCCCAACCCCAACCATTGAGAATCAGTTACAGACATGCAGACACTAACCCCCTAAATACCTCAGCATCTTATCTTGTAAGGACAAGGACATTCTCTTACACAACCACAATGCCATGATCACAGCCCGTACTCACATCTCCCCAGTTGTTGAAATAGCATCTTAAATTATCTGTTCTCTCAAATTACCGCTTGTGAGCTAAAATCAACGTGGCAGTTGTTTTATTTCTTGAGTCTACTGAAGAAATGATTTTAATAACTACATGTGATCTTAATAACAATATAATATATAACTATATGATTTTAACAAGTATATATTGTATGAGATAATATATGTTGTATACAACACATGAAATGTATATATGAACACATGTGTGTGTGAGCATGTGTGTATATAAAATGAACCCTAAGAAAAACATTTGGAACAGTATTGGTTAACAGTCTTTTAGGCTACAAATCTCTAGTTTCAAGGGAAGACCTCTGATTAAAACAGGCCCAGTGCAGCTTGTTGTCAAAACTTAGGCTTGTGGTAAACGCTAACAGAACGGGAAAAACACCCCGTTGGTCCTCTTATGTTTTCACTTGCTCACCTCTGCAATCACATCTCTCACCTCTTATTTTTCTCTTTACCTGTGGACTCAAGCGTGAGGGTAAACCTGCAGTGGGAAACATGAAATCCACCAATAGATACTCTCATGAAACATTAACTAAAAATATATGGAGATGGGCGATAAATACAGGGTGTGTTCAAAAGAGTGCATTTTGAAACCAGAGAAGGGGGAAAACATGACAGGCACAAGATGGGTAATGGAAAAATGGAGAGGCAAAGGTTATTTCACCTCACCGTTCAATTGCTTGATCTTTGGACAGACTTCAGTTTTTCCTGGGAAAGCCAAGAGTAACTTATTTTACAAGCTTGGGGTACCACAGGTCTCCGTGGCCGGGTTACTGTGCTCGAAGGTCACAGCAGCAGTGCCTCAAAAAGCACCTCGGGAAGAGGGTAGTGTCAGCAGCCAGGCCCTGCGAAGCAAAATGGGTGTAAAATGCTGTCTGTGGGCTTGTGTTGTCTTTGATGCTGAGGTTTGGGAGAGACCGTGACTATTAAAGAGCAGCTGTCCCTAAAAGGGAGCCCCCCCGCCCATGACAGAGTTCACCTTTCGCTTCCAGCCTCTGCCCTGGGTGCCAGAGTTCGCAGAGGCCTCTTTATCAGAGCCTGGGACTATCGAGGGCTGCTTTTTTTACCATGGGCTGTGTGCTGCCCCCCTACCCGACCCGTTAGCTCCAGAAATCCCGCAGTACCCGTGTGAAGTGGATGCAGCTGTTACCTCCAGTCTACAGAGACAGTCAAGGACCTGTTCAAGGTCACGTCTCTGGGGACTGGCAGAGCTGGGATTCAAGTCCAGAGCCAGCCCGCACCGTCAGCCACCATGCCACGTGCCCTGTCTCGGGAGTAGGGCTTCTGTGAGGAGAGCTGGTCAATGTTAGTGTGAGGCTCAGAGGCAGGACTTAAGTGTCATGATCACACCTGAAGGTATAAGAATGTTCTTTTCCTAGTGGAAGTAATATAGACCTTATTTTACTGGTGGAAAAAACCAAGTTAAAAAAATTAGAGGGGCTTCCCTGGTGGCGCAATGGTTGAGAGTCCGCCTGCCGATGCAGGGAACACGGGTTCGTGTCCCGGTCCGGGAAGATCCCACATGCTGCGGAGCGGCTGGGCCCGTGAGCCATGGCCGCTGAGCCTGCACGTCCAGAGCCTGTGCTCCGCAATGGGAGAGGCCACAACAGTGAGAGGCCCGCGTACCGCAAAAACAAACAAACAAACAAAAAAACTAGAAAATATCTACATATTTCTAGGACTGCTTAATGCTTTCACCATTGTAGATTCCATCCTCACGCTGCCCTGATGCTGCAGAGAAGTACCGGCCCTGTATCAGGTGAGAGGTGAGCTTGGGCACAGCGTACCTTGGCCTCAGAGCAGGCAACTGCCCCTCTCCCCTTCCGTCTGCGACTTGGTCTCAGAGACCCTCTACTTCTTGTAGGCCCACTGACCAGTCCCTGGGCCTCCTCTGTTAGTTTTTGATTAAAATCCAGGGAGATTTAATGATGGAGCGCTTGATCCAAACCTGCCATTGTGCTGAACTCTGATGGTGCTAGAGAAGAAGATCTAGTCCTTGTGCGTGAGGAGCCCACACTTTAGTTTCTGAGAGGAGACGCATATACGAAATGATGGAGGAGGTTAAAGTTGTATACGTTAAAGGACTGTATTAGTTTCCTATTGCTGCTGTAACAAATTACCACCAACTTAGTGACAAATTTATTTTTTTACAGGTCTGGAGCTCAGAAGCATTTCTTCTGGAGGCTCTAGGGGAAAATCTATTTCTTTGCCTTTTCCAGCTTCTAGAGACTGCCTGCTCATGGCCCTTTCCTCCATCTTTAAAGCCAGCCATGTGGCCTCTTCCAGTCTCTCTCTCTCCTTCTCTCTCTGACCTCTGCTTCGTTGTCACATCTCCATCTCTGATTCTGACCCTCCTGCTTCTTCTTATGAAGACCCTGTGGTTACGTTGGGCCCACCCTGATAACCCCCAGATAATTTTACCATCTCAAGAGGCTTAATCAGGCTTGCAAAGTCCCTTTTGCCATGGAAGGCAGCATATTTACGGTTTCTGGGGACTAGGACATCTTTGGGGGGGCTGTTATTCAGCCTACCACTTATTGGAAATGAATTAACACTGTGTAGGTCATTTGTTTGGTACGGTGAGCATAACCCTGGTATTAAGTATGGCACGGTAAGGAGAACTGGAGGATGCCCCTAAAGCGCAAGCCCACGTGGGATGGTGAGGCGAAGCCATCTCAGGGAAAGTAGTGAAGAGGCGGTATGTATGTAGTGGCGTTGAGGGGAGGGGAGCAGAGGCGCCATCGGTGATGGACCTATCCAGCTGAGGTAGAAACCACGGGTCAGAATATGTGGGGAGAGCATAGATGGTTCCTGAATGAGGTGGAACCTGCGTGCCACATGGAAGGGTTTAGATTTGGTCTGCAACGATGGAGGCTGCTGTAGCTTGCCCAGCTACTGAAGATGGTCTGCTGGGAGGTAGTCTCCTCTAGTGTCCCCAAATGAAATGTCCAAAGGCAAGGGACTGGACAGAAGCTGGCCTTACCAGGGTTCTGTCAGGTAGGTCAGAAGGCTTGCACTCTTTCCCACACTGCCATTCAGGAATTTCATCTTTGGGAATTCCTTGGCAGTCTAATGGTTAGGACTCTGCACTTTCACTGCCGAGGCTCAGGCTTAGTTCCCTGATTGGGGAACTAAGATCCTGCAAGCCGTGCTCCTTGGCCAAAAAAAAAAATCAGGGGGGGAATTTCATCTTTGATAAGAGAACCTAAGTTCCCTAGACTTTGTTGTTTAAGGCACCCAGGACTCCTGAAGTCTTGAACCCATTACACTTTTATCATGGGCTGCAGAAACTTTGGTAAAGGTTAATTAGGGCCGTGTTTATCCTTACATGGTACATTTACATCTCCTAAAGCTTTATCACCACCAATATTCGTTACTTATTGATCCTTTTTTATTTTTCTTCTGCGCTATGGCTCGGTTCCAAGAAACGACAGATCTGTAGTGGGGATCAGATGACAGCTTGTAGTTAGGCAAACTCAGAATGGGCCGAGGCGACCCTTTTGCAATGGAAGAGGCATTTTCCTCTTAGATGCAAAATCTAGGGTATTTTGAAAATGTTGGGATTAAAACTAAAGCATATCTGAAGTTCTTTAACCACCCCAGTAATGATAAAAGATATGTTTTAAAACTGTGATGTCCTCCTGTCTCTCAGGCTTTTTGCAGAAGGAATGCCAAGAACAAAGACGTTTCCTTAATTTTGTTGCTCAATCAGGTTGTTTGTAACTTGAGAGGCAGTCATACTGTCATCTTTAGAGCTGGTAGGATGGCCTGCTAACTCTGCAAGGCAACTGGTTTGGCCAGGCTTGACCAGAAGTACCCTGTGTTCTCTGCCTTCCCCAGCTGTCCCGTTCTGGAGTGTTTCTGTTCTCCCAGCTGGAGCCTGGCCTGGATGTTCTTTGTTTTTTAACATCTTTAATGGAGTATAATTGCTTTACAATGGTGTGTTAGTTTCTGCTTTATAACAGACTGGATCAGCTCTACATATATATATATCCCCTTATCCCCTCCCTCTTGCGTCTCCCTCCGACCCTCCCTATCCCACCCTTCAAGGTGGTCACAAAGCACTGAGCTGATCTCCCTGTGCTATGCGGCTGCTTCCCACTAGCTATGGATTTTACATTTGGGAGTGTATATATGTCCATGCCACTGTCTCACTTTGTCCCAGCTTACCCTTCCCCCTCCCCGTGTCCTCAAGTCCATTCTCTAGTAGGTCTGCGTCTTTATTCCTGTCCTGCCCATAGGTTCCTCAGAACCTTAACGCAGCTTCGCGCCCGTCTCTGGAGCTCGTTTAGGCGGTGCTCTGAATCCCCTCTCCTTGCGCCCCCCAAAACAATGGTCTCTTGCCTCTTCGGCAGCTCCAGACTTTTTCCTGGACTCCCTCCCGGCCAGCCGTGGTGCACTAGCCACTTCAGGCTGTGTTCACGCCACCACCCCAGTCCTCTGCCTGCGCTCCGACTGAAGCCCCAGCCCCTGCCCGTCCCGGCGGGTGAGCAGACAAGCCTCTCGGGCTGGTGAGTGCTGGTCGGCGCCGATCCTCTGTGCGGGAATCTCCCCGCTTGGCCTGCCGCACCCCTGTTGCTGCGCTCTCCTCCGCGGCTCCGAAGCTCCCCCCGCCCTCAGTCTCCGCCCGCGAAGGGGCTCCTAGTGTGTGGAAACCTTTCCTCCTTCACTGCTCCCTCCCACTGGTGCAGGTCCCATCCCTATCCTTTTGTCTCTGTTTATTCTTTTCTCTTTTGCCCTACCCAGGTATGTGGGGGAGTTTCTTGCCTTTTGGGAGGTCTGAGGTCTTCTGCCAGCGTTCAGTAGTTGTTCTGTAGGGGTTGTTCCACGTGTAGATGTATTTCTGATGTATCTGTGGGGAGGAAGGTGATCTCCATGTCTTACTCTTCTGCCATGTTGAAGGTCTTCATGGCCTGGACGTCCTTCCACTGAATGTGTGATGGGCATCCCTGGAAGAAGCCCCCTGTCAGTTCTTGCTCTGCTTTTCTCCTTTCACTGCTGTCCAGGGCATCATTTAGAGTTGGAAAGCTACTTGCATCTGCTCCCCCATCTTTTGTCTACCGTTTTCTTTGCCTCTCTAGTGGTTTCTATGGGAGCGTATTTTAATTGGAGGGTCACTGTGGCAGTTACACCTTGGGATTTCTTTCTGTGCTATCATATCAGGAGAAGGTCTGATTTATTGCTTTTGAAAACAGCAGGGATAATGTGTACTAATACCCTAGTGGAAGGCCTACACAATATATTTCACTATTTGGGCCTTCGATTTGTATTTTCATTAAAGTAATTAAGTGTTCAACAATTCCAAAAAAAAAAAAAAACCAACAATTCCAAAAAGCCTATAATGAAAAAATTCAGTAATCCTCACCTCCTGTCTACCACACTCAACTCTTATAGCTGTTTCTCCTGATATTTCATGTTTCTAAACAATGTTCTCATATTGCTCTTTCAGGAATTTCCAGACTTCCCTCTATGTTGGAGGAGTGTTTAAGACCCTTAGGCAGCCCTGTGCCCACTGCATTTAGCTTTTGGAAATATTTCTTTTGGAAATATTTTCTGGCCTTCTGTTTGTTAGATTCAACCCAAGTAAGCAGTAAGGGAGGATTCCTGTTCTTCGTTGGGTCATTTGACTCCATTTTCAGTGGTTTATACCAGAACATTCCTTGAATTCCAAACATGCCAATAACTGAACAAACTACATTAAAAGACTCTTCCTGAGTGGAGAAACCCAATGCCGGAAGTAAGGCTGACTTGAAGCATCACAGTGCACTTATAAGAAGAAACCAGGGGAGTTTATTGCTGTGGTCTTCCTAAAGGGTTCAGGTTGTCTTCAACTGAAGCGGAAATTGTAGCTGTGAATCACCCTAGGACTTCTTACAAGTCTGTGGCAGGTAATGTAGTCTTATCTGTCCTTTCCTAGAAAATACCCAAGGGGCTGAAAGCTAAACAGCTCAGCTTTCTGAACTGGAAGCTGATGCCCTCTCCTCACCTCACTCCTGTAATACTTAATCTAGCCGTAATTAGCCGACCCAAGAAGATAGGAAAGACACGCCAAGGCCAAAAGCACTTCAGAACCAAGCGCTCCATCTGCCAAGGGGTGTAGTCAAGTTTTTTCTCCACCCCTTCCTCTCAGTGACTCTTAGAGTGTACCCAGGCCACAGGGTTCAAATGGCTCAGAAAGTTCTTCTGGAGCGCTGATAAGATCATACAAGTTCTTGGAAAATTCTAGTTGTCAAGGATTCCTGTAGAGCAACATGTAGCAGTTAGGGTATAGAAAAAACAAGGAGAGAAAGGTTTTATGAGAGGAAACTTGAGCAATTCCATTAGAACAGGTTAACTCACCCAACTGTAGTCTGTTCTAACAACTTAAAGATGAAATAAAACCATGAGATTGCAGTGAACAGAATTGCGAAAATAGACCATTGGCTAACAAGAACAGACTTTTCATAAAAATCACGTGTCTGCATTCCTGTGAGTTAATCCTAAAGATAAATCTGAAATTATTTGGTCTGAGTTCATTCAATCATCCCTGCATTCGTTCAGTGCATACCAGATGCCAGTTCCATGTGTGCTAGGGGCTGGGAATGCGATGGTAAAAGCAAAAAGTGCCCCAGCTCTTAGCGATTCACAGTCTAGCGCACAAAGCACTCTACACACAAACGGAGGGGAGCACGGTGACGGGGAGCATGTTGATAGAGGACCCTGACTAGGGTATGGCGCCTGCTAATATCAACTCCTGCGGAAGCTCATATTGGATACTTGAGCTAAGATCTTAAGGTTAGGGACGGATTAATTTAGGAAAAGAGGGTAGGGGAGAGGGAGATGTTCAAAGTCTCCATGGTGGGAGGAAGGAAGATGCACTTGAGGAACTGAAGGAAGGCTCAGCGACCAGAGCTCAGGGTAGGAGGGGAAAGTCACCGGAAGTGAGGCTGAAGGGCTAGGTTGGGCCAGTACCAGGCAGTCAAGGATTTCAAGCAGGAGAAACACCACGACCACTCTGCCTGCAGTGCGCAGGGTTGGGGGGACATGTGAATGTGGGGCATGTCTAGTTGGTGAGCTCTGGCCGCAGTCCAGGTGAGGGGCTGTGGTTTGGGTGGTGGTGGGAGCTGTGGATGGATGCAGGAAGTCTAGAGCCGATAAGTGGATAGGACTTGACACATTGGAGATGAGGGAGAGGGAGAGATCCAGGGTGGCACTTAGGTTTCTACCTATGGAATGTGGTAGAATGGATTATATATATATTATTTTTTTCTTTAATTTTTTAAGTAAGAGTAACCCTTCTAGGGGGCTTCCCTGGTGGTCCAGTGGTTAAAGACTCCATGCTTCCACTGCAGGGGACACAGGTTCGATTCCTGGTTGGGGAACTAAGATCCTGCATGCCGCATGGCGTAGCCAAAAAAAAAAAGAATCCTTCTAAATGATTTTCTGCAAATAAGTTCAGTTGGCTCTCCGTATCCATGGGTTCGGCATCCGCAGATACCGATAGCTGACTGTATTATACCATTTTATATAAGGGATTGGAGCGTCCAAGGATTTTGTTATGCAGAGGGGTCCTGGAACCTGTCCCCCTGGTGACTGAGGGACCACTGTACTTCTGGTATCCTTTTCCAAAATGGACAGATTTGCTTATGGAAAATCTTTAGGGAGTGGAGTGGGCGGTGGGAGAGGGTTGTTATTATAAGGGACGTGAAGACCAAAGCAGAAGGTCCCAGAAGGTGAAGTGTGAACATCGCCTGGAACTGACACTTTGACTAATGACAGGAGGGAGCTTATAAAGATGCTCCTGATAAGTTTTTTTTTTTTTTTTCTTATAAGTTTTTTACCTGTGATTTGAATGGAAGATGAGAAGCAGAGATGAAAAGGTGGCATACTGTGAGGAGTGTATAAAAGCATGACCGTGTTTGAATAGGAAGGTTGGAAGGAACGATCGGATTTGCTTGTTTAAGGAACATCCTTACCCAGTGAGCATCCCCTAAAAGTAAAGCTTGAAATGTGGGAAATTACGTTTTTACAAGATGGCAAAACCGGACTTGTTTTGTTTTCTAAGGTGATTGATATGCCGGAACACAACCCTGGCAGTTTGGGAGGAACGATGAGGCTGGGAATAAGAAGAACTGTTTTCAAAACTGAAAATTCAATATTAAGTAAGTTTCTCAGATCATTTGTTTTATAACATGGCAGGCATCATTTACATGGCCGTGCCTGGCCACAGTCCTCCTGGAGCTCTCCCGTCCCGTCCCTGTCGCCCCTTCCCTGCCTCTGCACTCGCTGGTCCTCCTGCTTCCCCATTCCTCTCCCTGAAAGGGTTGGTAGAACACACATGGATGCCCCTTCTCATTTGCCCTCCACCACACCCTGGCCAGTGGGCCGCTTTGTGCTTTACCGATGCTCCTGGGGTTGACCCTGTACCAGGACAGCCCTGATTCCAGCTCAGTTCTTTCCCATCCACTGTTTTCTCCGCTGCATCGAAACCAGCTCCCTGTTTAACTGTTTCATGTCTGACTGCTTTGAGCCGCTGATTTTTGAACTTCTTGAGAAGGGGGCCAGTTATGTCTCAGAAGTCTATTTCTCTGTTCCCCGCGTAGCTCCAGCATGCGGTAAGGAAAATATGATGTGCTTCACTGTCTGATATTTGCTGATCTTCTAGTCCCGATAAGGTTATTCTAATTTCTGTGGAACTTTTTTCCATAGATTAACATATGAGAATAACTTAATGTAACCCCAAAACCCTTAATTCAATTTGATAAATGTATCTCAGTGCCTGCTCTGCGCCGTATGCACTGTGCTCGATTCTGGAGATACTACAGCAGTGGCCAGGACAGATGCCTGCGCTGCTCACCTTCCCCCCTCCACCCCCCACCCCGCCCGTCCCGGATGCACAGGAGGGAACCCAGGTATCTCGGGCGTCCAGCATCATTCCTGTGAAGTTATAAGAATACCTTAGAAAAATGCCTTCTTCCCTCAAAGAAGAATAAGACTAGAAATATAAGGTACTCCTTTAAGGCTGATAAACAGCTTCTAAGGAATATAAAGCTTCCTAGCAAGAAGGAAATTGAAAAAGGAAAAATTTTTAAGTGCACATATTTCCCTACTCTCTCTGGGTGAGAAGCCAGTGTTCTTTAAGTGACTTTTTTCTTTAAGAATATAAGAATTTTTTCTCTTTGTGGGTATTAGCAGCAATTGTTTGGCTTTCAGATGTTTCTAAATACTTTGAAACTTTGTTCAAATAGTGGTCTAAGAGGCAAAAATGGTTAGTGAGAAATTTCATCTTTTAAAATTGTTATCTACTGTAAAAGATTCAGTTATAATCGTACTAAGCTTTTTAAAAAGAGCATTGTGTTCAATATATTTAAAATTTTTACTTGTCTTGATGGAAATAAGACTGATATAGGATTTGTTTTTCTTTACAGTAGACCTAAAAGTAGCATTGATGATTTTTATGAATCTTAAACATAACACCAAAATTTGTTGCTTAATTAACATCTTTTGCCTGCCTTGAAAAAAAATTTTAAACAGCTCTATTAAGATGTCATTTACATACGATACAATTCATCTGTTAAAAGTGTACAACTCACAGAGTTATGCAACCATCACCACAGTCAAGTTTTGAACATTTTTATCACCTCAAAAAGAAACCCTGTTCCCTTTAGCTATCACCGCCACCCCCTCCAGCCCTGAGCCCATTACCTTAATCTATAGTTTTGCCTTTTCTGGATATTTCATATAGATGAATGGTATGATCTCTGGCATTTGTGTTTGGCTTCTTTCATTTAGCATAATGTTTAAACGTATGTGTACATTATAGCATGTGTCAGTACTCCATTCCTTGTTTTTCTAAACTTTTTCTTTTTAAGTTTTCATGGTCTTTTCTAAACTTTATCTATCAACCTTAGTTGTTTGTTGTTGTTTTTTTTTTTTTTGCCACACCACGTGGCATGCGGGATCTTAGTTTCCCGACCGGGGATTGAACCCCGGGCCCCCTGCCGTGGAAGTGTGGAGTCTTAACCACGGGTCCACCAGGGAAGTCCCTATCATCCTTAGTTTTTATATAGTCTGTTATAGTAGCAAACTTTTTCATGTATTTAGTCTTCATGTCTATTATTTGGACATATATTTAATTGAGTTAAGGAACCATAATATACTGATTCATTTCCATTTGCTAAGCATTTCAGGTTGCTTCTGTCATTTTGTTAGAAAAATGCTGATGTGAACATTTTGACCCAGTGTTCTTTTGTTCTTTTGATTGTTTCTTTAGGATAGATTTCCAGGAGTCAGACTATTATGTCAAAGGGTATGAACACTTTTACAACTGATAATTCTGCTGGATTGTTTGAAAGAAAAGGTGAACCAGTTCATAATGATGTTAACTGTACTGTCGTGTCCTTGCTTTCTCTAGTCTTTTTGCTAATATTTTTATTATTTTTCTTCTTTTTCTATTAACAACAACAAAAAGGGCCTTGTATTATTGTCCTTTAATTTGCATTTGTTTTCATTTCTACAAAGTGGAAATTTCCCCTTTCCAGATGTTGGTTTACTTGATTGTATACCACCCATGTCTGAAGTCTCCACCAGCACTTAATATGGGAAGAGAGAGGTATACCAGCCCAGAGTCTCTTACCTAGATGGTCTAAAGCAAGGGTTGGTAAGCTTTTTCTGTAAGGGGCCAGATAGTAAATATTTTCAGTTTTGGAGCCATATGGTCTCTGATGCAACTACTCAACTCTGTGTTGTAGTGTGAAAGCAGCAATAGGCAAATATGCAAGTGAATGAGCATGGTTGTGTTCCAATGAACCTTTATTTATGGACACTGAAATGTGAAGTTCATGTAATTTTCATGCATCATGAAACAGTCTTTTTCTTTTGTTTTTTTTTAACCATCTGAAAATGTAAAAACCATTCTTAGTTCGAGAGCTGAACAAAGGGGAATCCTGTCCTGCCTTGGGGTTGCCACGGCTTACAGAAACCCCATCTGAACAAAAGAAGCACAGGCTGAAGCAAGAGGCCAAGGCTGCAAGGCTGCTACCCTCCTGGGGGGCGTTCAAGGACATCTCCCCACTTGTCCACTTGCCTGCCTAAATACCCTATGTAGTGACAGAGTAAGGCCAAGACGGCTTTCAGAAGCCGTTTGGTCCAGCCTTTGTACTGTTCACCTGAGCAAGCGGAGGGCCCACAGGTGGAACAGCTCGCCATGGGTGGGTGGGGGGGACAGGCCTCGGCTGCTCTTCTCACGTTATCTTTAAACACACATTTCAGGATTTTGAAACTTGTCAAACACTTCCGATGTGTATATTTTATTGCATGTAAATTATGCCTCAGTTTACAAACCACACACATTTTATCTGGGAATGTAGATGGTAGGACTTGTCTACTTATAGTGATACCATTACTTGGTTGATTAACTCATTAGATGACTTTTGAAAAGCAGGGGGATATGGTACAAAGCAGTTAAGTCTTTTTTGTTTTTTAAACATCTTTATTGGGGTATAATTGCTTTACAATGGTGTGTTAGTTTCTGCTTTATAACAAAGTGAATCAGTTATACATATGTCCCCATATCTCTTCCCTCTTGCGTCTCCCTCCCTCCCACCCTCCTTATCCCACCCCTCTAGGTGGTCACAAAGCACCGAGCTGATCTCCCTGTGCTATGCCGCTGCTTGCCACTAGCTATCTATTTTACATTAGCGGTTAAGTCTTAAATGGGGTGCTTTGAAGAGTGAGAAATCTAGATTGAGGTGTGGCTAGAGATGGAGGGGGTCAGGCTCAGGTGAGAGGGGAGCCAGGGAGAGCACCGAGGAACTTTGGTATGAGAGGGTTTTAAGACTTCAGAAACTTTATTGTTTTGCTTGTGGCTCTCAACTGAGTGTGAGAGCTGGGAACATGCTGAAGTACAAAGCAATACAGACAAGGTTCAGAGTTCATTCAGGGGACAGCTGACAGCCTGTTGGATAGTGTGTCCAAAATATTATAGGTCCCTGGCTTAATTTTTTTGGTCAGGTCCCAAGTATGTTGCTAAGACATCCAGGAAAAGAAGCCTGTTTTGTCTGTGCCAAGTGTGGTCTTTGAACCGAACTGCCACCAGCAGCAGGAACACGTTATTGGGACCATTCAGGTAGCGTGTTTGAATACTGCACAGTCTGGTGTGGGTGTGCGCTGGTAGGAACGCTAGAGTAAACCCAGTTTAAAGCAGTCCCAAACTGTGTATGCAATCCGCGTGACTCTGCCCTCCAAACCAGCACCCTTGCACTCGGGGAAGCAGAGGAGGGAGAGGGCCAGCCCCTGAGCACGGTGGGGCTGGGCCGTGGGGTCGTTAAAGGTGAGTGGATGCTGTTTTGCCCTCCAGGGGTGTCCGGTCCAGTGGCGGACGCAGCATGATGTATTGGAAGGAATTAGGAGCCCCCTGCTGTGCAGTGCGCACGGCTGGAGAGCAGGTCCTGGTGATTTCCCATCAGAGTTCTGACGTGACCCTCATCCTCAGGGCAGGCGACATGGGGACAGTGAGTTGATGCTGTCTGGACGCAGCAGGTGAAAATTGAATAGTTTAGGAAAAGACTTAGTTCCTTTTGGGGACCTTGTCTGCATTTCCTCATAACAAGGAGAAGGACTTGACTGAAAGGCTTGGTTCTGCTTTACTGTAAGAGAAAGAGGTTTTTGTTTTGAGAGAACAGAGGCAAGAGGCCAATTAGGAAGGTATTGAGTGAGTCCCTGTATTAAGAATCTGGGTAAAATTCATGGCATTGTAAATGCAGAGTGGTTTAATCTCACGTTTGAAAGAACTGAAAGACAGGCGGATAAGGGGAAGAAATTTTCAGGCTAGAAAAACTGCTTGTGCTTTCTTATCTCTTATCCAAGCGTTGATAGAGAGAAACAGCTTCTAGTTCCTTGTGTGATTAGATTGTTAGGAAGTTTGAGGAAAAAACCAGCCGCACAAAAAACCTTGGCTGGGTTAATGAGGTGATTTATAAAACAGTTTGAAAGAGATCACCAGGGAGTTAGGGACCCAGAAGGTCATGTTGCGCTGAGACAGGAGTTTGAAAGGAGCGTGGTGGGCCTCGGGAGAGGAGTGGGCCAGCCTCCCCGTGGACAGCCCACACTGGGGGTCTCTCTCTCCCCGGCTGCTTCTTGCCTTTTGCTGGGGCTTTCCCAGCAAAGTGTATTCGTGGATATGGGGGCTCACAGGTCTGGGACATAGCTCCTTTAATTGTAAGGGGTTAAAGCATTTATATCCCCCTTACTGGACCAGCTCTGTCCTGAGCACTTCACCTGTGGGAACTCGGGAGGTGGTTACAACCCAGCCCCTGGAGTCACACCGCCCCATCCCCAGCTCTCAGTTGCTGGCTGTGTAGCTGCTCACCCTCAGTTATGCATCTAGAAAATGGACATCAGAAGAGCTGCTACCTTGTGGGGGCCTTGTGAGGGCTAAATCAGCTATGCACGTGGGTCCTTAGAACAGCACCTGGCACAGGAAAGCACTATTCCAGTGCGATGCTGGGATCGTGAATGGGGAGGGTTTATTGTATTGACCTGTGATTCTCTCAGAGCTCGGGATAAACTTCAGTTAGTGGCCTGTGTTAAGAATGGGCTCTCACGGGGCCAGTGGCTGGGGAGGAGAGGTGAGCCGAAGGGTGGGGGGCAGGCAGCCCCTTTGTCTTGCAGGTTCTCTCAAGCCCCTCCCTTCTGGTTTCCTGGCTCCCCAACCTGCTAATATGGTCTAGCAGAAGAATGCAGAAAATCTAAGAAAAGAGTTTAAAAAAATGAGAAAAATAAAATTAGGGTAAGGGGAGGAGTTTAGATACTTAAAAGAAATGAGATGTTTTCTAAAAATTAAAGGAATGATCTGCTAAAATCCAAAAGTAAAAAATGGAGAAGGAGAAAGATACCGGACCGTGCACTTTCTAAGTATCGGTCACTAGGACACGATGGGCACCTTTTCAGTTATGCCTGTCAACACCCCTGGGACCCAGCCGCATTTTGCACGCGAGAACCGTGTCGTAGCATGGCGAAGTCACTTGTTAGACAGTCACTGAGCTGATTTCAGAGCCCGAACTCCTGACCACCTCACTCTGCCAAATGGCTGGACCTTAATCAAAGAGGGGACAGAAACCCCCAAACAGCTCCCAGAGCTGAGCCTCCTCGCACTGCGAGCCCCAAGACAGGCTTCCGCAGGTTTCAGGAGGAGTGTCTTGTGGAGGAGAACAGGGAGTGAAGAGCCCACCCCTGGCTTCTGTAAGCCAGTTGAAATCGGGTGCTTGGCTTGAGGAAGGACCCTGGATCAACCTTGGACTGAGCAGCTGGGCCAGTAGGCCCCGGTTGGGAATGTGAACGAGTTACACAGCCAAGTGTGAGAAATGCCATGGCTTAAGCTCAACAATCAATGGCAGTTACAGTGGGCCTCAGAGTTAGAGAGGCCATAGGGAGTGGTGGGGCCTGGGGCAAATTGACAAGCACTTGACCCATCAAAGGAGTAACTGCTATAGCTCATAGTTGCATGAAGGACTGTGGATTCACTGTTGCCAGTCTTCTAAATTTTTAAGAGAATCTGGAAATCCAGAGTTTTATGAGAAATCTTCTGATTCTTAAATGTTGGCAACTTATTTAAAAATTAAAAACTATGTGTCTGCTGACACTGCAAGGCAAATACACCAAAAATCTGCACTCTGGGCAGCCTCTTGGGATCTCTAGACAAACACCAGCAAATCCTTGCACAGACAAAGAGAGCTCTAGCTCCTATAATGCCTAATTAGTACAGGGCAAGGTTCTGGGCAGTCTTAAAAGTGAGTCAAATTAAGACACTGGTGCAGCAGTTAAAAGATATTCGTGCAAAAGCACAGCAGGTACTCTGAGAGAGAGGTAATGAAGCTGACGGCTTCCCGGGGAGTGAAGGTGGGAGAGGAAGGGAGGGTGTAAACGTGGGCAGCTGTCCCCAGTGGAGGCCACAGGTCAGGGAGGCGGGGCAAGGGGAGTCCAGAGAGGAGCAGAGGTCACAGATGGGGGATGGGGGCGTTACTCCAGTCCTCACTGAGGACAGATCTGCTGGGTTTTAGAGAGTAGTTCAGTAAAATGACAGGAATGAAAGCTGGGTTGCAAAGGGCGGGGATGGGGGTGTTGGATAAAGGGGGAGTCAGAGGAAGAGGGAGTGGTGGCGGCAAGCATGGGGCTGTTTACCTTTTACTTTTTAAAATTTTAGTTGTAAAACACACATAACATAAAATTTGTGATCTTAACCGTTTCTGTGTGTACAGTTCAGAAGTGTTAGGTATATTCACATTGTCGTGGAGCTGACCTCCAGAACTTTTTCGTCTTGCGAAACTAAGACATTTTACCCATGAAACGACAACTCCTGATTCCTCTTCCCCCAGCCCCTGGAAACCACCATTCTGCTTTCTCTCTCCAAGAATTTGATGACTCCGGGTGCCTCATATACGTGGAGTCATGTAGCATTTGCTTTTTGTGGCTGACTTATTTCATTTAGCATAAAGTCCTTAAGGTTCATCCATATGGTAGCATGTGTCAGGGTTTCCTTCCTTTTTAAGGCTGCATAATATTCCATTGCATGTATATACCATTGTTGTTTATCCATTCACCTGTCCATGGACATTTGGGTTGTTTCCACCTTCTAGCTTGTATAGCTTTTTGTGGGGGAAGTTTTTGCTCTGAAAAGGAAAGAGAAAGGTTCAGGTTCAGACGCTAGGATTATTAACAGGAGGGTGGGGATTGGCAGGACCGTTAGTGGGTTAAATATATATTATATATGAGACAGAATCTACCCAGTAGCGAATTAGAGAAGGAGAAGGTGTAATTCGGCAGGGTTTTTGTGTCCGACGATGCTATTATATGCGTTGTTGGTGTCTTGCTGCCTACACTGAGAGTATTTTGCAGGTCCTAAGACCTTATCGGGGTCTTTCTCTAAAGCTTTGCTGCTATGTGCTTCTTAAGTGAACATTAAGCTTATGTGCAGTTAATCTCTGTTGCATTTTCTTTTGTCTCCAAAAAGACCAGGACAGGAAGGAAGACCATGTCACTTTGTCATCGTTGAGGATGTCCCCTGTGCCTAGGCTTACCACATGGCATGTGTGCTCAATAAATCCGTCCAGAGAAGCGCTCCTAACAACATGGCATATCTACCCCTTAGTCTTTTCAGTCCACAGCTGGATACAGTCTGCGTCCAGCAGCATCCAGCATCTCGCTTGTCATTGATTGTCCCCCCAACAGCACGTTCAGTGATACTGTGGCTCAGTGGTTACTGACGAGGACTGCACAGGGAGTCACTCGGTGCTTTGTAAAAACCCACGTGCCTGGGCACTCTCCTGAGAGCATCGAAATCAGAATTCCTGGTGCCAGGGCGACCCTGCAGTGAGAATTCTTAGTTTTCGATTTTCAGGTGTTTTCATCTGGTAACACTCTGAGCTGATTCTCAACATGTAGTTTTAATGGAAATTAAAATTTTTTTCTTTTTTCATGGATATGGTAATGGATTAATTTCATAAATTCATTCTTGTTAGATTTGTCAGTGACTAAGAAAGATTTTGAATGCACAAAACAGCATTTCCAAAGTTCTGAAAACATGTTTCATCGTGTACCACGTACACCCCCTGCCCCATATATGTGCTTCATTCATTAAACAAATATGTATCGAGTACCTGCTTATATGCTAGACACTGGTCTCAAGAATTGAGGGGATGGGTCCCTATCTTGTACAACTTGTGTTCTAGCTTCCATTCTTTCTGTTTGGATTTCATAGTCTAGAGATAACAATACCAGTCACATGGTTTACTTACTGTTTTAAGTGTTTCACGTGTTTTGATTTATTCAGTCCTCACGACAACGCTATGAAGTAGAGGCTGTCATCACCCCCATTTTACAGATGAGGAAGCTGAGGCAGAGAGGTGCAGTAATTTGCCCAAGTCACACATCCATTACATGGTATAGTGGAATATAAAGCCAGGCATTCTGGCTCCAGAGTCACTGTATCTCCCCTCTTCCTGCCACTTCTGGGATTTCATAGCAAGCACAAAGTCTGCCTTAAGCCAGGCAGCAGGCACAAGCCACGCAGGCTCAAAAGTTCGTGCAATATCCTGCTGGTCCCGATGGCTCAGACATAATTCCTTATATCCTAATTTGGAGGTTTGGGCCATTTCTGTCACCATCTCTGTTAGTATTGGCAGGCTCTGTTATTGGATTTGCTTAGTCATCTGTCCTAATGAAGGAAGGAGAGAAGACATTTTGGACTCTAGGAGGAAAAGATCAATGACAAAGTTAGAGGTCAGAGGAGAATCAGAATCCTCTCAAAGTTAGGTCCAGATGTTTCAACTGCTTTTTCTTGTAACTTCAGGGTATAAGTGTTTCCATTCTTTCCAACTGGGCATTATTGTGCTATCATCTTCCAGTTTTTCTTTCATTTTTATGAACCGATAGTTTGAGTACAAAGGGCTCTGTCTTGAATGACCCCCTGGCAGTGGCATGTTGGAGTTCTCTCAAAGGAGCTCCCTGCCCCCACTATGCCCATTTTTCTTCCAAGGCACATACCTAAATCCTCACTGTCATTAACATCGCCACCAGGGAACTCAGTTTGTATGCACAGAATTGCAAGTAGAAGTTCAGTCATGATAATTGATCACACTTAGTCATAGAGAATACAGCCAGTTTGAGTTTTCTGTATCCAAGTCAAAAGCTCAAGCGAGATGTGAGACATTCGGTCTCTTGGTTGAAACATCCTGTTCCGCGGCCTTGATGGCACCTTGGAGAGTCTGGCAATCCCCTGCCTGTGGACTCGAGCCCTGCTCCTGATTCTGCTGGGGTTCGGCAATGTGTTCCAGCGCTGTCGGCAGGTCTTCCCGTCCCCGGGCTGTGAGCCTGGGGTCTGCGTGCTGAGAGCCGGTGCGGAGGGAATAGTCGTCGGCCCCTGTGCCTGCTCCAGTGCTGTGACCCACTTGGCCATCCTGCTTCTCTACGTGCTCTATGGGCCCTGTGTTCTTGAGAGGTGTCTGGTGACAGACCCCGCTCCTCTCCACCTCACACTGGGGTCACTGGGCGTCCCACTGGCCCCCGTGTCCATCGCCAGACAGGCTGTGCCCGAGATGCTGCCCTGGGCTGTGGCCCCCGCTGCGACACGGGCCTGTCTAAGCAGCCGCGCGTGTGATTCTCTGCCACACACCCCTGGTTGAGAACTGTAGGTGGAGATGTGCTCTCATTCCTGCCAGCAGCCCTCCGTTCCTGAGGTGATGCTGGTTTCCGATTGTCCCCTGCTAATAACGCAGCACGTCACATCTTAGTGGTTACATCGCTGTCCTCGTTTTTGTTTACTGGAGTAAATTCTTAGAGGTCAAATTTTAGTCAAAGGATAGTCATATTTTTAAGGTGGGGTGTAAACCAGTGTGGCCAGTACCACACGTGCGAAAGAAGAGGCGGCTGGTGTAGTGGAGAAAGCGTTGGGCCGGGAGTGAGGAGGCCTGGGCCCCAGACAGGACGGCATGGCCAGCGGGGCGGGGCTTTGGGCAAGTCCTTTGCTTTCGTTTCCCTTCCCTTGGTTTCATTTTCTTCTTTTGTAACGTGAGCCCCGTTGGGAATCTGCACAGTGGTGATGGTGCAGATGTCACTGGGGCTCTCCGTTCTGCAGGCAGGCGTATGAAAGGAGGGCCTCTGCTGGAGTCCATGGTGGGCTTCCCTCTGTGCACTGCTGACGGCTTACTTGAGAATTGCTTCGGGGTTTCAAAGAAGCTATGGCTGTCCTACAGGAAAAGAGAATCGAGATTACTATCTAGAGTCTGGTTCATTTTTAGGCCTCTGATAGACGGATAGAGAGCAAAGAGATTTCCCCCCCACAGACGCCATGGACGTGGTTCCAAAGCTGATTACTACAATATTCATTTCACTTTCATATCTTTGCAGGGAAACTTTATGGTGACGTTCCTTTTATAGAAGAAAGACACAGACATCGGTATGAGGTATGGCTGTTACACTGAATTACTGTGGAATGTAGATGCTTAGTGTGAGGGACCCCAGTGATCACAAGCGGGCCTCTGGAGAAGCTGTCCGGCCTGGTGTCCATAGGGCTCAGGGGAGAAGTGCCAGATTTCCCAGAGGAGGCGGGTAGGGGTGGGGAGACTCTGGTCTTGGCTTTCCAAAGGCAAAATCTTTAAGTATCTGCACGTGGGACATTTCAGGGCTCTCTGTTACCCTAACTGCTGTCTCTTAGACCGAGATAAAGTTGTTATCCTTATCCTGAACCTCCTGCCCTTTATTTTGGCAGAGTTGGGAAAAGGGTACTTGCATGTTCTGAACCAAATGCCTCTCGGGATAGGGATGTGGCTCTGGGTATCACATGATGGACTCTTGGTCTGGGAGCCTCTTGGAAGCTACATTGAGCACGAAGCTTAGTGTCGCATGATGAAGAGGAGTTACTGTTGAGATTGCCGCGTGAGAAGCCTACGTTCCCCAAAATGCAAATTGTCTGTTCAGGGATTAATTGGTGTACCAATTACATTGCTTTTGACTGTGAAGAGTCAAAATTCCTGCTCATTATTCACTGATACCAGCCTAAGCAATAAGGAAATTTGTTATCTCAGGTAATAGGTGGTCCAGAGGCTTGGCGGGCTCCAGGCATGGTACAATCAGGGCTCTTGCTTTGTCTAGGAGTCCCTTGGCCCTACCCTTTTCTGTGTGTCTGCTTTGTCTTTAGGCTGGTCTCCCTCATAGTTGTAAGATGGCTGCCAGTGGCAAGTGAGGCAACATGCATCTCTCCTAAACCTGATTGGGTCAATTAAGATGACCTGCCCACTTGTGAACCAGTAACAGTTCAACTGCTATATATATATATATATATAATCTCACATCTTCTTTATCCATCAGTGGACACTTACGTTGTTTCCATATCATGGCTATTGTAAATAATGCTGCAGTGAACATCTTTTTGAATTAGTGTTTTCATGTTCTTTGGCTAGGTACCCAGAAGTGGAATAGCTAGGTCATATGGTAGTTCTACTCTTAATTTTTTGAGGAGTCTCCATACTGTTTTCCTTAGTGGCTGTACCAATTTACAGTCCCACCAGCATTGTAGGACTTTTCTCTACATCCTTTCCCACATTTGTTATTCCTTGTATTTTTGATGATAGCCTTTCTCACAGATATGAGGTGATAGCTCATTGTGGTTTTGATTTACATTTTCTTGATATTTAGCGATGTTGAGCATCTTTTCATGTACCTTTTGGCCATCTGTATGTCTTCTTTGGAAAAAGGTCCATTCAGATCCTCTGCCCATTTTTAATTTTTTTTTTTTTTTTGGTGTTGAGGTGTATGAGTTCCTTATATATTTTGGATATTAACCCCTTATCGGATACGTGATTTGCAAATATCTTCTCCTATTCAGTAGGTTGCCTTGTTTTGTTTGTTTGTTTGTTTTGGTCATGCTGCGTGGCTTGTGGGACTTTAGTTCCCCAAGCAGAGATTGAACCCACGCCCCCTGCAGTGGAAGTGTGGACTGCCAGGGAATTCCCCACCTTCTTGTTTTGATGATGGTTTCCTTCGCTGTGTAGAAAGTTTTTAGTTTGATGTAGTCTCACAGTCCTACTTTTTGAAACTCATTTTGGACAGTAGAAGATGGGCCTCCCAAATTTAAGGGCTGTGATCCAACTATTTCTCAGGTTCATCATGAATTTAAAAATAGGCTTTGAGATTTGAATAGAAATAGAAATTAACTCCTAGTTAGAGCATCACCGAAATGGAAAATCCACCCAGTTGGTGGAGGACATTTTCATAAGCTGATACGTCTGCATTGCTCTGCTGTCCAAAGACACTTAATTTCTTATTTTTCCAGGTGAATCCTAGCCTGATCAACCAACTTGAGCATAATGACTTAAGTTTTGTAGGTCAGGATGTCGACGGGGAGAGGATGGAGATCATTGAACTGGCAAGTAAGTGGGCTCTTCATTTTTGAAAATTTTTGTGGTGATTGTGGTGAGCTATTGTCTCTTTGTCGACTGTAAGCATACAAAGATATAACTTGAGACCCATTTTATTTGCTCTCCTTTTCCTCTCTCCTTTGAAATAAATATGCAGCTAAATAGAAATAATATGCACTAAATATAAAGTGCATGAAAAGCTAGATTGCTTATAATACTAATCATTTTGGGGCCTATTAGAGTGAACCTGCCATAAAATGATGCAGTGTTCGGAGCCTACCAGATCTACCAGTAGTATGCTTCCTAGCGTCCTTGCCCCCTCCCTGGGGTGTCTCTTGTTGCAGCTTCTGGGTTAGACGCTCTGGGAAAGGCAGGCAGCCCACTGTTGAGTAGCATTCTGCTTTCTCCCTCCTCTGAGGAAGAATGGCCCAGTGCCCCCCTCACTACTGGTGACTGACTGTGCAGCACATGTGACAATAGTTTGTTAGATAAACCACCCTCGTTATTGAATGCTTAGGGTGTACAGGGTACTCTAAAAATGGTAGCATCGTTTTCTAGAACCTACCTTTTCCAATCTGTATACTTTAGGCTCCAGATAACCCGAACTACTTACTCTTCTTCTAACTTTCCTACTGTTTTTTCCATTTTAGTCCACGTCACTGTTCTTCTACTTCAAATTCCTTTTCTCTGTCCCTTTCCTTTTCTGTCTCTCAACTGTTCAGGTACTTCAGAAGTCCCGAGCAGGGAGGAGTACTGAAGTTGGCAAAGGCTTCTTTGGCCACTGTAGCATGTTACCTGGACCCAGAAAGAAGGCAAGCAGTGGACACTGAGTGTGTACTCACTAGATGCTTCTCACCAGACCCCTGGCTAGGGACTCTACGTGCCTTATGTAACTTACAAGGCAGGTGATGTTATTCCTACTTTATGGAGAAGGAGACCCGAGTGCAGAGAGGTTAAGCAACCTGCCAGGGCCGTCCAGCCAGTCCCTGGCGGGGCTGGAGCTAAACCAGGTCGGAGCCTCCTTCTGCCACCACCTCTGTGGGATTTTATTGTTCTTCTTGTTTTCATTGGACATTCCACTTAAGATTATCAATCCATGCCTGAAGTTTTAAATTAGAATATGAGGATGTATTTTCTGTAGTCCTTCTGATGGAAATGCCCATCATTTACAATTGTTATAGTGTGGATCACTGTTTGGTGTTGAAGTCTCTTAAGGCTGGCATGTGAGAGGGCAGAGAAATTTCTTATGCAAATGACTATTTGTTTACTTTGTTCAAGTCCTTATTCTCTTTTTTTAATTCTCCTGTCTCTCATTATTACCAGCAAGCATTTAGAAGCGTCTTCATCGCAAGGATTTAGTTTCCCACTGACACTTTCAAATTTCATGTGGGTTGGAAAGGAAATGAGACCTGCTGTAAAACCTTGCAGTTTTTAAAAAGCTGACTGCAAGGGAATTCATTTTATTAAGGAAAAGTTCCCAGAACATTTTGATCTTAGCTACCCTTATCACATCCATGAATCACTACATTCCTGAAGGAGTTCTAAAAGGAACAACAAAGCTTGAGATTAGTATAATGTCAGAATTTGTTTCAAAGCAATTAAGAGCATTATTTAAAAAATACTTTGACTGATAGAGCATCATCAAAATAAAAAGTTTTAGTCTCTTTCCTCATATTGGATTTTTTGGGTAAAGTGATTCAGAGCAACGATCCATTCGTTCAAATATTCTTTCCCTGGCTATGACACGATCCGTTGCTTAGTTTCTGTCTCTAGTGGTACAAAAGCACAATTATTGTCGGCTTCTTTCAGAGACATCCCTAGATGCTGTGCTGCAAGATCCATCACATCTTTAATTTAAACAGGTATTGTTTTCCTTTCTAAGGGCAGATGGTTTCTCTTCTTCTTTTCTTGAGGGGACGCTTTCCTGGGAGAAGGTGGCCTTCCTCTCACCAAGCTTTCATACCTGAATGTTATTCTAATTCAAGGAGGCTTCTTCTTGGATATGTGTGTGGCTATTTAGCACTTGAAATGTGCTCAGTTAATTTGAGTGAGTTTATTAAATGGTCACCTGTGGCCAGGGGCTACCATTTTGTGTAGCAAAGCTTTATTATTTTTTTTTCAGGTTTCCAACTTTTATTTAGTTAAGTAAGGAGTAAAAATTAAAACAAACATGAAAAACTACTCTCTGATACTGCCACTATTTTATAAAGAAGACTCAAAATAGGAGAAGGATCATCGTCATCATCATTTGAGAATTGAAAGATCAATCCTTTGCAGAAGAGAACAAATGGTGATCTTACATCAAAGCTTCTGAAGCGGGCAGTGAGCGCCCCAGGACACATCTGGCCCCACGGGTGCAAACGGAGGCGTGAGCTAGTCAGACGATGGAAGCTGAAACCCCAGCTAGCCGACCAGGAACAGGACAAAGCTTCTCCAGGCTTCTGCGTCTGTACCTGGACATTTACCCTACTTCTGAAGTCCTTTCCTGTTCTAAAGTTCCATAACCATTAGATGAGAACACTCTGCTAGCCTGCTACCTATTTTATTAGGATGAGAGATAAGCTTTAAATGATGACCTTAAGAGAGTGGACATTGCCGTTCAGTCATCATTTCCTTACTACTGAGCAGTAGCTTTGGGTCTTCAGTAGTAAGTGGTGGGGATTTGTGATTTTGAATTCCGTACTAGACTTTCAGATCACTTGATAAAGCATCTCATTGAAAGATTTAAAGTTATATTTACTTCCTCCTATAAAACTTGTATTTTATCATCTTCAGTTTGATATGTATATGGCCATTAAAACGATTTTTAAAGTAAGGAATACATACTGACCATGCTTTGACTATAGCAATTATGGGATTAGAGAGTTGCCCAATCTCTAATTAGGAGTTGCTTCCTAATCTGGGAATAAACATAGTTTTTGAGAGTTCTGAGTGGGGAGAGGAATTTGTAATCCTAGAAAATTTCTACCCAGATTTGGAAATATTGCCCTTTAATTTTTACCATTCCCAAACAAGGGATTTCTGATACCTGAGAAAAGCTACTTTTCTGTTCCTATTACATCTAGGAGAACTTGAATTGCTCATATAGGGACTTCTTACAACCCTCAATGTATAATAGCTTTATTTGCCCTCTGATAATGTAAGAAATATGTGTTCATTGTAAAGGTTCACACGATACAGAGAAGTATCAATACAAGGGAGAAAATAAAAATATCTTGAACTCTCACCCCTTGAGCCATAACCACCATTAACATCTTGAAAGGGCATCCTTTTATCACTTGGAGACTCTTCATCCCAAGAGATACCTTGGCATCGGCTGAAACATGAGTGCCTGTTCAGCTTCATGGTGCTATCCACGATTAATATCCAGCCCAGAGCTGTGACTAGAAAAGCAGTTATACATGGTGCATTCCCAGGGGACCCATCCCTTGGGAAAGGAGACCTTGTGGAAAATGGCCTGAAGCCATCTAAGAGAAAGAGTGACTTACAGTTAGCCTTAAGTATGAGGATACCAGGGTGCTGGGAGGGGACCTTTCCCCCCTACCCTCTTGAGTTCTTGTGGCTAGACTAATAATAAAGTTGACCCAAGACAGATAAGCAGGAGAAAAATAAATTTTAACGCATGCAGACGGAGGTCTCATAGAAATGGGACCTAAGAAGCAGCCACAGCAGGCAGCCTTTATACTTTTTAGACAAAGAAACAATAAATATGTGAGGAATTAACAGGACAAAGAAACTTAGGCTTTGGGTGCTTAATTAGTGAAGAATCTAAACAAAGTTTGGGCTTGGGTAGTAAATTAAGAAGTCACAAGATGTGTTTCTATAGGCTTCTCTGCCCAAATTCCCTGTCTCTGGTGATAAGGGTATCCTTCCACTTCAGAGGCAGGAAGTACACCTTTCACAAGAGAGATTTACTTCCTGCTTTCAGGAGACTAGGTGGGGTGTGTGTCAAAGCGTCCCTCTTGCATCAGCTCAATTTTTTTTTTAATTAATTCATTTACTTATCTTTGGCTGCGTTGGGTCTTCGTTGCGGTGCGCAGGCTTCTCATTGCAGTGGCTTCTCTTGTTGGTGAGCACGAGCTCTAGGTGCGCGGGCTTCAGTAGTTGTGGCACGTGGGCTCAGTAGCTGTGGCTCGCGGGCTCTAGAGCGCAGGCTCAGTAGTTGTGGCGCACGGGCTCAGTTGCTCCGCGGCATGTGGGATCTTCCCGGACCAGGGCTCGAACCCATGTCCCCTGCACTGGCAGGCGGGTTCTTAACCACTGCACCACCAGGGAAGTCCCCATCAGCTCAATCTTAAGTAACTTTAATTCAAAATAATCAATATGCCATTTAGGCATATTTTAGGGTGGCCTGCCCTGGGCCCCACCCATGGAAATGGAACCACTGTACCTCTGTGAAGGGTCTAGATAGCGGGCAGATTTGGAGAAAGCAGATCATCTTCCCATTCAAAAACTTTTGCTTAACTTTGCTCACTCTCTAACACCTTGCACAAATAAAATGCTGGATCTCTTATTAATGTGATGTGTTTTGCAATGTGAAATTCTGCTACCAAGTTGGATCATGAAAGTAACTGGCTATGATGGTAACAAGTTAAATAATCATCTTACCATTTAATGAGTTTTCTTATGTAAAGATAAGAAGACCTTTAAAGCTGTTCTCACATTTATCTGCTTCAATTGCATTATGATTATTCTCATTTCAGATCACCCCTATTTTGTCGGTGTCCAATTCCATCCTGAGTTTTCTTCGAGGCCAATGAAGCCTTCCCCTCCATACCTGGGGCTATTACTTGCGGCAACTGGGACTCTGAATGCCTACCTCCTTCAGGGATGCAAGCTGTCTTCCAGGTAACTAGCTTACAGTTCTTAGCAGTGACTTGAGATGCAGTTATCAACATCTTAGGTTTCTCATAAAATTTAATATCATTGTAGGATTTTTTTAAAAAGTGGAGAATCATTTTTTTCCCCTCTTAACAAGCATACTTTTTTCTCTTAGTGAAAATGATTTAATCACATCTACAGTGGTAATGTGTCAGCTTTCAAAATCAGGCTGATGCTGAGTATTGTTTTAGAGATTTTTGTCATTTTGATAGGTTAAAAAAGGGATTTTCTTTTGTTGACTTTTTGATTAATAAATATATATGCATATTTTATATGTTTATTGGCCTTTTGTTTTATGAATAGCCTGTTCATATCCTTTGCCCTATTTTTCCTTTTGCTATTATCCTTTTTCTTTTTTAAAAATAATTAATTAATTTTTGGCTGCATTGGGTCTTCGTTGCTGTGCTTGGGCTTTCTTTAGTTGTGGCGAGCAGGTGCTGCTCTTCGTTGCGGTGTGTGGGCTTCTCATTGCGGTGGCTTCTCTTGTGGAGCACGGGCTCTGGGCACGCGGGCTTCAGTAGTTGTGGCTCACGGGCTCTAGGGCGCAGGCTCAGTAGTTGTGGCACACAGGCTTAGTTACTCTGCGGCATGTGGGATCTTCCCGGACCAGGGCTCGAACCTGTGTCCCCTGAATTTGCAGGAGGATTTTTAACCACTGTGCCACCAGGGAAATCCCCTCCTTTTTTCTTAATGATTGGTAAGCTCTTTATATATAAAGGACATTAATCCTTTGTTAGGTTACACATACTTTTTCAAAGTGATTTTGTTTTTTTTCTAAGTTGTTAATGGCTTTCATTACTTTTTGTTAGTTTTATCTTAGTTTTTATTTTCCCTAAAGTTTTAAATAAAGACTTTATGTAGTCCTTATTCATGTATTTTTTATTTATATGTGGTCAGATCTTTTACTTTTGTGGATGATGTCTTTAGTATCCTGCCTAAAGTCTTTCCCTATCAAAAGATTATTATATAAATAATTACCCATTTGTTTTCCACTAGCACTTTTATGGTTTCTCTTTTTAAAAATTTTTTGAATTGAAGTATAGTTTATTTACAATGTTGTGCTGATTTCTGCTGTATAGCTAAGTGACTCAGTTATACATGTATATACATTCTTTTTAAAATTTTCTTTTCCATTATGGTTTATTCCGGGAGATGGGATATAGTTCCCTGTGCTATACAGTAGGACCTCGTTGTTTATCCATTCTAAATGTAATAGTTTGCATCTAACAACCCCAAACTCCTAATCCACCCTTCTCCATACCCCCACCCCCACCCCCCTACCCGTGGCAACCACAAGTCTGTTCTCTATGTCTGTGAGTCTGTTTCTGTTTTGTAGATAGGTTCATATGTACTATATTTTAGATTCCACATGTAAGTGATATCATGTGGTATTTGTCTCTCTCTTTCTGACTTACTTCACTTAGTATGATAATCTCTAGTTGCCTCCTTGTTGCTGCATATGGCATTATTTTGTTCTTTTTTATGGCTGAGTAATATTCCATTGTATTTATGTACCACATCTTCTTTATCCATTCATCTGTCAGTGCACATTTACGTTGTTTCCATGTCTTGGCTATTGTGAATAGCGCTGCTATGAACATAGAGGTGCAGGTATCTTTTTGAATTATAGTTTTGTCCAAGTATACGCCCAGGACTGGGATTGCTGGATCATATAGTAACTCTATTTTTAGTTTTCTGAGGAACCTCCATACTGTTTTTCCTAGTGGCTGCACCAATTTACATTCCCACCAACAGTGTAGGAGAGTTCCCTTTTCTCCACACACTCTCCAGCATTTGTTATTTGTAGACTTTTTAATGATGGCCATGCTGACTGGTGTGAGGTGATAGCTCATGGTAGTTTCAGTTTGCATTTCTCTAATGATTAGTGATGTTGAGCATCTTTTCATGTGTTTGTTGGCAATCTGTATGTGTTCTTTGGAGAAATGTCTATTTAGGTCTTCTGCCCATTTTTCAATTGGGTTGTTTGTTTGTTTTTTTTGGTTGACTTATATGAGTTGTTAGTATACTTTGGGGATTAAGCCCTTGTCCGTGGCATGATTTGCAAATATTTTCTACCATTCTGTAGGCTGTCTTTTTGGGTTTTTTTATGGTTTCCTTTGCTGTGTAAAAGCTTATAAGTTTGATTAGGTCCCATTTGTTTATTTTTGTTAATATATATTTCTTTATATTTAAATACTCATTTGGGGAGTATTTACATCTTTACTTCCTCTCATCTAAGAATATTGTATGTAATAACTTTCAAAGTGAAGGGAACTAGCCAGAATCATGTTCTTAGGTAGGGGTTATTACCGCAATAACTGGATACATCTTGTTTAGAAGATTACCGTTGTGGACCCTCATCCTAGCAAATGAGCCTGGCGATATTGCATTTGAGGACTGCCAGGATCGCTGTGTGGTGTGTCTACGTGTGCTTTGTTACACAAGCCTGCTTGTTTGCGATATTACCTGCTAGGAGAGACTCACAGCTCTCTAGCATTTCCTTTAACTGTGTGTTCAGATGGGAATAGCTTTACATATTTTGCATGTTGGGTCTCTTAATGAATTACTGATCACTCCCTGCACTCTTGAACCAGTGCAGTGGTTTTCACACCGTGCCTGTGGAGCTGGAATCCAGGCTGCCATGAGGATTAGACAGAGGAAGAGACTGGGATTGGGGCGGGGAGGGGGGGATGTTTCCAGGCTCTTCCCTGCTTCAGCTTCCCTACTTCAGTGGAGCTTCAGCTCCACTTTGCCTGGCTCACGTGGCCTGGTTCTGCATGAGATTGCAAATGAAGATGAGCTTCCTGTGCTGTGAGCCTGCATGGCTTACACAGCAGATTGGACATTCCAGTGTGGTCCCATGTTGGATATATGCTCTGTCCCTTCCCAAACACTTTATTGTCTCCATTATTTCAGGTGCTCACACGTGAAAGGAGGATGACGGTGGAACAAGTGAGATGGCTGGGAGAAATAACGCACACAAAATCGTTCATGCATAACTATCTGGTTGTTTGCAAGCATCAACTAATATAGAAATGGCGTCTGGTTTGTGTGGTCGGCCCACCTGTGTGCTGGCTGGCCCGCCAGTTCTTGCCTGGGGCCTGGTGGTCTCTGGGTAAAGCTCACCAGTAGTTTCTGAGAAAAGTGACTGCTTGCCAGCAACTGCTGAGCGAGGCACAGTGTCTCAGAAAGAAAGGAAAGATCTCTTAACAAGACTCTGATGCTGGGATTGGGATCACAGCTGACTAGCAGGCTTCCATGGTGGTCAGAGAATTCCTGTCTATCAGCCACCAGCTGGTGTGGTCCTTAAGAGCAGCCAGCATCTTATTTATCTTGGTCTCCCTGGCTCCCTAGCATGCAGTGGTTGCTTACTACCCATTACAGTACTAAATGTAGGTAGCAGGGGAGGGTATAGTCTAGTATAATCTTGACACCTTGCAGGGGGTTTTCCAACTAAGAATGGTGCCCATAATTAATCCAGTGGCAGACCCTAGGATTCCAGAGGAACCTTGCACTTCAGCTCTTCTCTGCCTGGTTCCATGGTGTTAGTGAGCACTGAAAAGCAAATAACTGCTTTGATGGCCAGGCTCTAATGTGAGCTGAGTTGGGACTGTATTTCTGTCAAACAAGATTACTGTCTGTAATCAATCCTAAACAAATGTGTCAAGAAATATGAACACTAGACTAATGACTTCCTTTCCCAGAAATTGGCTGATATTATTTAAATGTATGGCACGTGTGCAGCTGATGTCTTTAAAACCCACAATGTAAAAAAAAAAAAAAAAAATCCTTGGCTTTGAGCAAATACACCTGGGCTCTAACCTTTGCTTTCTGCTTCGTGGAGAACATTTATCTTTTATTGCCTGGGAAGTTGCAGTAAGAATATTATTTTGGGATCTAGAGCTGGTGAGCTGAACTCTCAGCTACTCTGGTATCTATAGAATGGCAGCAGTTACGAAGACCAGGTCTACCACCTGTGGTGGTCTGTTCAAGAGGCATAATAGTTTTTTCTTTTTTTTTTTTACGGTACGCGGGCCTCTCACTGCTGTGGCCTCTCCCATTGCGGAGCACAGGCTCCAGACGCGCAGGCTCAGCGGCCATGGCTCACGGGCCCAGCTGCTCCGCGGCATGTGGGATCTTCCCGGACCGGGGCACGAACCCGTGTCCCCTGTATCGGCAGGCGGACTCTCAACCACTGCGCCACCAGGGAAGCCCCCAGGCATAGTAGTTTTAGGATAGTATTTAAATTTTTTTTTTAGGTTTTTATAAGCTACGCAGAAGTACTTGCAAAATCAAACTAAGTCTTGTTTTGGGGGTCCCCCAAGACCACCCACACATTCGATGATTGACTAGAAGGAATCAGAATGTAGTTGTACTCATGGCTAAAATTCATTTCAGTGACAGAGTAAGCATATACAGCTGGCTCAGTAAGGGAACGAGGCATAAGTAGAGTCTGGAGAAATCTATCTGCAGGTTTCCTATGTTCTCTCCCTCCTCTGAGAGGTCACACAGAGCTCACCCTCCCTCCAGCAGTAAAAATGCAGCGTGTAATGTTTATGCCCAGAGAAGCCCATTTGACACTTAAGAGTTTAGAGTTTCTATAGGAGACTGGTCACATGGGCATTCTCTGTCTAGCAACCACCCAAATTCCAGGCTCCCAGAAGGATAGCAAGCACTCACCACAAATCACCTTGCTTGTACAAACAGCCTAGGCCCAGTGAAATGACCTTATCAGTTAGTAATGGAGAAAACGTTCTGAAAGCTAAGTTCCCCAGCAAGCAGGCCCTTCTGAAGATGGCAGCCTCAGGCCTGCTGTGTTAACTCTTTTGCACAAGTCTAATAAACCATTTTTAGAATAAAGAAATCCAATGGGAAATTATGGTCCATTAAATAAATCATTGTAATTCCTTGCTGAGGTCTCTCCCCTGGTGTCTAAATATAATTTGTCCCATGTTTAAACGGTATCCACAAATCTGCGTGGCTTTGCGGTGTATGATGTGATAGAATGAGACTGCTTCATGTAATTGTAATAAAAAATTGTAGATTTATACTAAATAGGATATCCAAAGGTTCTTATAATTGCAGGTTTTTCAGTATCTAGAAACAAAGCACAGGATCTCTGTCCAGAATTCCATTTTTTTTTTAAATCGCAGTATAGTTGATTTACAATGTTGTGTTAGTTTCTGGTGTACAGTAAGGTGATTCAGTTTTATATATATATTCTTTTCCATTATGGTTTATTATGTGATGTTGAATATAGTTCCCTGTGCTATACAGTAGGACCTTGTTGTTTCAGAATTCCATTTTTAAGCAACTGGAAAGAGAAGAGCGATGGGAGTCTAAAGTTCATAGGTTGTTTTTCAGTCTGCGTGTCTCTGGGGCTGCCCTGCAAGGCCCTGAGGTGCAATCACTCCACAGCGAGGTCAGGAACGACCTCCAGTTTTTATGATTCCAACATTTATCATGCCCCTCTGTCAGGTCAGAGTAAAACTCTTGTGCTTAGATAGTGCTTGTTCTATGTGTTTTATGCCTGAAAGCAAGAAACGAGATGGAGTTCAGTCAACAGTTCCCAGAAATGCAGCTCTTTTGGGAAACATGTTTTTAAAATATAAAACCGTAATCTTAAGACACGTGAGTAGCATTTTATTCTAGGTTTTAGGATCTTAGATTCCATGTCTCCACCCAATACATACTATCTCTTATGCAGAGAAATCATCTTTCCGTGGCGAGACAGGAGGCAGGCCGATACAGAAAGAGGAGGGACGTTAACTCCACAATGCACTGTATTAGCTTGATCGTTTCAGACCAAACTCAGAAGTTGAAACTACTTCATAATCGGAGGGTCCTTAAAGGAAGTACAGAGCTGGAGTCAGCGCCTTCCATTTCCTGAGCCCGGGTGTGCTCCTGGGATCTGAGTCCCTTCTCTCCTGCAAGCTCAGGCTTCCCTCTTCACTTTTCTCTTTGAATCTCGGCAGCAGTCAGGGAGCAAAGGCACCCATTTCCTTCGCCATTGTCTCTGGTCTCTCTCCTGTGAGTCCTGGGCTTTTCGTTCTAAGTGACATGCTGGCTTCCAGCCTGGGAAGATTTTGTTTTCTGTGGACTTCTAGCTGAGGCATTACAGAAAATTGGGAAAAAAAGGGAAAAGGATCCATAAACCTAATATAGTCACTGTGCTCGCTTTTGAGTCTTTCCTTCCAGTCTTTAGTCCATATCCGTAAATGACTCATTTCATGCTTGTAATCATAATAGTGAGTGTGTGTGTATTTCTCCTGATTCTTTTATTTTGAAAACTTTCAAGTCTACAGAAAAGATGAAAGAATAGTACAGTGAATACTTGTAAACCTTTCGCCTAGATTCATCAACTGTTGCCCTTTTACCACATTTGATTCTCTCTTTCTCTGTGTATATACATATTTCTGAATCATTTATAAGTTGCAAACATCATAGCACGTCACTCCTAGATACTTTATCATTCATTTTCTAAAACTGAAGACATTTTCTTACGTAAATGCAGTATCATGATCACACCTAAAATTTTCACACACTGAAAATTTTCACACACTGAAAATTAACATTAATTCAGTGACATCATTTAATATCCAGTGCTTTTTTTTTTTTTTTTGCGGTACGCGGGCCTCTCACTGCTGTGGCCTCTCCCGTTGCGGAGCACAGGCTCCGGACACGCAGGCTCAGTGGCCATGGCTCACAGGCCCAGCTGCTCCGTGGCATGTGGAATCTTCCCGGACTGAGGCACGAACCCGCATCCCCTGCATCGGCAGGCGGACTCTCAACCACTGCGCCACCAGGGAAGCCCTCCAGTCCATATTTAAATTTCTCCATTTATCCCCAAATGTATCTTTAGCTTTTTTTTGAAATCAAAAAAATGTAATCAGTGCTCAATTTGAGGTTCATTTGGTTATGTTTCCTTAGTTTCTTTTAATCTGGGTAAATCACCCTCTCGTTTTCAGTTCTGCATGACATTGACTTTAATAAAGAGGCCAGGCCAATTGTCTTGTAGCAATGACCAGAATTTGGATTCATCTGATTGTTTTCTCATGATTAGAATCAGGTTAGACATTTTGGGAAGAATGTTTCATTGGGGCTGTTTTAGACTTTATACAGACACGTCAGGAGACATGTAAGGCACATAACCTTCCCTCTGCTGTCACACGGTGGATGGTGCTGAGTTTATCACCTGGTTAAGGTAGTGACTGTGTGGACGTCTCTTTTGTAAAGAAACATTTTTTTCCATTTTAGTTTCTAAAATACCATCCCCCACTGAAATGAACTAGGGCTCCTGGAAGAAATGCTTGGTTTCAGGTCTGGGTCAGGGAAAGTACAAGATGAGCCCAGAATGTATTGCTAGACTTAAAGGAAGGGAGAGTTCAAAAACCAAGGGGGAGGGCATTTTGTATAAGATCAAAGAAGCCACTTGAAAGGGGCTCACTTTGGACAGTTTGAACATCAAAAACAATAATGACAAAATTGGATTATAACACATTACATTTTTAAAAAATTCCATAATAATACTCAAAAAAACCCAGAAGGCCAATTAAAAGAAATGTAGATGCAACCCCCAATGTAATAACTGAGTCAAATAAGGATCATCAGTGGATGCCAAAACCATTGGATGAAAGGTTTCGGAAAACAGGATATTCATATGTTCTCAAAGCATCACCACAGAGTCTTTATTAATTACAAAAGCCTGTCTTTTGAACTGAACACCTCGTACACGTTTTTCCAAGTTGCATGATGCTCTTGCTGTTCGGTGGCTGCGTGCTTCAGCATCCGCTCAATGCGCCACATGTGCTGGAGCTCACGCCATCCCAACCATGGTGCTGGGTGCAGGAGAATCAACTGCAAGTCCAATAAGAACACACACCCTGTCCTGGGGGACTCATCGGGTAGTATAATGGTTCTCTACATTTTGAGGCTGACAAATCACCTTCCAAGAAAGTGATGAAAGCTGTGGACCCACCTCCTGGAAGACTGCACACACATAGCAATTGGAACGGTATTCATATCCCAGAAGCCTCCCATCCATCGAATCCATCGATATTCTTCTAGGGGTCCTCAGATACAGACCCCCAGCTAAGATAGTCTTTATAAAAAGGGGATGGTAATAGTACTCACTTCACATGGTAGTGATGAAGGGTACGTTTTATTCTAAATGGAAAGCACTTAGCACAGTGCCTGGTCTATGGTAGGAAATTAAATGGGAATTATTATTGTGCTATTATTAATTTCACCTTAGTTCCCGTCTCCTTCATCTCTTGCCTACTCAAAGCCTCCTAGCTGGTCTCCAGGCCTCCAGCTTTCCTCTTCTCAGTCCATCTTCTGCTGGCAGAATGCTCTTCCTGCATTATTTTGGACCTTGAATCTCTAAATGGCTTCTCTTGACTCACAGCATAAAATGCCCACAAATCCCTACGGAACAGCCTGAACTCCCCCAGAGGGTTTAGTGCTTTGGCTTCAGCTCTCACGTCTCCCTTGGCTCCTGTTATACATTCCTGAAGTGCTTAGCGAGAAGGGAATGCCAATCTGTAGCCTGTTAGGATGCTGGTTCCCCAAATTGTTACTGATGGTGGGCATCAGAGGTGGGTGTGGCCTCTCCGCTGATTATATATAGAGTGTGCATTTCTCCCTCTAAGGCGTCCTTATCCCACTTTGGGTGTCTCTTTCTATTTGACTAGGAGAGTAAGATACTCTTTTTCTCCTGTGTGAATCTAATGTGCATTTTCCAGCACTGTTCTAAACTTGGAATCACCTTCCTTTTTATTTTAACTCTTGGGCTACATGGTTGATGTTGCCAGGGGCCATTCTTGCAGTATAAGGTGCAAATATTTTATTTTTGTGGGGACTGTGTGGGCAAGTAGAGCGGGTGCTATGGGTTTGTTTTCTGGATCTGCCACTTACTGGGTAATTTTTTTCCAAGTCCCCAGTCCTAAACCTCAGGATCTTCATCCTTTAGGGTTGCTGTGAGGAACAGTTGAGATGGTGCTTTGTAAACTTTCAGCTGATATAAAAATACTACTTTTCCTCCTTCGTTACATTTCAAGCAAAAGTGAACTGGAAAAAAATATTCTTTTTTGCTTTCTTTTTTGACAGTTCTTTTAAACATCTTTAAAACAGCCCCCCTCCCTTATTGTTGGACTCCAAAACCATGCCTGGAGACTTTTTCTTGTAAAGTACTGCTGATAAACCCCATTTGAGTATGCCTTCCGTCAGGGATTAAACGTTGCTTAAAAGGTGCTCTTTATTGATCGTGATTCACTGCCTGCAGATGACGTGGTGCCAGCCAGGGACGGAGTTAATAGAGATATAGACTACTGTGCTTTTAACGCCCTGCTAGGGTTGTGTTCTACCGTTTACTATTCAATGCAAAACTCATTCACAGCATACTAAGTTTTTATTCCATTGCTCTTATATTTTATGGCTTCCGGGGGCTCTTTGAGAAGGAAGGAAGCATAGCAATAACAATGCTTTGCGGGAAACTGTGTGCATGGAAACCTGTTTTAAAACATGCTTTCTCCATATGAGATGGATTTTGATATAAAGTGTTATAGGAATGTATGCATGCTGGGAATCTTAAGTATGCTATTAAATTTTTTTTAAATTCCGACCACCTCTTTTTGTTAATGGAGAAGAAATGGTTTAATGGCTTCATCAGGGTAGCAAAGAAGGTGGACTATACGAGACATTACTCTACCCTTGCCCTGGTGCCTTGGAATATATGTTTTCTTATATTGGGAATTTATTAGGAACCAGGAGTCTTGGACAAACAAACTTGACTATGACAAGCCTTTTGTTTGTCAAAGAACCGCATGTAGACCATGGCGGTCAAGTCTTGTAAGTCCAGCCAGTGTTTAAGGATAGCGATTCCCTTGCGTTGCTGCTGGTGATTTTGATTTTGTCTTGTAAGAAATAGTACAGTAAAAAACTTTTTTAAGAAGAGTGCTTCCGTTATTTGGGGGGTACATGCATGTATGAGAGAGAGTTGCTGTGATTTTGACTGTACATAGCCAGACCTTAAAAAAAACCTTTCTTAGGGAGTGATAAGGAGAACCACTGCATGGTGATTATGGTTTTTTTTTTTAAATCATCATTCATTTGATTTTAAATCAATGCTATCCAATAGAACTTTTTGCAGTGATGGAAATGTTCTATAATCTGCACTGTCCAATATGGCAGCTGCCAACCACACATGGCTGTTGAGCAGGTGAAGTGTGGCTCAGTGTGTACACGCGAGGAGTGGAATTTTAAATTTTATTTGGTTTTAGTTGATTTAAATTTAGATAGCTACTGTGGCTCGTGGCTACCACATCGGACAGTGCAGGTTTAAAATTTTCTGCTCCTCAAAGGTAACAAGGCACACACGAATAGTTCTGTATTCTGCGGCATTTCAAAAAATTTAACACGTAAGACCCTAATATCTAATAACTCTCCCCACTGAGAAGTGTGTGTGTGTGTGTGTGTATGTACAGAGGTTATTTTAAAAGACAGGTTGTCTTAAGATAGAGCTGAGACGTCTCGAATTAAGTGAAAATATGCCCCGATAAGTATCTTATGACTTAAGTCCGTTCTGTGTGAAACGAAAATGAAGCCCTAAGTCTTACATGGCACAGAGCAGCACCCACATTTTATTGGATGTGCAGGAACCACTGCTGTCCCGCATGTGGAATTGTGTTTCTAGCACTTGTGTTTTGCTGGAGCATGAATGCCATAAATGCAGCATGTTTATTTCGCAGCATTGCCTATTTTGAGAATTCCGTTCTTGGGTGTTGTGGTTTATGTGGTTGTTCCACCTCCGCCCCTGAACACATACGGAAGAAAGTTAGTGAACCGTCATTCGCCTTGGAGCTCCCCTTTGTTAGACTCAACCTGTACCATTTTGATGCCTTGGCAGAGTTTGGGGCTGACAGCCAGCAGACAGGAAATGAGAGCCATTAGGTTAGACCCACCCAAGTCCACTTGCTGAAGTGGGTAGGGAATTATTCTTGGTACAGGAAAGACTTCTGAAAATCATGCACTTGGCGGTTTTCGCCGCTTCTTTATATTTCCATGACTTTTTGAGAGATGCCATGTTGTAAACACATAGCCCCCATAAACAGCAACAGCTCACATTTTCATATAATTTCAGAGCACGTTTATGCATTCTCTTTCGGCCCTCATAACATTTTGATGAGGTGGTAGGTATCGTTACTACTTTTTTCTAGACTCTCAGGCATGTGGCTAATAACCAGTACAACCAGGAGTGTGGGGGTGAGGATGTGGGCCCACCCCACTCCTCCATGGGCTCGGAGGTGGGGAAGGAAGCTTGAGATACTTGAGAAAGTGGAGTTCCCTTGGCCCTTTGGACCTTCTCACTTGTGGTGTCAGGGTACATGCCCTGTGGGGCCCACTGCAGCACACAGCTTCGACTTGAGCCTGTGGCCTGGGTTAGCACGATGGGGATCCTGGTCCCACCTTGAACGAGCTGTGTGCCTAGCGAGTCACTTGAACATCCTTGACCTTCATTTCTTCTCACATAGGGAGTTGAGTGCATGTTCCAAATCCCCTTTAGTTGCAGAGAACCAGGAGGGACTCAACGTTTGCGTAGTAAGAGTGCATGGATAAGGATATATCAATTTTGGGGGGTTGTTTTTTAAAAATATATTTTCTTTGGTTATTCCTGTGTTTTCTTTATTGGAAACCCTTTTGTAACAGTGGAAGTGGTTTTCCTGAATTAAAATCTAACTAGGAGGTATCTTCTACTTGATTGGTTTTAAGGATATGTTGATTTTTTTGTTCACCTAAGTAATCTTGTCTTTTCTGCCAATTCTTGATCTTTTTCTGTGTCTTCTCCATACTCTAGCCCCACCCTCCCCCTTTCCAGTATTTTTTCCAAAAGTCAGGGAGGAGAGTGAGGTTGTCTGTTATGATTTTGTTTATGTATTTATTGATATTTACTCCATATGTTTAGGGTAAATCTTTGTTTTCTAGCCTGTCAGCATAGGGTTTTTCCAATTGTTCCCTCTCCTCTCTTTAAAATAAGTGGATTTTCACCTCTTATGGAATTCAGACTTCTACTGCTATAAGTCAGCAAAAACTTGGCCAAGGCTAGGATTGGGTCAGTCATAAAACACTTACTTCCTGACAATGTCATCTTCGTAGATCAGTAGAACTCTTGAGGGGTTGATCAACCTGCTGACTTACTTGGAACCAAGCAAGAGGAACCCCAAACTGAGTCTGTGGCTCAAAGTGAAAGTACAATTACAGGCCCATCTCATGGAGAAGGTGTATTTCTTCGGGAACCCAAGATGGCGGCATCTATGTCAATAATCAGTCCTACTTTGAATACTACATGTAACTTGAGGTAGTTGGAGCATCACATGAAGTTTCTAATTTGAGAATAGCAAAATTGTGCAAATTATTTCTCAAACCCTTGGACCTACGAGAATGTTTATTGGAATGGAAAACTTTCATGCTGTTGACCTATAATAGTGGTCTTCAGAAGGTTATAAATTTCAGTCTAAATTGAAATGCTTTTATAAATTTCCTGAATAAGGTACTTCCGATTTAAGACACAAGCAAATGATCAGTTCCTCTGACAAAAGAAGGAGACCGTTGGTTGTGGTTGGACTCACGTCTTCCTGGAGTGACTAGGAAGTAATAATAGAATATTCCTTAGTATCTTCTCTTAGTGGGGGTTAATTATGGAAAGCGTTTAGGATTGTAAATAGGATAATTGCCCAGAGTTTTTTTACACCTTGCTAAGTTAATTCGTCTTTTGCTCTAGTGATAGATACAGCGATGCCAGTGATGACAGCTTTTCAGAGCAAAGGATAGCTGAGTTGGAAATCAGCTGAAACTGATACGTGACTTGGAATCACCAGGACTGCCTGAGAGGGTGAGATGGAACCTTTAAGTTCTTGTTTGTTTCACAGACAGGCTGTCTTCTTGGTGTAGAAGGGAGCATCACAGGACTTGTCTCGCAGGATCCTGCTCCCCTGGGACGCTCCTGTTTGCATAGTTAGCAGGACAGACTTGACAGCTGATGGTGCTTCTGGGAATCTGGAATGCACCTGAGAAAGCAGGCAGTTAGGAATGCGCCTGAGGCCGGGAATAAATATATCCGGGCGCCTCTAAATGGATACGTGGAGGCTGATAGTGTAGCTGAGGGGTCAGCAAACTTGTTCTGTAAAGGGCCAGACAGTGACTGTTTTCGGCTTTGTGGGCCCTCCAGTGCGTTGGAGAGGGAGGGCAGGCTTGGACAGTATGTACATAAGTGGGCAGGGCTGTGTCCCAGTAAAACTTGATTTCCAAACACAGTGTGCTGACCCCTGGTCTAGGTCACTCATGGAAAAGCAGAGTTCCTTGGATTTGTAGAAAATAAAATAGTGTTTTCTTTCTTTGTGGGGAGATGCCAGAGACTGGCTTGGCTTCCAAGGGCAGCTTATGTCCCTCACGGCTCCTGGAGGTTTTATTAGAGAAGGTAGCAGCCTGGATGGCTTTATTCCATTCATGCTCAGAGGCAGAAGCTGCCTGGACCACCCTGCCCTTTAGCAGGGACAGCAGCTTTTGGAAAATTCGTACGGAGTCAATGTCTCCAGTGTGATTTCTCTTCTTATTTCACTTAGGGGCAGAACATTCCTGTTCACCAGGGAAGGCACATCCGGGTCTATTTAGATTTGCCTCAGACATGGAGACCTTCAGAAGCAAACCAAAATGGTGCAAAGATTAGTTGGAGGCACTTGCAAGACATATTATTCAGCTTTCGATGTGGCTAATACTTATTTTTTCTTTTTTTTTTTTTTAAGGCTCTGAAGTAACCGAAGCCAAGATGAAGGAAGTATCTAAGGAAATCACCACACTCATAGAATCACTCTTTTCTCCACCAAACATGGGATGTACAGCCTCGAGGGGAATCTAATAATATGCACTTCCATGAACCAGAATCAAAGGGGTAGTTTTCTTTTTCCTCCAGAGGTGACCTTTGGTTCTTGCAAATTTCTGTAGCCAATTAAACTTTTCCCAGCAACTTCAGTGGGCAGAAAGTGTGTTGGTGTCTTGTCTGGTGTATGGAGACGTCCAGGTGGTGAGGAAGGATCCAGGTAACTGAACCTTCTCTGGGCTATATGGGAAGGCCGGCAGGGCACACGCAACAACTAATTTTGTGTCAAAAATGAGTCATTCTGTTACCTGGAATTCAGCCACAGATTTGCATGTGGCCCAAGTTTATTTCAGTTTGTCACTCTGTTTATTTGTAGTAAAAAGTAAAATGAAACAGGTCCAAGACTGGGGGTGGTAAGTAAGGCTCTGGCCTCAGGCACAGAATATAAGGGGGCATAAAAAACTCAGGAATCAAGATCGGTAACATATGTATATATATTTACTTGAGGTGAAATATCACATAACATAGATTAACCATTTCAGAGTGAACAATGCAGGAGCACTGGGTCCATTCGCAGTGCTGTGCAACCACCGCCTTCATCTGGTTCCATCCCTCTTCCCAGCCGCCCCCGCACCCACTTATCTCCTTTCTATTTCTGTGGATTGGCCTATCCTGGATATTTCATATTAGTGGAATCATATAATACGTGGCCTCTCGTGTCTGGCTTCTTTCACTGAGCTTGATGTTTTCAAGGTTCATCCATGTTGTGGCCTATGTCAGTTCTTCCTTGTGGCTGAATAGAATTTCCTGGTACGGATTAGACTACAATTTGTTATTCATTCATCCGTTGATGGACATTTGAGTTGTTTCTACCTTTTGGCTTTTTTGGATAGCGCTGCTGTGAACATTCATGTGTAAATAAATTTTGTTTGATTGTTTGTTTTTGTTTTTGCCACACCGGGCCTCAGCTTGTGGGATCTTAGTTCCCTGACCAGGGATCCAACCCGGGCCCTTGGTAGTGAGAGCACAGAGTCCTTAACCGCTGGACTGCCAGGGAATTCCTGTAAATAACCGTTTGAGTATCTGTTTTTAACTCTTTTGGTAAATGGTTATACCTAGGAGTGGAATTGCTCAGTCACGTGGTAATTCTGTTTGACTTTTGGCGGAAACATCAGTAATATTTTAATATAAGATTAAAAAAAAACCAAAATTCATAAAAAAAATTTACAAAGAGCAAAATAGCAAATTTTAAAATAAGGACAGGATCCAGCCCTGCTCCTCCCTCACCTGCCGTAGTCCCGGGCCAGTTGTACAACGTTCTCATCCAGTATGCTTCCTGATTTCCCTGTTGAATGTACTTGAGATGACTTAGTTGTTGCTTACATTTGAGCCTTCTGAAACTGATTTAAATATTTTAACTGCTCGGTTAATTTTTTTGTGGTTGTCTTTGGCCTTTAACTGTTTTCTCTTAATGCTGTAAAGCATTATTTTGTGAACTGCTACAGAAAATTTATCTACCAAACACATGCAGAAATGAAATGAATAATTCAGGTAAACAAAAATATTAAAGAACTCCAGGGCTCCACTTGTGAAAATTACAGCTTGAAGATCATAGGAGGCTCCAAATGAAAAGCCCACAATATAGGTTAAAAGCTGGTATAGGCCTCCTAGAGAGAGGTATATAAGCACAGAGGGGATGCTTGAACAGCACAAAGAGGTAATCTGGCTTAAATGGGAGTTTTCAATCGTAGTAATTATGACTTGTAAAGTTACTTATAACAGAGTGCTTACCTTCGGGCTAATGATTAAGAAGCAGCAAAGCAGCCTCTTTGTTGTGGCTACACGAGATTTCCTCTTTTGGAGACACCTGTTGAACTTGGAATTCAGCGAAGTGCGGAATGGTAATAGCATGGCTGCTTAGGGTAGTGGCACTTAGAAAGGTATTATAAATCAGTCATTCGACAAATGTATCTTGAGCCCCCAGGATGAGCGACACATGGTGTCAGGTGCTGGGGGAAGTGAAGGGGAGCAGAATTTGCCCCCCAAATAGGTCTCTTTGGCATAAGGATTATTTTAAAGAAACAGCAGATACAGGAAAAGCTCTGAAAACTGAATAGAAGTTGCCCTTTTTAAGAGACATTTACATTTATAAGGGAAACCTTTGTTTGTAAAGTTGAGTCCTTCTTTGTACCAGGGAGATACCGAGGGCTCTACATCTCTGGAACCTCTTCTCAGTGGAGAAGGCAGGGACTTAAATCTGTATAACAACCTCACCCTTGATTACTGTGTTTCGCCTGGTCATCTTCCATAACTGCCTCCCCCACAAAAACATCTTCTGTCTTTCGCTGGAGATGGTATTGAAGGTGGTGGCTTGGGCCATTTTGAAGAGTTACTCAGTTTTCCTGCGTCTCTCCCATGTATACAGCAGGTACACATGTTATTAAACTGAAACCAAGCAGGACCCTGCAGGGCCCTCCTGGGTACAAAAGCCTTTCCATGTCCTCTGTTTCTTGTTTGTAGAAAAAGGCTTTAGTCTCCTAAGCTTTCCCTGAGTTCCAAAGAGCAGACTCAAGCAGTTACTAATTGGGAAAGTGAGCAGATGCAGAAACAAAGGAGAAGCAGTCAAGAAACAATAGTTCGGTGATAGTACATAGCCCTAGTTCCTCCTCAAGGGATATATATGAGTCTGATGCATATCTTTGAGTTGTTCTGCAGGAACTACAACCCGCTCCCTGGTGATGGATGGTGACTACGTGCTGAGCACAAGCAGTAGACCCCAGACTGGTTGGAACCAGGTCGATGATGTTGACTCCCAAAACATTACCGTCACCTCCCCACGCACCAATAGAGAACTGTGCGCGAAGCCGTCACACACCCTTTTGCCCCTTTTGCCTTTAAAAACCTTACCCCCAGGCCAGCCAGTAAAATGGATCTGAGATCAGCCTACATTTCCCATCTTCTCGGCTGGCGCCCTCTCAATCAATAACCTTTCTCTACTCAGAACTCCAACATTTCGGTTTGTTTGGCTTCAGGACACACAGGCACACAATCTTGGGTTCAACAACAAAACTTGTTTGTTTTTCTCCTGTTAATCTGTCTTTTATTACAGAAAGGTGTCAGCCAAGAACCTGGAAGGGTAGAGGGAAAATGATTTTTCTTCCCCTACAGAAGCAACCTACCTTCTTGCACCTGACCTTCCCTCGGGGGAAGGCAGGCTTTAAACAAATCTGTAGGAAAATAAGCATTTAATCATAATTGTGAGATGTTCAGGGAGCTATGAGTGTTAAAGAAGAAGGACAAAGGGACTATGAGAGAGTGTAAAGTGGGATCCTATGACAAACTGGGCAGCCAAGGAAGGCCTTCTGAGCAAAGCTGGTAAATGTTTCACACAGATTTGTGCCTGTGGTCACACAACGCAAAGATGGTGAGCAAAGAGCTCCGAGAACCAGTGGGCTGTGGTTTTCCAGACTGGCTGGCAATTGGGTGAGTGGTGACACTGTTTCACTGGTGTCATCACCTGCTTGGTATCAGCCCACACCTTTCCTTGGTTGAAATTTGGACTAAAGCTGAAGGGACTCAGCTTTTTTGTTTTCTCCATAAGCTCTCCAGCTCCATTCCCAATTGTCACTTTTGTTGCTGTACTTCTTACTTGGACTTTATATTTTGTTGAAGTAAAAAGTACCAGTTATATGCACATCTGTGCTCTGATAAGGTCAGTGCCAGACATTGACACTCATCACAGTTTTCCCCTAGAGTTGAAGTTCTGCACCCCGAAGATGCCATACAAGATGAGGGGAGATACGCAGAAACAACACCAGAAATCCAGAGTTAGTGAAATGTTGCCTGTGGGTTCTTTCCTGTGCTAGTGTCTTTGGGGTTTGATTGAATTTCTTGAATGGAGCAAGAAAGAGCTCAAGATCGTGTAGCAGCAACAGGTCTGCATCACTCTCTCCCTAGGCCGTCAAGCCCTTCTCAGAGTCTCCCTTCTAACTCTTTTGTTTCACTTGTGGATGAGGAGATGTGGGGTTCTTTCAAGTCTGCAAAATAGAATCACACTTGTATTCTCAAGGTCAATGGTAGGGAAGCAGGCTCTATACTCGTCGTTAATCTGAGCAACACAGTCAGTGCTAGCCAGAAAGTGAACTTTGGGGGAGTGACCAGCCTCTTAGTTTTTTCAGAGGTAGGCTTTTCTTGTGTGATACCGTTATTTGATTTGTGTTTACATTTGAATATGGGTTTATTAATAAGCCAGATATAATGATGAACTGCCATTCTGCATGTCACTGCTTCTTCTATTATCAGTCATAATAGGTGAGCCATACTGAAAAACAGCTCATTCTACTGTGACTCACACTGCACTTGAACAAAACCATTGTATTGCCATCTTTTTTTGGGTTTTTTTTTTTTTACATCTTTATTGGACTATAATTGCTTTACAATGGTGTGTTAGTTTCTGCTTTATAACAAAGTGAATCAGTTATGCATATGTTCCCATATCTCTTCCCTCTTGCGTCTCCCTCCCTCCCACCCTCCCTATCCCACCCCTCTAGGTGGTCACAAAGCACTGAGCTGATCTCCCTGTGCTATGCGGCTGCTTCCCACTAGCTATCTATTTTACATTTGGTAGTGTATATATGTCCATGCCTCTCTCTCACTTCGTCCCAGCTTACCCTTCCCCCTCCCCGTATCCTCAAGTCCATTCTCTAGATCTGCGTCTCTATTCCCGTCCTGGCCCTAGGTTCTTCATGACATTTTTTTTTCTTAAATTCCATATATATGGGTTAGCATACGGTATTTGTTTTTCTCTTTCTGACTTACTTCACTCTGTATGACAATTTGCTGCATACCATAGTTTTGGGTCCTCGTGTTTTTCTTGTCATTTGTTTCTAGGTATTTTTTGATTTCCTGTTTGATTTCTTCAGTGATCTCTTGGTTATTTAGTAGTGTATTGTTTAGCGTCCATGTGTTTGTACCTTTTACAGTGTTTTTCCTGTAATTGATATCTAGTCTCATAGTGTTGTGGTCGGAAAAGATACTTTAAATGATTTCGATTTTCTTAAATTTACCAAGGCTTGATTTGTGACCCAAGGTGTGATCTATCCTGGAGAATGTTCCCTGAGCACTTGAGAAGAAAGTAT
>NW_020172727.1:1014319-1031147 GCF_003031525.2 Neophocaena asiaeorientalis asiaeorientalis
AGCTTTTGCTTGTCTGTAAAGGTTTTAATTTCCCCACCAAATCTGAATGAGATCCTTGCTGGGTAGAGTAATCTTGATTGTAGGTTTTCCCCTTTCATCACTTTAAATATGTCCTGGCACTCCCTTCTGGCTTGCAGAGTTTCTGCTGAAAGATCAGCTGTTAACCTTATGGGGATTCCCTTGTATGTTTTTTTGTGGCTTTTCCCTTGCTGCTTTTAATATTTTTCTTCGTCTTTAATTTTTGATAGTTTGATTAATATGTGTTTTGGTGTGTTTTTCCTTGGATTTATCCTGTATGGGACTCTCTTGCTTCCTGGACTTGATTGACTATTTCCTTTCCCATGTTAGGGAAGTTTTCAACTCTAGTCTCTTCAAATATTTTATCAGACCCTTTCTTTTTCTGGGACTGCTATGATTCGAATGTTGGTGTGTTTAATGTTGTCCCAGAGGTCTCTGAGACTGTCCTCAATTCTTTTCATTCTTTTTCCTTTATTCTCCTCTACAGCAGTTATTTCCTCTATTTTGTCTTCCAGGTCACTTATCCATTCTTCTGCCTCAGTTATTCTGCTATTGATCCCATCTAGAGTATTTTTCATTTCATTTATTGTGTTGTTCATCGTTGTTTGTTTCATCTTTAGTTCTTCTAGGTCCTTGTTAAGCGTTTCTTTTATTTTCTCCATTCTATTTCCAAGATTTTGATCATCTTTACTATCATTACTCTGAATTCTTTTTCAGGTAGACTGCTTATTTTCTCTTCATTTGTTTCGTCTGGTGGGTTTTTTATCTTGCTCCTTCATCTGCTGCATACTTCTCTGTCTTGTCATTTGGTTTAAATTACTGTGTTTGGGGTCTCCTTTGTGCGGGTGACAGGTTCGTAGTTCCCATTATTTTTGGTGTCTACCTCCAGTGGGTGAGGTTGGTTCACTTGCTTGTGTAGGCTTCCTGGTGGAGGGGACTTGTTCCTGTGTTCTGGTGGGTAGGGCTGGATCTTGTCCTTCTGGTGGTCAGGGCCACGTCTGGTGGTGTGTTTTGAGGTGTCTGTGAACTTTGTATGACTTTAGGCAGCCTCTCTGCTAATGGGTGGGCTTGTTTCTATCTTGCTAGTTGTTTGGCATGCGGCGTCCAGCACTGGAGCTTGCTGGCCGTTGGGCGGAGCTGGGTCTTAGCGTTGAGATGGAGGTCTCCAGCAGAGCTCTTGGCAATTGATATTACATGGGGCCAGGAGGTCTCTGTTGGTTCAGTGTCCTGGACTCGGCTCTCCCACCTCAGAGGCTCAGGCCCAACACCCGGCCGGAGCACCAAGACCCTGCCAGCCACATGGCTCAGAAGAAAAGAAAGAAAAGCAGAACAAAAAACAAAGAAAATGAACAGACAGAACCCTCGGACACATAGCAAAAGCAAACCTAAACAGACAAAATCACACAAAGAAACATACACATACACACTCACAAAAAGAGAAAAAAGGAAAAAATAATTAAAGAATAAAAAAATTTTTTAAAATTAAGAAAGCAAACAAACCAATAACCAAATCCATCAATGATAACAAGCACTAAAAACTAAACTAAGATAAACATAAAACCAGACACAAGTGAGACGCGGAAAGAAAACCCCATGTCTACAGTTGTTCCCAAAGTCCACCACCTCAATTTTGGGAACATTCATTGTCTATTCAGGTATTCCACAGGTGCAGGGTTTATCAAGTTGATTGTGGGGATTTAATCTGCTGATCCTGAGGCTGCATGGAGAAATTTCCCTTTCTCTTCTTTGTTCGAACAGCTCTTGGAATTCAGGTTTGGTTTTGGCCCTGCCTCTTCATGTAGGCCGCCCTCAGGCATCTGTTCCCTGCCCAGACAGGAGGGGGTTAAAGCAGCAGCTGATTAGGGTTCTAATCACTCAGGCCTGCTCACTCAGGCCAGGGACAGGGAGGTGTACGGTAGTCATAATTGGAATCCGGGGTGAGCCTGCAGTGCCAGAGGCTGGCGTGAGATGCAACAGCCTGAGGCACGCCGTGTTTACTCCTGGTGAAGTTGTCCCTGGATCACGGGACCCTGGTGGGGGTGTACTGCACAGGCTCCGAGGGTGTGTGGTAGTGTGACCTGTGCTTGCACACAGGATTATTGGTGGCAGTGGCGGCAGCGTTAGCGGTTCATGCCCATCTCTGGGGTCTGAGCTGATAGCCATGGCTCGCACCTGTTTCTGGAACTCGCTTAGGCGGTGTTCTGCCTTCTGTGGGCACACGGAGCAGGAATCCCTGCTCCTTGTGCACCCTGAAACAATGGTCTCTTGCCTCTTCTATAGGCACAGATATTTTCCCTGACTCCCTCCCGGCTAGCTGTGGCGCACTAGCCCCCTTCAGGCTATGTTCACGCAGCCAACACCAGTCCTCTCCCTGCGCTCCGACCGAAGCCCGAGCCTCAGCTCCCAGCCCCGCCTGCCCCGGTGGGTGAGCAGACAAGCCTCTCGGGCTGGTGAGTGCTGGTTGGCAGCGATCCTCTGTGCAGGAATCTTTCTGCTTTGCCCTCTGCACCCCTGTTGCGGCGCTCTCCTCCGTGGCTCCGAAGCTTCCCCGCCGCCACCCCCCATCCCCATCACTGAAGGAGTTCTCTAGTGTGTGGAAACTTTTCCTTCTTCACAGCTCCCTCCCACTGGTGCAGGTCCCGTCCCTATTCTTTTGTCTCTGTTATTCTTTTTTCTTTTGCGGTACCCAGGTACGTGGGGAGTGTCTTGCCTTTTGGGAGGTCTGAGGTCTTCTGCCAGTGTTCAGTAGGTGTTCTGTAGGAGTTGTTCCACATGTAGATGTATTTGTGGGGAGGAAGGTCACCTCTATGTCTTGCTCCTCTTCCGTCCTGAAGGTCCGAGACTACTTGTTATAATGCTCGCTTCTGTAGAGAATCTAATGGTAAGCAGTCAATATTTAGTTAATTTAGATTATCTACATTTCTGGAGTAGCAATTTCTGGATTTATTTGCATAAGTATATATTATTTTAGTGTCCAACTTGAGACGTATGAAGACTCAGAAGTAATTTTCAACCCAGAATGTGACTTCTTTGTTGCCACCATTGATTCTTACCCAGAAGATTTCTGATAGGATGAGAGTTATTCATGACTTTGAAACACCTTTGTTTTTCTGAGTGAGTATTACAACTTTATGGTTTTATATCATAAACTATATGTTTTTCTTCTGTTCCCCATTATCTTTATCTTTTTGTTCCAACATTCCTAGCATAATTCTTAACTTGAGTTGAAGGGAGATTTGTTTTAACATGTTTAAGAATGAAAAAGTAAAGAATATGATTACACATTCTTTATTGTTCAAAGGAGGCACTCTCTAAAGCAGGGTGGTTGTAGGGGGAGTGGCAAACTGGCCACAGGCTAAATTCTGCCTGTTTTTATTATTTATTTATTTATTTTAAAATTTATTTATTTTTGGCTGCGTTGGGTCTTCGTTGCAGCATATGGGCTTCTCATTGTGGTGGCTTCTCTTGTTGCGGAGCGTGGGCTCTGGTTGCGCAGGCTTCAGTAGTTGTGGCAGGTGGGTCAGTAGTTGTGGCTCACGGGCTCTAGAGCACTGGTTCAGTAGTTGTGGCATGTGCGCTCAGTAGTCGTGGCTTGTGGGCTCTAGAGCGTAGGCTCAGTAGTTGTGGCTTGCGGGCTCTAGAGCACAGGCTCAGTTGTTGTGGCGCATGGGCTTAGCTGCTCCGCAGCATGTCGGATCTTCCTGGACCAGGGCTCGAACCTGTGTCCCAGGCACGTGGGATCCTCCCAGACCGGGGCACGAACTCGCGTCCCCTGCATCAGCAGGCGGACTCCCAACCACTGCGCCACCAGGGAAGCCCCTGCCTATTTTTTAAATTAAAGTTTTATTGACCCACAGCCACACATGTTCCTTTACGTATTGTCTATGGTTGTTTTCATGCTACTGCAGCAGAGCTGAGTGGTTGCTACAGAGACCCACAAAGCCTACAATATTTACTATCTGGGACTTTACAGAAAAAGTTTGTTGACTGCTGATCTAAAAGGTACAATGCAAGAAAAAATATTTGCAAGTCTCCAATGGAACCTAAGTTTAAAAATATCTTTTTTCTATATAGTGAAGATATTCTCTTAAAAAGATTTTAAAAGAATTCTTGACATGAGGTTACAAATTGAAAGTTTACAGAAAAATCTCTCTTCAACCTCTGTCCTTAGCCACCTTGTTCCCTTCCCTGGAGACCATATTATCAAATGGTTCTGGGTTCTTCCAGAGACATATCATGCAAAGATTATTGTTTTACTATGTTGAAGCAGCATTCTTATTTCAGTTGTGGTTATATTTCTCTATTTAGTAAGAAAAAAAAGATGGGGCTTCCCTGGTGGCACAGTAGTTGAAAGTCCACCTGCCAGTGCAGGGGACATGGGTTTGAGCCCAGGTCTGGGAGGATCCCACATGCCGTGGAGCAACTAGGCCCGTGCACCACAACTTCTGAACCTGCGCTCTGGAGCCTGTGAGCCACAGCAACTGAAGCCCACATGCTGCAGCTACTGAGGCCTGTGTGCCTGGAACCCATGCTCCACAACGGGGGAGGCCACCGTGGTGAGAGGCCTGTGCACTGTGGCGAGGAGTGGCCTCTGCTCGCCACAACTAGAGAAAGGCCACGCACAGCAACGAAGACCCAACACAGCCAAAAATAAATAAATTTTTTAAAGAAAGAGTAATTATGAGAAAAAATATACAAGGGAAAGGTCAATTCTTAGTTCAGCTTGTCACAGATATTGTGTACATGCTGTGGGCCCACCCTGAATTGATGCAGCAGAGAATATGGAAAAACCTGTAAGATGTGGTCTAGCTGAGGAGTGGCCTACTACAGTGCTTGAACCAAATCCTGATGCATGAGTAGGAGTTGAGTAAATGCATCTTTGTATTATAAATACTGCCAAGACTGAAAACTTCCCTAACCTGGGAAAGGAAACAGATATCCAGGTTCAGGAAGCACAGAGGGTTCCAAACAAGATGAACCCAGGAGGTCCACACCAAGACACTTAGTAACTAAAATGGCAAAAATTAAAGATGGAGAATCTTAAAAGCAGCAAGTAAAAAAGCAGCTAGTTATGTACAAGGGAACTCCCATAAGACTGTCAGCTGACTTTTCAGCGGAAACTCTGCAGGCCAGAGGGACTGGCATGATATATTCAAAGTGATGAAAGAAAAAACCCTACAATCAGGAATACCTGTCAAGGCTATCATTCAGATTTGAAGGAGAGATAGAGTTTCACAGACAAGCAAAAGCTAAAAGACTTCAGCACCACTAAAGCAGCTTCACAAGAAATGTTAAAGGGACTTCTCTAAGCAGAAAAGACCACACTAGAAATATGAAACTTATGAAAGGAAAAATCTTATTGGTATAGGCAAACATTCAGTAAAGGTAATTAATCAACCACTTATAAATCTAGTAGGGAGGTTAACAGACAAAAGTAGTAAAATCATCTGTATCCACAATAAGTAGTTAAGGGATACACAAAACAGAAAGTTATAAAATATGATGTCAAAAACATTAAAGGTGCGTGGGGGGAGTAAAAATGTAGAGTTGTTAGAATGTGTCTGAACTTAAATTGCCAATTGAAAATAACTCTGTGTGTGTGTGTGTGTGTGTATTGTTATATATGAATGTTATGGTAACCAGAAATCAAAAACCTATAATATACACACAAAAACAGAAAGGAATCCAAACATGAAACTAAAGGTAGTCATCAAATTACAAAGAAAGAGCACAAAAGAAGGAAGGAACAAAGAAAAACTACAGAAACAACCAGAAAATAATGAACAAAATGGCAATAAGTACATACCTATCAATAATTACTTTAAATGTAAATGGACTAAGTGCTCCAATCAAAAGACATAGACTGGCTGAAAGGATACAAAAACAAGATCCAGGGCTTCCCTGGTGGCGCAGTGGTTGAGAGTCTGCCTGCTGACGCAGGGGACACGGGTTCGTGCCCCGGTCCGGGAAGATCCCACATGCCGTGGAGCGGCTAGGCCCGTGAGCCATGGCCGCTGAGCCTGCGCGTCCGGAGTCTGTGCTCCGCAACGGGAGAGGCCACAACAGTGAGAGGCCCGCGTACTGCAAAAAACAAACAAAAAAACGAAAACAACAACAAGATCCATATATCCTGCCCACAGGGGACTCACTTCAGATCTAAAGACACACACAGACTGAAAGTGAGGGGATACAAAAAAGTATTCCATGGAAATGAAAAAGCTTGAGTAGCAATACTTCTATCAGACAAAATCGACTTTAAAAGAAAGACATTTTATAATGATAAATGGATAAATCCAGCAAGAAGATATAACAATTGTAAATATATATGAACCCAACATAGGAGCACGTAAATAATAAAGCAAATATTAGCCAGTGCTGTCCAAAAAATGTGAGCCACATTTGAAAATTTCTAGTAGCCATATTAAAGTGAAAAGGAACAGGTGAAATTAATTTTAGTAATATATTTTAGTACAATATATAAGTAATATATAATTTCAACATGTAGTCAATATAAAATTGTTAATGAGATATTTTATATTTTTTTGTTATGTGAAGTCTTTGGAATTTGGTGTGGATTTTACATTTACAAGCACATCTTAATTCAGACTAGCCACATTTCACGTGCTCAGTAGCGACATGTAGGAGTAGCTTTGGTATTGGATAGCACAGCTCTGGATGCTGTATAAAGGGGACGTGCACGTCCACCACTTGCTCATGGTGGAATCCCTGGGTGTAATTCAGAGAGAACAAGTATACATATTAAAATCATAAAGCATTTCCTATTTAGTTATGCATAGTTTTGTGTTTGGGCTGAAACGAGTATAGTATAGCCACGTGTGAGGCTTGCTATTGGGTTTGGCAGTTGGTCATCTGGCTGGTTTCTTCTGATGGCTCCCCAGGTACCCGAGTCCTACCCCTGCCTCTGTTTTTTGAGGAAGTGCTTCCTTCTCTCTTCCTTAGAAGTCTCCAGATACTGAATAGTGTTCTTAAAGAGAGGAAAAATGCAGGTTAGTTGTTGTTGTTTTTTAATATTTATTTATTTTGGCTGCACTGGATCTTAGTTGCGGCATGTGAGATTCTTTTAGTTGCGGCAGGCGGAATCTAGTTCCCCAACCAGGGATTGAACCTGGGCCCCCTGCATTGGTAGGGCGGAGTGTTACCCACTGGACCACCAGGGAAGTCCCAGGTTAGTTGGTTTTGCTTTTCTAGCGTTTTCCACTCTCTACCCAGGACCATCGTAGGGGAAATTTATTTGGCAGGTTCTTTCGGATTCCCCTTAATAACACTTGTAAGTAATGAGTATTTTCTGCATTCAAAGGAAAATAAACATTTACAGCAAAATCTACCGATTGCCAGTGTTGTACTTCTACATTTTGCCCTTGATTTGGGTATAGGTTAGAAAATAGCCAGACCCCCTGTCAAAGCTTCGGGTGGAAGTTACTGTTGATCAGCAAGTTTGGCCCTTCTAATCGTTAGGACTGAAGAAAATGGAGTTCTTAAGAAAGAAAGTTTGAGACACATGGATAATTCAATTCATCAAACATTTTTTTGAGTCAACTTTGCCAGTAGGGTGCTAGACAGTAGACTTCAAGCCCTATGTTCAGATAATTCAGTCTGATGTTAGGGCAGATAGGAAGAGATTTACACGTGAGTAACATCTGAGTCTTTCAAGAGTTCTTTAATGGAGGGATAGAATCGTGTCGTGGCATATTACTTGGGAGGTGATGACATGTATGTGAGGCTTTCTGCTTTACTCAGAGAAGCTGTACACACATGTGAACATGCACAAGGATGATTTCCTCCAACCTAGGGTAGAGTTGGGTAGATTTATGGGATTGTGACATGTTTTGTGAAGGGGTTTTATAATAACAATAATGGGGCTTTCAGCTGTTGAATGATAAACATTTGGAAATGCAGTCATACTCTGCAGTTGGAAATTTATTAAATTTATAAATTGCACTAGAATCCCTTTCCATGGCTCTCATGATTCCTGTCTGTTTCTAGCTTGATAATAAATAATTGCATCTTAGTACAATTCTTTTCTAATCTAAAACAGAATGAAAGCAAGCTAGGAAGCCTGTCGAGGGAAGGGAACCCCTAATGCTATTGACCCAATCAAAGTTTTAAAATGGCAGTTAATAAAGGAAAACTATGATTTTGGACTAGAAAATTTTTCAAGTGGCTGCATAAATGATGTCCTTCTTAATTTAGAAGTGAGATTTGTGTTTATTGGGCATTTGTTTTAAATTTAGCGTATACTCTGGGTCTGTTGATCTCGACAGCATGTTTCAGTGCAGACTAGCCGCATTTCCAGTGCTCAGCAGTGGTTCTCTGTGGTATGCCAGACTCTGTGGCCGGCCACATAGAAACAAGAAGCTTGGTGTCCAGAATAATCCTTAGTAAAAATGTATGTGTAATGTTACTTCCACCTTTATGAGCCAGAGGAAATTGAGGTCAAGACTAACCTGAACTTCCAGTTTGGATCATGCAGAGCTGGGATTCACCAAACAGCCAAAGCCCCTTCATGGAGAAGTACTACTTTTCTATGTAAGAGAAATGGGGCTGAATTCTCACACAGAATACCGCTGGTCTAGACAAGGGTAAAGGGCCTGGCCAAGGTGGCAGCCCTGGCGAACTACCTGTCAATCAGCGTGTGGTAGCATTTTCCGACCCCCATTTTCTCTGCGTTTAATTGGGAGTCATACAATGTGGATTGGCTAGTTTGGGAATGGCAGTTATTCGCTCTTGATATGTTTCTGGTCTTATAGAAAAGCCCAGTTTAATCTCAATTCTGGTCCTAGGCAGAAAGCATTCAGAAAGAGCGTCAAAGGAAAAGTAACATGTTACCTAGGATACCAAATGGAAATACAGTACAAGTCAGGGAAACTCTTGAGGTCTGTTTATTTATCTATTTTGATTTTTAATTTTTTTTTGGTACGCGGGCCTCTCACTGTTGTGGCCTCTCCCGTTGCGGAGCACAGGCTCCAGACGCACAGGCTCAGTGGCCATGGCTCACGGGCCCAGCCGCTCCGCGGCATGTGGGATCTTCCCGGACCGGGGCACGAACCCGTGTTCCCTGCCTCGGCAGGCGGACTCTCAACCACTGCGCCACCAGGGAAGCCCAGGTCTGTTTATTTTTTGTCTTATTTTCTTTGACTCCTCGACTGCAACTTCGGTCTTACGCCGCTCATAGAAAGTCAGCAAGGCAACTACGATAGTACTTCAGGGGTTAAATCACTTAGAACTTAAACCCCAGAAATAAGGTTTATTGTGAAGGCAAAACTCCCTTTGGTGGGATTCCGCAGCTGTGAGAAAATGTGGAGTGCCTACAAATTGACAACCAAATCAAGATAATTTATTTATTGTCCACACCTGAGGTTTTCTTTAGCGCTAAGTCATTTGATGTGCAAAGAAAATAGCAAAGTAGGTAAATATGGTGGCATATACTCATCATGCAACTGAAAATGTCTTTTTTCTTTTATATCTCTTTTTTCCCTTAAGAGACATACCTAATAGTGACCTTATTATGCAAGGGAGCAAATCTGGCTGTTGAAAACTTGTAAAGCACATTTGCCATACCTTATTTAAGCATTGGAAATCCTATTTTATGATAGTAATCAAAGTGGTAAAATTATAAATCACTTATGTGTAATAGAGCTCATGAAAAGTTGGAAAAGTATAAATTGTTAATATGTAAAATAGCTGTATGGAATCACTTTAAAAGAAGCAATTCTTTGAGAAAACATTGGGAATATTAACAACGGTTATCTTTGGGTGATGGGAAATATAGGTGAATTTTTTCCTTGTTCTAATTTCCTTTATTTTTAAAGAGTCATCTGGAACAAGTCAGTGAAACATTTGACTTTTGTTTATTTAATTAAAAAAGATCTCTGACAGACAGCTTAGTTCATCATGAATCTCCATTCACGGCTCGCTATCCTCCGTGGTCAGTCCAAGGCCCCAGTTTTTTTTTTTTTTTTTGGTATCCCCTCTCCCCACCATGTTCTTGAAAAGGTACAAATCCCTGAAACATTGACAGTGTTGTTTTATGCACGTGTTTATGTCTCATTTCTATAAATGGCATTGTGCTACAATTCTTATTTTGTTTTTTTACTGCTATCTTTCAGCACCATGATTTTAAAGTCTATCCCCACTGCCATTTGTACGTTTAGTTCGTTGCTTTGGGTTGCTGTGTAGTATTCCTCAGTCTGCATTCATTACGTTTCCTTTTGTATTTCTTGAGTTGCATCCACTTTCCTGCTACCACAAACAGTGCTGCAAAGGTTATCTTTGAACTTGTGCCCTGGTGGAGCTATCTGCGAGTTTCTCTGGAGTACACAGATCCAGGAGCAGAATCGCTGGGCCATAGGAAACAGGCACACTTAACTGAGACACAGGCAGCCAGGTTGCTTTTCTGGAAAGTGGCTGCAGCAGCCTGTGCACATTTCCATCAGCGGGTCAGGCATGGGCCAGGTCCCCCACCCCCACCTGCTAAGTATTACCCACCTTTCTAATTTTTCTCTGTCTGATGGGTGCAAAGTGGTATCTTGTTTTGACATTTCTCTGATTGCTGGTGATGTTAGCATTCTGACTTCCACCTTTGTGCATTGCCTCTTCTTAATCTTTGTTTTTGTTTCTCTGATTTCCTGACTTAAAAAAAAATCTATCTATATCTATGCTAGCTTTATTGAGATATAATTCACACATCATACAATTTACCCACTTAAAAAGCATTCATTGCTTTTTAGTATACTCACAGTGTTGTGCAACCATCACCATGATCCATTTTAGAACATTTTCGTCAGCTCCAAAAGTGGCTGTTCCTTGAGCTCCAGGAGACCTGTTTAGGTTGGGCACTCCCTGTGACCTTGCTGATCTCACAGGCCTGAACGAAAGGTCCGTGGGACTCTGGTTGCTGAGGCCCTGGTTTCTGCCTTCCACAGCTTGGTTGTTCAGCTTGCTTTTGAGTGTGTGTCCTTCCGATGAATTCTCCCACAGCCCACACCCTCGCTTTGTGCTTATTGCCAGCATTGGTTTCTGTTTGCTTACAACCAAAAGAAAACTAAGTCATAAATTTGTACATACAGGAGGGATTTTTGCAAGGAACAGACCCTAGAATGTGAAACTGATTGAGAATGGCAAAGCCTGCCCTGTTTTTTATAATAAAGGGCAGCAAAACTGCTGATCAGACTGTGCTTCATTTTTTTTTCCTGGGACTGTGCACCTTACGTGTAAAATGTCTGGATGTTTCCCAGGGTGGGCTATTTTTCTGCCTTTCTCAAGGTGCTTCCAGAAAGCACTAAGCTTTGGTGTACAGCATCATTAAGAAAGCATATACCCTGGCTGATGATCCGACATACCAAGCGTCTGTTGGTCATGCTCCCTTAGGAAGCAGTCTGCTAAGATGGTGTCATGTGCGGCAGGGGAACCCTCCTGCCACATCGCTCAGGTGGGGCCTTGGAAGACACTGGGCAAAGGAAATCCAGAGGACACAACCTGAGTTGATCAAGGACGTCTCTCCACGGCCAGGGAGGTGAATTGACAAGGAGACTCTAAGGACGTTCCAGGAGGATGATGTCCATGCTTGACACGTTGCTTTTCTTTTTTCCTTTTTATTGAACATGTTTGGTCCCTCCCTGCTCATGTTGTATAACGGATATCATTCAGGCCACAAGTTGCAAGACCTTGAGACGTCACATCTCATCCTGCTTGAGTCATGGACATCACCAAGTGATACTTGACTTGGAAGCCGGATGGGGAGACTGATTTTGAGTTGCCTCATATTGGGAAGGGGGTCAGTTCATTTTTGGTTGTATTTGGATTAGCTGTAGTAGGTGGTAGCATTTAAAAATATGCGTAGGAATAAAGGCATGTGTGTGTATACGCACAATAAACTACCAAGGATAGACTGTGGTATATACACCTGTTGCTTTGTCTTCCCAGTGAAGAAACCTGTAGTCAGGTTTCTGGTGTGATAAAGCTACATAACAACTAACACCCCCAAATCTCAATGGCTCACAGAAACAAGCACTTATTTCTTACTCATGGGTCTGCAAGTAGTTGTGGCTTTGCAGCACTTGGCTTCTGGCTGCAGGTTGGCTTCTGGTCTGCTCCATATATCCCCAGCGGCTACTCAAGGCCTGTTCTCATGGCCAGTGGCAGAAGTGCAAAAGAGGCCAAGCCAAACCCTGCGAACACAACTAAAGCCTCTGCTGTAATGCCATTGGCTAAATCAGTGAGGGTTGGGACTTATTCTCTGCCCACAGTAAACCCTGGTAACGGAAGGGAAGGAAGGAAGAATTGAGAACAAAGAATCCATTCTTCTACACTCCCTCTTCTTTTGAGAAATCAACCATGTGATTTCAATGTGTTTTCTCTCTCCACAGATTACATTGTTATCTGTTCAGTTGCTCCCGTTAGAAGCCTAGGGTATAAGAGAAGCTCCAGATTGGGAAGGAAGGAGCATTTGTTCAGTTTTAGATATATTGAGTTTGAGCTGACTATGGGATAGTCAGAGAGATGAGGAGACTGTTGACTATATAGATCCAAATCGAAACTTTGGTGGTTATTTTCTCACTCAAGTTCCTACAGGTTTTATGAGTGGGGCTGATGACAAGTGTTACTAATTTCTTCGAGTGACGGCCACTAAGTTGTCCTTATGCTGTAACTCTTAAGTTTTTCTGTATTCTGAACCAAGACTGGTCCTCTTACCTTTCATATGTAACGCTGTGGGTTATTAAACATCAGCATCAAGGTTCTCTGTGTGAAATTCCCATGCAGATTTTGTTGACTTCAGAGAAGTTATACGACTGAAGGGCATTAGCAGGTCATATTTTTCAATGTAGACCTGCTTTAGTGCACCATTTGTAAAGGTTCTCCTGAAAAAGGATTTTCTGTGTTTGTGTAAATACACTTGTGTCATCATATCTCATGCAAATTGTCTGTATTGATTGATGGTCTCTTGTTTGCTTCTTTTTGCTTGTTGTATTTATAGCTCACATTACGTATAATTGTTGGACAACATAATATGAACCAGATGGCTTCATTATTCTGTGTTTCACATTTTGAATTTTAGATTTCACATTGGACTGCTTGTCAGCGGCCAGCTGTGTCCTGGAGGAGGAGATAAGGCCAGACCGTAGTTGAAAGATCCTGGGTCAGATACTGTGGACAGTAAGCACTGTCGAGGTGTTAGCATTTGAGGTTTCTTCTGGCCCTTGGTTTCACTTGGGAATTCAGAGTGGAAGGCCAGAGAGAGAGAGACTGGGCGTCAAAGGCCTTCTGAACCACTCAGCTGGCCTGTGATTGCAGTGTGTTTGAAAAGACTCTTTACCAATAAGCCCACAGAATCTATTATATGTTAGGAATTTTGACCACAGGTAGTAATTTTTAAAAATACGAGTATCAGTCAGGGGCCCAGCAGGAGAGAGATGGTATATTCAAATAGGATAATTGAGGAATGGTTCCTTAAGGGACTATTTCCAATAGCATGGGTTAAGGAAAACAAGGTTCAGTGAAGTAATATTCTAGACTTGAATGAGCAAGAGGGAGGAGACCCAGAGAGCAGCTACAGGTATAGGAGAGAGTGACTGGGCCATAGGATAGCCAGACATTTGGCCTCCCTGATGTGGGTGGGCGTCGTCCAATCTGTTGAAGACCTGAGCAGAATAAAGGGGCTGAGTAAGAGGGAACTCCTCCCGTTTGACTGCTGAGCTGGGACAAGTCTTTTCTGGGCTTGGACTCGGCCTAACACATCAGCTCTTCCTGGGTCTTGAGCCTATTGGCTTTTGGACTGGAACTTACTTCATTGGCTCTCCTTGTTCTCAAGCCTTCAGACTCACACTGGAACTCTTCTGGGTCTCCAGCTTGCCAACTCACCCTGCAAATCTTGGGACTTCTCAGCCCCATAATCATGTGAGCCAGTTCCTTATAATAAATCTCTATTCGTCTCTCTCTTTGTCACACACACACATCCTATTGGTTCTGTTTCTCTGGAGGACGCTGACTAATACAAAGGCCAAGGCAACTGGTGCTGTGGCCTTTCTTAGACATATAGACATCCTGGCAGGGAAGACATCATAGGCAGGGAAGGAGCTGAAGGGATAAATACTTAAATCTCACCCTTCTCCCTGGTGCCTCCAATTGGTTGAACTCGCCTGGAAGTTCTAGAGCAAGGGAGCCAGTGGAGGCAGTCTTTAAAGAGTCTGGGATACAGAGCAGGATGGAGAAAGGTGAAAAGTGGGTCTAGAAGGGCTAATGGAGCCTTTCCATATAATGTATCTAAAACGACTATTGTTACCCCTTTCTTATATAGCCTCCCAGAGATATGCTATGCATACAAAAGCATATATATGGTGCTCTTGGTAATTTCCATGATATTTCAAACTCTTCCAAAAATATCACTTTGATGGCTGCATAATATTAAAAGCCTTTTACTATGAAATAGTCTTACATAGATGTTACACTTATATAATATAAATATATTAATGAATGAAACTCCTGTGTATCCCATCATCCTGCTTAAGAACTAGAACACTGCCCAAACTTCAGGACTGCTGTGGGTGCCTTCCCAGTTCCATTGAATGAAGGCTAACCATTATTTTAAACTGTATTATCATTCCTTTGTGATAATAATTTCATTATAATATTTCTGAATATATATGTATTCCTAAACAATATATCGTCAAACTTTGTATGACTTTGGCATTTATGTAGTTTCAAATGTATTTGTGTAGTTTGCATGCAGACTTCTGAGAATCGATTTTTATACTTAACATTATAATTTTGTGATTCATCCAAGTCGATGTATATTATTTAATTTTTGATGCTGTATATTGTTCCATTGTGTGTATATACTAGAATTTGTTTATTTTACTGTCAATGGACATTTGTCATTTTTACCTTTTTATAGTATTGCTATCCAATTTCTGTGTGCATTTGTGCCAGAGATTCTCTAGGCCAGATACCTGGAAGGAAAGAAACTGGGTCATGGCGATTACCTTCAACTTTACAAGGTAATACCATATTACATTCCAAAGTTGTTGTTCTAATATTCACTCCCCATTGCCAGTGTATTAGTTTTGTTGCTCCGTATCTAAACACCTTTAATCATGAAAACATAACATTAATAGAGTGAAAAGGCAAGACACATAAGAAGAAAATTTTCAACACATATATTGAACAAAGGACTAATATTCAGTTTATCAGTGAGAGAAATACAGACATTTCAACTTTTAAAAGTGAGCAAAAGACTTGAACAGATACTTCATAAAAAAGGATTTCTGAGTTGCCGATAAACTTATGAAAAGGTGTTTCGCTCATTAGTTCTTCAGGGAAGTGCACATTTAAGACACAATGAGAAGCCGCCTCTGTACTCCCCAAATCCTAGCACTAGGAAAACTGATCTTGCTAAGTGTTGACAATGATGTGGAGTACCAAAAACTCTTTTTCTCTACTGGTGGTCATGTATCTCAGTACAACCACACTGGAAAATTGGTAGTATCTACTAAAGCTGAACATAGGCATAGCTATAACACACAATTCCATTCCCAAAAGAAATTCCTACAAAATGTCAGTAATAGCATTATTCATCAGAATCAAACACTCAAAAATAGCCCAAATGTCCATCAAAAGTTGTATATACTTGCAACAAAATGGATGCATCTCACAACTATGGGGAAGAATGAAAGATACTAGATACAAAAGAGAACATTCTGTATTTTTTTAATATATATATAAAATCCCCCAATGGACAGAACTGACTGATGGTAATAGAAGTAAGGATGATTAGTTAGCTTCGGGGAAGGTGATGACTTGGAGTGGACATACTGGGGGCATCCAGGACTAATATTCTTTATCTTGTTCTGAGAATGAGTACATGGGTAAATTCATTTTGTGGGAGTTCAATGAATTATGTACTTATGATTTCTGTACTTCTGGTACTTACGTACACTTCAGTAAGAACTATCTTGAGGGGACTTCCCTGGTGGTCCAGTGGTTAAGACTCTGAGCTCCCAATGCAGGGGCCTGGGTTTGATCCCTGGTCAGGGAACTAGATCCTGCTTGCATGCTGCAACTAAGACTCTGCATGTCGCAACTAAAGATGCCACATGCTGCAACCAAAAAAGGTCCCGCGTGCCACAACTAAAGATCCCATGTGCCGCAACTAAGACCTGGCACAGCCAAATAAATATTAACAAAAAAGAACTATCTTGAAAATGCCATATGTTTGGAAATTAACAAACATATGTCTAAATGATCATGAGTAAGAAAAGAAATCATGATGGAAATTTAATAATGACAATACTGCATATCAATACTTGCAGGTTAAGTGGTACTATAAGGGAAATGTATAGTCTTACATGTTTACATTGGAAAAGAAGAAAAGCTTATAAATATGTGTCGTGTCCAAATATAGCAATAAAACCTTTTCTAAAAGAAGGATAAAGAAAGAAATAACAATAAATGGAATAGAAAACAGACACAATTTTAAAAACTCAACAAAGACCAAAAGTTGAGTCAAGAAAACAAAAAAAGAGAAAAAGCACATATAAACAACTTTAAGGATGAAAAAGGAGGACATAGCTACAAGAAGTCCAACCATGTCTACCTGTACAGATTTTGTTTTCCAAAGATCACCCTGCTTGGGGAATGTATTATAGAGGAACTTCAGTGAATGCAAACAGAGTAGTTAAGAGTTTATTGCTGTAATCCAGGTAAGATGTAATGTAGCTTTTATTGGGACTAGAGTCTTGCTTAGGGATGACACTCACATTCTAAGGTTATCCATTTACTGTCTTAAATTTTCTTC
>NW_020172727.1:1031299-1048415 GCF_003031525.2 Neophocaena asiaeorientalis asiaeorientalis
GCCTTCTAATATTTTTATTGTTTTATTTTTACGCTTAAAACTGTAATCTTCATCTGGAATTTAAAAATACATAGTAGGAGGTAGAGCTATGGTGTTTATTTTCAGATGGAAAACCATTTAACGTAATACAACTCGTTTAAAAATAAATTGAAATACCACCCTTGTAAATTAAGTTTCTGTATTTACTTGAATCTGTTTCTGAATTCTGCATTCTTTGTTCTACCATGAATTTGTCTCTTCCTATGCAGATACTATACAGCAGGTTTTACAGTAAGTCTTAATATCTGGGAAGATAAATTACTCCCCTCAGAATTTTTCTTTTATTTTTCCTTGGTTTTATTTTGTTACATTTATTCTTCTATATAAACTTTAAAATAATTTTACCCTTTAAAAAATTCTGATAGTCACGCTGATTGGAATGGCGTTTGTATTTTAATTTTAGAAGAATTGACACTTGTCTTCCCTTCCAGAAACATGTTGTAACTTTCCGTTTATTCAGGTCACCTTTTCTTTGCCAGGAATATAGATTTCAGAACTTGACTGTAATTATGTTCAGCATTTTATGTCTTTCACTTGCATATTTGAAAGTAATATTCATTTTACATTATGCAGTCTAACAAGCAAATAGTGCTCATTTAGTTAATCCCTTAATAGTCTAAACATTTCCAGCCTTTCAAGTATGTCATTTTGAATATGGAAATTCTTCTTGCTCTGAGAATTAGTGAAAACCTCTGATTCATGATTAGGTTGAAGAGAAGGAAAAGTATGAAATTTAGATTAATCAGTAGGGGTGAGGGATAAATTGGGAGGTTGGGATCGATACATACACAATACCATGTATAAAATAGATAACTAATAAGCATCTAATTATAGCACAGGGAACTCTACTCAATACTCTGTAATGACCTATATGGGAAAAGAATCTAAAAAAGAGTGGATATATGTATATGTATAACTGATTCACTTTGCTGTACACCTGAAATTAACACAACATCGTAAATCAACTATACTCCAATAAAAATTATTAAAAATAATAAAATTAGATTAATCAACTTAATATAACTTAACAGACAGTCATGTGTAACTTTTGAATACGTTATGCACCATTGTCTCTTTTACAGATGCCTCTTTGCAGCTTTTCATTTCATCATGTAGCAAAGACACAGGGGATTAGTTTGGGATTTGAATCAAGTTATCTTCATAGTTTCTGGGTGAATCAGGTTTACAAGTTCATCCAGAATTATTCAACAGTCAATAAAGAAGGTGCATGGACATCTAACATCCTCCACTCCCCCTGTAACCACCACCGTGATGCTTAGAGAGGAAAGAGACTACTTTCAAATAGCAAGACTCCCAATGAGTGGGAATGATCAAAAGGCGTTATCAACACGAGCAGTTATTTTTCTTTTATGTTTCAGTGAGATTCTCGTCTAGCAGAGTAAGATGACAGATGCAGCCCCTACTTATTACTTGGGTTTCCCTACAGAAATGATTCTGGAAACACCAACAGGCTTGCATCCTTACGTGAGGCAGAGGATCCTTGGAGATGGACATAGAAGGTAAGTGAAGGGGAACTAATCAACACTCTCCTTTCTCTTGCCAAAGACAAATCCTTTTATTTTTTTTGCGGTACGCGGGCCTCTCACTGTTGTGGCCTCTCCCGTTGCAGAGCACAGGCTCCGGACGCGCAGGCTCAGCGGCCATGGCTCACGGGCCCAGCCGCTCCGCGGCATGTGGGATCTTCCCGGACCGGGGCACGAACCCGTGTGCCCTGCATCAGCAGGCGGACTCTCAACCACTGCACCACCAGGGAAGCCCTTATTTTTGGCCATACCCCTGCAGTGGAAGCTCGGAGTCTCAACCTCTAGACTGCCAGGGAAGTCCCAAATCCGTTCTTATTATTGAAGACAGTGCCCAAACCAGAAACTGCAAAACTGTGAAAGGGAACTATTTTGGGAAAATATTTTTCTTGTTGCCTTTATCAAAAATGAAGCAGCCATGAGAATACAAGGGGAAAATCTAAATATGGTATTTTGGGGGGAAGGGACGACAGGGTTACTTTTCAGTATATTTTAATTGAAGCAAGACGTGAGTTGGCTCTAGTCACACAGGTGGAGTGGGGCTCCTCTGTGGCAGTGGATCGCAACCCAGGCTACACATTAGAATCACCTGAGGTGATATGGAAAATGCTAGTGCCTCAGCTCAGCCCTCAACTAGTTCTTACTCAATTGGCCTAGGATGGGCCTGGGCGTGGGTCTTTTTGAAAACTCCTAGTAAGTCCTAATGTGGAGCCAGTGATGAGAACACTGTTTTGGAGAAATTACCAAGGGTTTGGGAGGATCAGTTTGTTTTTTAACAATGTGTGAAACAAAATCGCTGCAGATTTGGCAGGAGATTGCAAAGTGACATGCTAAATAGAAAGTATAATAGTAAACCTCTATTTTAGCTTATTTATTAGGGAACAACCAGTGTCCTGCTAGTTAACTTTGGGGGGCTATTTTTTCCAAGTTGCACTTTTCATACTGAAATAATATTTCCATCAAATGAACATCATTCCCTCACATTTGTCATTGTTTGAAGTCATATCTTGACCTTCCAAAATGCCTTTAAAATTTCCTTTTGAGTCAGTTAAGTGTTACTCCTTCCTGGAACAGATAACTGGTTTAAGTGGTTTTTGGAACGTTCTCTGGTTTGATTTATGACTGTGAAAGTGAAACTGCACAACTTGGATGGGACTTGAACCCAGCCAAAACCCAGACTGGGTCTTGAACCCACTGTCTTTTAATTGAAATCACACACCTGGTCTCAGGACTTAATGAAGCTCAGGTTCTTTATATTTCAACATAGAAGGAATTCAGCCAGTGGCAAAGTGATAGGTAAGTAGATTTATTTAGAGAGATACACATTCCATAGAATGTGGTCCATCTCAAAAGGCAAGAATGGCCCTGGGAGAAACACATTCCACAGACAGTGTGGGGCATCTCAGAAAGCGAGAGGCTCCAAAATACGGGGTGGTTAGTTTTTAGGGGCTGGGTAATTTCATAGGCTAATGAGTGGGAGGATTACTCCAACCATTTTGGAGAAGGGCTGGGGTTTCAAGGAATTGGACCACTGCCCACTTTTTGCCCTTTTATGGTTGGCCTTGGAACTGTCATGGCAGCTGTGGGTGTGTCTTTTAGCTAATGTATTACAATGAGCGTATAATGAGGCTCAAGGTCTACTGGAAGTCGAATCTTTCACCATCTTGGACCTGGTTAGTTCTAACCAGTTATGTCATATCCTCAACGGCTATGTCATTCTTTAAGGGTTGTGCCCTGCCCCCTTCCCTCCTGTTTCAAAAGAAGCCTGAAATTGTGCAGTTGTTGGTTACTTGAAAATTTTTCTTGAAAAATTCTAAGGAAATGGGCAAGGCCTTAGCTGACTAGGGGTTCTGTTTTCAGCATCTTATTCAGCTACTGCCTAATTCTATTTTGTCTTCTGTATAATTGTTAAATATTCATTTTCTGCCTGTATGTGAAATTCATGAGTGATATTGTTCTGCATTTTCCATGATTGATCCTTGTTTTCAGCCTGAAGAGTCTTTCCTTTTCTTTCTTGTTTTTAATTTCCCAAGAGGCTTCTTAGAACTCGATTTTTATCCACCCCTGATATCCCAACAATTTATGTTGGTCCTCTAAGACCCTTGCTATAGGACTCAATGGTGTTCTCTTATCTATCGGTGTTGTTTTTGATTGATTTGATCCTGGAGTCCAAAAAAGCATTTATGTTTAGAAATTTGGAGATTTCCTGATGCTGCTTCATGGCTGGTTCTCCCCTGACATAGAGTAGGAAAAGTCCCAAGTGCTCTGTCCTGCAGGACAGCCCCACCATACACCCCCCACCCCCCGCCCAACTTCACCCATGGCTGGAGAAAGCAGGCTTTTCCTGTGTCTGTACCCTCTCCCTCTCTGCTGAGTTGCGGGCTACCCTCGAGCTTGAGCTGAGATATACAGAGAGAAGAAAACCTAGGAACTCTCTTTCAGGTCATCATTTAAGACCTGGGTTCCTTACCCAGTCCTGCTGCTCTTTATTCACTGTAGTAGGCAGAATAATGCCTTCCCACACAAAAACATGTCAATATTCAAATTCCTGGCACCTGTGAATATATTACCTTGCCTGGCAAAAGGGATTTTGCAAACTTAATTAACTTAATGATTTTGCGATGAGATTAACCTGGATTATCTGGGTGGGCCAATGAAATCACAAGGGCCCTTATAAGAAACAGGCAAGAGAGTCAGAGGTAGTGGAGCTGTGATAACAGAAGCAGAAGTCGGAGTGCTGTGAGTCAAGGAATGCAGGTAGCCTTTGGAAGCTGGAGATAAGGAAACAGAAGATTCTCTAGAGCCTCCGGAAGGAACACAGCCTTGCAGACCCATTTTACGTTTCTGACCTCTAGAACCGTAAGAGAACTTATCTGTGTTATTTTAAACCACTAAATTTGTGATAATTTGTTTAAGCAACAAAAGAAAACTAATTCATCCACCTTTCGGAGTCATCTGGTAGTTGCTTTATGGATTTTGTCTAGGGGCTTCTTGTTACAATCAGAGGGAGAGGTGTGTTACTGGGCCCTTTCTAGATTCTTGGACAGCATTACGATAGATATAAATGAATATCGCTTCCACAAGACTCTTAGGCAAGCAAAGCTTTTTATTAAAAGAAAGAGCTTGTGCACAAGGGAGAAGGCAGGAAAAAAATGCCAGCTCCTGGAGTAGAAGGGGCGAGTTGCTTTTATAACAAAAGGGAGGGTTTGTCTCATTATAACTGATAGTTTTGAGAAGTCGTCAAACTGTTTGATCAGCAGCAGATGGCTATCGGGAATAGGGAGCGCTTCTGGGAGGGGAAAGGAGTGCCTCAGAATTTTCTGCAAGAAAGCACAGGAGTAGATAAGGTTAAAATTTATAGTTGAGGGCTTCCCTGGTGGCGCAGTGGTTGAGAGTCCGCCTGCCGATGCAGGGGACACGGGTTCGTGCCCTGGTATGTCTTACGGCAACTAGGTAGCTAGTGCAACAGAGACAAAGTTAATTTTCTATTCCTGTGAGCCTGGTTTTTGTCTCTGGGGCTCAGGCCTCCAGGGCCTTTGTTCTTTAGCTTGCAAGGCCTGTTTTGCCCAAGGCCATTCCCTAGTCCTTTTCCAAAATGGCTGTGCTCTTTTCATCCTGTCTTAGATGGGGTGGAGTCCTTACTCCAGCTTGAGTGGAACCAGAGCCCATTATTATTATTTTTAAATTAATTAATCTATTTATTTTTGGCTGCATTGGGTCTTCATTGCTGTGCGCGGGCTTTCTCTAGTTGCGGCGAGTGGGGGCTGCTCTTCCTTGCGGTGCGCGGGCTTCTCATTGCAGTGGCTTCTCCTTGTGGAGCACGGGCTCCAGGCACGTGGGCTTCAGTAGTTGTGGCATGCGGGCTGTAGAGCGCAGGCTCAGTAGTTGTGGCGCACGGACTTATTATTATTAAATGAGGCATTTACTATACTCCTTCCTAAGAGCACCAGGTGGGGAACACGTTTTGTAAACTAGATCTAGGAAGTGGGATGTGGAATCAATCTATCCTCCTCCCCTTAAGGGCTGTCCAATGGTTAATGAATTAAAAAAACATGACTAAATAAAAACAAATCCCACACACACTCCCACTTTGAAACAACAAAATAAAAACTACTACTGATCACTTTTCTGACAGTACACTATTACTCAAAATTAAATGGTATTGAGGGGGGAAGGGGGCCATAGCTATGGGCCTTGTCTCACACGAGTGCATGTAGCAGCTAGGTGAGGCTCTCTAGTTTAATAAGAATCCTGGGGAGGGTCTTATGAAGACTCTTCGTAAGCTGATAAAATCCCTGTTAACACTTATCTTGGTTGCAGTTTCCAGGTCTTAAAAATGTTAGGTAATCTACCCCACCTTTCCCAAATCCGAATTCTTCTAGATGTCATTAGTGTTGAACCAATGCTTTCTCATGTCTCAATTCTTTGTATATGCATTCTTTTCAGATGTATTAAATAAACAAACCTTTTTTAAAAAAAAAAAAAGGTGGCTGTGCCATGTGATAATAGGATAGATTCGATATGAAATTCACTTGGTCATGCAGCTGTTGGATTAAGAGATTCTTGAATTTTAAAAGTTCTGGATGAGTTATTTCACATTTCGCATATACGGTGAGACTTCATTAATTTTCTCACACTGCAGTATTACAAATCTGCTTAATACAGATTGGCAGAAGATGAGCACTCCCTTAAATTCCCATGCTCAGCCTCCACCTCCAGCACTCTGTTGGAACTCTCGTCCCTCCAGTTCCTTCCAGATGGTCTTGGGGGTCTCAGGCAGGGATCTCATGAAGGCTCCAGGAAAGAGGTCCCTTGGCCGCCCTGTGGCGCCCATGTTTATGCCCTCTCCTCCTCCAGACCTCTGTGGGAAAGTCTCTTCACACTGTTAACTCACAAGATAGCGGCTGGTTCATTCACTGTTGGTGGTTTTCAAAGATGAGGCCAGAGCCGAGGTTTGTCCTGAAGCTGCCCAACCTCCAAGCTGAGGGCACTGATGTCTGCCTGGAGGGCGCAGTTTCCCATTGCTGCAAGATCCATGGGCAGTGGGTCCTGTTGCCTGTGAATGGAACTGCTACAGTTGGCACCTCGTGGTTCAGCTCTTGTGGGTTTTGTTCGCTCTTTTGCTTTGGGCCCCTGGTTCTGGGACTGCATTGTCAATCCAGATGATCTGGATGGCCAACCTTCTTCTTTGACCTTGTCTACTGTCCTGGTGCCCAAATTGTTCTCACACTTCTCTTCCCTTAGAATGATTTTCTTTCTTTCCTTTTTTTTTTTTTTTGGCTGTGTTGGGTCTTAGTTGTGGCATGTGGGATCTTTCATTGCGGCATGGGCTCTTTTGTCGTGGCACGCAGGCTTCTCTGTAGTTGTGGCACACGGACTTCTCTCTCATTGAGGCATGTGAGCTTAGTAGTTGTGGCATGCGGGCTTAGTTGCCCCGTGGCATGTGGGATCTTAGTTCCCTGACCAGGAATCGAACTGGACTCCCCTGCACTGGAAGGTGGATTCTTTACCACTGGATCACCAGAGAAGTCCCTAGAATGAGTTTCTTTAAATGGTACATTTCTCTACATGCCCAAGGATCCCGTATTCTACCTCCCAGGCTCATAAACATACCTGATTTCTGTGGTGAACAAAATTAAGATTCAAGCTGAGTTCCCTCCTATACTTAAGGAGAACAGTATAAGTTAACATTTTCCCTCCTTTTCATCAATCATCCTTAGTATAGTGCTGAGTTACCCAGTGAGTAGCGGCCATCTCAATTTTACTTTAATAATCAGCTCCCAGAAGAAAGGCAGGCACACAATAGGGATTCAAGGAATATTTGTCAAGTGAACGAGCTTTTATTTGAGGAAATCTTCCTTTTCGAGAACAAGACTGCGTCTTTTTTCTGGTACCCTAATCAAGGTCAAATTTCAGTCTTTGTTCAGAGCATCTGTTCCTTTTGGCATTGGTGTCAGACGTCAGAATAGGAGCAGGACACACGCCAACATAGCAGAATAGTTAAGAGTCAGACAAACCTGAGGCAGGATAGTGATTGGACGAGTTAGTTAACCTTTGTGATCAGAATAACATCTAAGCATAGACTTGTGAGAAGAATAAATGAGACAATGAGTCTGTAGCATTATATCTGTCACATAATATTTGCCCAACAGATGGTAGTTATTAAAAAATTCTATTGATATTTTTAGAGAAGAACAAGGATCCCAAGTGTTTGAATATCATTTGAGTTTGTCAGTCTTTTTAAAAAAATTTTTTATTGAAGTATAGTTGAATTACAGTGTTGTGTTAATTACTGCTGTACAGCAAAGTGACTCAGTTATACATACGTACACATTCTTTTTCATATTATTTTCCATTATGGTTTATCACAGGATATTGAATATAGTTCCCTGTGCTATACAGACCTTATTGTTTATCCATTCTATGTATACCAGTTTGCATCTGCTAATCACAAACTTCTAACCCAGCTCTCTCCCACTCCCCTCCCCCTTGGCATCCACCAATCTATTCTCTATGTCCCTGATTCTGTTTGTTTCATAGATAGATTCATTTGTGTCATATATTAGATTTCACATATAAGTGATATCATATGGTATTTGTCTCTCTCTTTCTGACTTCACTTAGTATGATAATCTCTAGTTGCATCCGTGTTGCTGCAAATGGCATTATTTCATTCTTTTTTATGGCCGAGTAGTATTCCATGTATATATGTACCACATCTTCTTTATCCATTCATCTGCCAATGGACATTTAGGTTGTTTCCATGTCTTGGCTATTGTGACTAGCACTGCAGTAAACATGGGGGTGCATGTATCTTTTTTTTTTTGTGGTACGCAGGCCTCTCACTGTTGTGGCCTCTCCTGTTGTGGAGCACAGGCTCCGGACGCGCAGGCTTAACGGCCATGGCTTACGGGCCCAGCCGCTCCGCGGCATGTGGGATCTTCCCAGACTGGGGCATGAACCCACGTCCCCTGCATCAGCAGGCAGACTCTCAACCGTTGTGCCACCAGGGAAGCCCTGCGTGTATCTTTTTGAATTACAGTTTTGTTTGGATATATGCCTAGGAATGGGATTGCTGGATCATATAGTAAGTCTATTTTTAGTTTTTTAAGGAGCCTCCGTACTGTTTTCCACTGTGGCTGCACCAACTTACATTCCCACCAACAGTGTAAGAGGGTTCCCTTTTCTCTACACCCTCTCCAGCATTTGTTATTTGTAGCCTTTTTAATGATGGCCATTCTGACTGCTGTGTGGTGGTACCGCATTGTAGTTTTGTTTTGCATTTCTCTATTAATTAGCAATGTTGAGCATCTTTTCATGTGCCTCTTGGCTATCTGTATGTCTTCTTTGGAGAAATGGCTATTTAGATCTTCTGACTATTTTTCAGTTGGGTTGTTTGCTTTTTTGTTTTTGTGTTGTATGAGCTGCTTGTAAATTTTGGAGATTAATCCTTGGTCAGTTGCATCATTTGCAAATATTTTCTCCCATTCCGTAGGTTGTCTTTTCATTTTGTTTATGGTTTCCTTTGCTGTGCAAAAGCTTGTAGTTTGATTTGGTTTCATTTGTTTATTTTCGCTTTTATTTCTCTTGCCCTGGGAGACCTAAGGAAACATTGGTACAATTTATGTCAGTATGTTGTGCACATGATCTCTTTTAGGAGTTTTATGGTGTCACATCTTTTTTTTTTTTTGGCTGCGTTGGGTCTTTGTTGCTGCACACAGGCTTTCTCTAGTTATGGCGAGGGGGGCTACTCATCATTGCGGTGCACAGGCTTCTCATTGCAGTGGCTTTTGTTGCGGAGCACGGGCTCTAGGAACCCCCGGGCTTCAGTAGTTGTGGCACGTGGGCTTCAGTAGTTGTGGCTCACGGGCTCTAGAGTGCAGGCTCAGTAGTTGTGGCGCACGGGCTTTGTTGCTCTGCAGCGTGTGGGATCTTCCTTGACCAGGGATCGAACCTGTGTCCCCTGCATTGGCAGGCAGATTCTTAACCACTGCACCACTAGGGAAGCCCAATGGTGTCATGTCTTATGCTTAAGTCTATCTATCTACCTGTTTATTTATGGCTGCATTGGGTCTTCGTTGCTGTGTGTGGGCTTTCTCTAGTTGCGGTAAGTGGGGGCTACTCTTCGTTACGGTGTGCGGGCTTCTCATTGTTGTGGCTTCTCGTTGCGGAGCACGGGCTCTAGGTGCGCGGGTTTCAGTAGTTGTGCCACGTGGGCTCAGTAGTTGTGGCTTGTGGGCGCTAGAGCTCAGGCTCAGTAGATGTGGTGCACGGGCTTAGTTGCTCCATGGCATGTGGGATCTTCCCGGGCCAGGGCTCAAACCTGTGTCCCTTGCATTGGCAGGCAGATTCTTAACCACTGCGCCACCAGGGAAGCCCTTATGCTTGTCATTAAGCCATTTTGAGTTTATTGTTGTGTATGGTGTGAGAGTGTGTTCTAACTTCATTGATTTACATGCGGCTGTCTAGCTTGCTCAACACCACTTGCTGAAGAGACTGTCTTTTTCCCCATTGTATATTCTTGCCTCCTTTGTTGAAGATTAATTGACCGTAGGTGTGTGGGTTTACTTCTGGGTGAGTTTGTCCCTCTCATCTCTGAGTACAGATCTTGGAAACCATGACCCTTCAAATCTTATGCAAAGAGAGTAAAGATGCTCCCCCAATTCCACACAATTGATATATATGGATGGGAATAATATTGCATCAAAATAGTTTGTAGGTCAATGTATCGGAGGGGCTTTCTTGGTTATCAGTATTTCTGCTATGTTATTATTGCCTATCTGTGTTCCTGGGTTCAGAGGCTATTTCAATTTCTTGATTCTTATGCTTTACTGCGCTGCACAGATGTTGCGTTTTTTATAAATTGAAGTTTTCTGGCAACCTTGCATCGAGCAGGTCTATCGGTGCCATTTTTCTAACAGCACTTGCTCACTTTGTGTTTCTGTGTCCCATTTTGGTAATTCTGGCAATGTTTCAAACTTTTTAATTGTTTTATTATGGTGATCTGTGATCTCTGATGTTATTACTGACTCACTGGAGGCTGAGATGATGGTTAGCATTTTTTAGCAATAGAGCATTTTTAAAAAATTGAAGTATAGTTGATTTACAATGTTAGTTTCAGGTGTACAGCAAAGTGATTCAGTTATACATATATATATATTCTTTTTTAGATTCTCTTTCATCATAGGTTATTACAAAATGTTGAGTATAGTTCCCTGTGCTATAGAGTAGGTCCTTGTTGGTTGTCTATATATAGTAGTGTGTCTGTGTTAATCCCAAACTCCTGATTTATCAAACCCCCCCTTCCCCTTCAGTAACCAGAAGTTTGTTTTCTATGCTTGTGAGTCTATTTCTGTTTTGTAGATAAGTTCATTTGTGTCATGTTTGAGTTTCCACAAATAAGTGATATCATATGATATTTATCTTTGACTTATTTCACTTAGTATCATAATCTCTAGGTCCATCCATGGCAACAGAGTATTTTTAAATTAAGGTATGTACGTTGTGTTTTTAGACATAATGCTATTACACACTTACTGGACTACAGTGTAGTCTGGGCACTGGGAAAACAATAAATTTGTGTGACTCACTTGTTTGCAATATTCATTTTATTGCGGTGGTCTGGAACTGAACCTGCCTTCTCTCTGAGGTCTGCCTGTACCATATGTATGAATAGAATGCCAGGAACTTAATAACTGTCCGGGCAATGATTGCAGCAAAGACCTCCATTTCTGAAATACTGTTTTGCGTATTGATTGTAGATGAAGAACAAAATCAAAATCATTGCGAAATTATTGTTGAGGAGAAACAATAGTTTGGGAGTCGTAGTATATAAAAACTGCTCAGCAATCAAGTTATTTTTTTAAGTAGTTAATGCTAATATTTGAGTGTCAAAAGCTACGTTATTTTAGTATGTTATATGCTGCGTGAAAATAACCAGAAGACCTGAAGTTAAAGTTGGACCAGATTAATGTGATGGTTCAGTATGGGGAGTACGAGCCTATAAGGATTGGCCAGAGCCTCAGGGACTAGAGAGGCCTTGGGCATTTGTCCACTGTCAGCCAGCACCACCGATTGGGGTGGCATCTTCCCAGCTGAGGACTAAGGTTCTCTGGCTGGGAGGACAAGTAAGGATGGGTGCTGGTGCATGGGAGTTGTGGTGTGCTAGCTGGAAGGCCAGTGGGCACCAAGTACCCAGGCAGCACCCACGTAGTCCTCCCCAGACCTGGGGTGGTCCTGTCAGTGTGGGAGGCAGACCGCAAGGAGCTGGGGGCAGCAGCTTTTTTCCAGTCAGCATGAGAGCACTTGTGAATTTAACAACCTAGTTTTGAGATCTTCCTGGTGAATCTGGTTGTTTGGTGGGATTTCTGGTTTCTGCTAGGAGATACCACTTACAGCAATGAGCAAAGAAATTGACAGATAGGAGGGCAAGGAGTTATAGGTTAGGGGATAACACATAGAGTTATCACAAGGGTAGAGCTAAAAATTTGTAGCAGGTGGCAGCTTAGTCCAGTGCTTCTCATCGTGCTTGTGTCCTTGGATTAGGTGACATTGGTTTCTTTGGTCCTTTTCTTTGTTGACAGCTTGACATACCTCCTCACTCCCAAGCTGCTTTGCTCCTCTCGAAGATTGAAATTCCCTCCCAGGGAGCAAAACTGCCCACTAAGCAAGATAATTTGTAGTTGCCAGCATAAGTGTATCTCATTTAGTTTTAGCCTTCAAGGTAGGTGTTCATGAAAAGTTGTTTACAAAATTAATTTCTGGAAAGAGAAGTTTCTTTCAGCTGATGATGTTTTGAGAGAAAACACTTCGGAAAATGAGATCAGGACTCTGGGAGTGCTCAGTAAAAAAGATTTCACTCTAAACAAAATGTGCTGCTGTCGAAGAGTTCCTAGTTTCAGACAGGCGAGGCCACGTAGTGCTGCTTCTCCACTGTGAGATCAGCTAGTTGACGTGGGAGAATGGATGTGGATTTCAGCTCTCCAGGTCGTTTTCTTTGCACATGGAATTGTCTATCCTCTGAGGTTTCTACCAGCTGAGCAGTTATTTACTCCGGCAAGCCATCACAGCTCCAAGATTGATGCCACAATGTGGGACACACAAAAGGGCCCTGGACTGAGAGCCACAACCCTTGACGTCTAGGCCTGGCTCAGCCACCAGGTAACTGTGGGTGATTGTGCTCTTTGTGATTCAATAAGAATCAAAGTGACCGTGTGCACCTAGTGCACATGCTCTCTTAAGCTGCCTGGACTCGTTTATTTAGCACAGGATTCCCAAGTTAGAAGTCTGCAAAATATGTGATGTACAGAATCACCACATGCCAGATGTGTTCTTCTGTATCGGTGGGGGAGATTAGCATCCAAGATAACATCCAAGCTGATGTTCTTGTGTCCCAAAGGACTGGATGTGAACCCCAGATAAAGGAGCTAAAGTTTAACATTCACAGGCTAGAAAAATACCTGGGGCTACAGAAGGCTAGTCCATTTACACACAGAGAGATGTCCTTGGGTCTGTGTTGAGGTGGGGAGTGGGAATTGGCATCCCAGACTAAAGCTGGCCCCCTCAGGAAAGGCTGCCCCTGTGTGGAAGGGTAACTAGAAAACTCTGCCTATGGGTCTAGGAGAGAAGCCATGTTGAGAGCCAGTTGTGGTTTGAAGTGAGGAAAAATAAATCTTTTGTGAGAAACTAAAACCCCAAACCTGCATCGTACAAGGTGTGGAGCCCGAATTTATAGTCTCCACATGTGTGGAAATCCCTGGCCAAAGAATGTAAACCCAGCTGTAGCCAATGCCACAAGGCAAGTAAAAGGTACAACTTTTATGAAGGAAGATAAAAAGCTCATTACTTGTAGGTTCTGTGATTGTATACCTAGAAAATCCAAAAGAATCCTCAAATTATTAGAATTAATAAGTAGATTTTGTGAGGTCCTGCATATTTATATGAAAAACAAAAATGTAAATAAAACTAAAATCTTTGCCTCATGCCTCAAGCCCACTGTCCACCGCATCACGCAGCAGGTGACCTTGTCTCGTACTTCAGAGAAGAATGAGGCTCTGAGGTGTGAGCTCCCACAACTTCCCCACCTTGTGACCTCAGACTGACCTTAGTCAGCCCCCACCCTTGCCTCCTTTCCCGTATTCATAGGGGGCATCCTTTTCTCTTCTGCTTTTACAAACAAACCCTTTGCTCTATGCTTTTGAGTCTCTTCCCTCCCACCTCCACTAGAATAAAGATATGGCTTCCTCTGATACTTCTTTGTCTTATATGTTCAACCTGGCTCCTTCACTATAACTTTTAAAGATGCTCAAGTTGCTGTTACCTTTTAAAAACAACAACAACAACAAGAACTATAACAAGCCTTGGCAGACCCCCCAAATCACCTCTAGCTCTCACATTTTCAAAAGAACAGACTAAACTCGTATACATCTTACACTTTTTAGACTCAAGCCTATTTCATTCAGATTTCCCTTCCTATTACTACTCTGAAATGGCTTTTATCAAAGTGACCAAATGACCTTCTTAACTGTTCAATCCATTGGACTCTTTGCAGTCTCTGGCACCCACCGCTAAATTGCTCAAGACTGCTACCTACACCTTGAGTGGGAACTTCTGGGTCCTTGTATAGGTGTGGATGGTTCCTTAACCCTGTCCTTTATACTCAGTCTCGCCTCAGCTCCCATGATTCTAGGCAAGGGTTCTCTACATTCCCCATGATATGGCAACAAGGGCTTAGGAATCTGGATAGTTTCCTGGGTGGAAATGTGGAGTCAGGGCAGGCAGAGGACTGAGATGTAACATATGAGTTAGAACTAGATTATGGTGCTGTCATTGAGGTAGCTTCTAGGGGCAAAGGGAGTTTTCTCTAGCCCTTATTACTCACTGATGAATGTGTGCATCCCAGCAGAGAGGAAATAATTGTAACTGATGGTCACTGAACTTTTCAGCTATGACCACTGCAGACTACTGATAGATGACTGATTTGGAATTGGGACTTTTTACAACCCAGAGGGAAGGGAAGGGAGGTAGACTCAAATGATTAAGACTGGATTTCCTGCCAGCCAGGAGGAACTAGAGCTCAGAGTCCAATTTAGGTTGACCTCCAGACAACAAAGAAATGTGGCCTTTGTTGCATAGTTAAGCTGAGATCCACACCTGTTTGCTCTTAAGTGTCCAATTGTAGCAGTGTGTGCTGAGGGACTCAGCTGTTGAAGCAGAAATGGTCGGATACACCAGATTTCCAGGATGGATGTGACCGCTTCTGACTGCAGAGCAAGCAGAAACATAAAGATCCTTGTGGCAAGAAAGCAAACTTGTAGGGTTATCTGACCTAAGAAGGGCCCTGGAGAGATCTGTGATTTTGCAATGGGCAGAGGCTGAGAAATGAAGACATGCGGCTATTAGAAGCCCTGAAAGAAATGTATTCTAAGCAACATTTCTGCCTGAATGCATTAACAAATGCAAGAATAAAATTTGAAATTTCAGCTCATTATCGTTCTAGTTTTGGCAGCATGAGTTTCCCTGAGGCTTTTAAATCTTTCCTTGGAGTCATCTATATTGACTTTGAATCTTTGATATGTTTTCAAATATTGGCTTAAAGCATCACAGGTTCTTATTTAAGTGGATAAATTGGCTGTCTAGATGTATCCTATTTAATATACAAATATGTATTTTCAAGCAAGTAAAACAAACTTCTGTAGGAAGTTGTTCATAATATAAAGTGTAGGAAAGTCATGCATATTTCCTCTCTGTCTTCTGGCTTCTTGATTACATTATTGTTAAATCATTTATTTATACCAATACCTTGTTAGTAGTGGGACTAAATGCCCTGAAGCATTCCTTTTTAAATTTTCCTCATTCCCTATATCACATACAAACAAATTAGAAAAAGAAAACCCTGTTGATGTATACATAGGAAGGATTTTTCCAGCCCTAATTATCCCAGTGACAAAGGATCATTTTCTGTACTTGCATGTTACTCATCTCAGTGTTTGCCTTCCAAATCCCCTTCCATCGGACCCCCTGAACCTTTATTATATTGAACAACCTTCCCTCATTTTCAGGGAATGGCAGAATGGAAAGTCTGGAAGGTGCTTTAGAACCCTGCTACTCAAAGTCTGGATCATTTTGCCCCACCTCTGTTAATAACTTGGAATCTCCATTTCTAGTCTGAATCAGCTGTGCCCTCGGCATGCCAGGTATGATTTTGCAATAGCTTTTTGGATATGTCTGTGCAGATGTCAGCTAGTATATCAGAGCCAACATGCTTAAAACCCAAACACACAGAGACATGGCAACACACAATCAAGTCACCATTAACCCGTTCATTTGCTTCCTTTTCTGTAGTCCATTTTTCATGAATGACATTGCTGTCCTCTCGATCCTCTCAACTGGACATGGAAAGGGCGTTATAACATCTTTCTCTCTCAGTACCACTCCCCCCCCACACCCGCCCCCATCCCAATCTGATCAGCCCATAAATCCTGTCAATTAAATTTCTCAGGCCCTGGGCATAGATCCCTTCTTCTCTACTCATTATTACTGTTCTGATGTCCATTTTCATGATTTCTTGTTTAATGCCACCTCTCCTAATGCATCTCTTTGCCTTCTCCACTCCCTCTTCTCTGTAGGCCATTTGTATGACCTACTGCTGCGTAGCAAATTACCCCAAAACTTAGCTTAAAACTTGCAGATGCTATAGGTCAGAAGCCCAGAAGCAGCTTCACTGGGTGGATCTGGATCAGGAGAGCTCTTGTGAGGCTGCGTTCAAGGTGTTATCCAGGGCCGCAGTCATCCGAGGCTTGGCTGTGGAAAGATCTGCTTCCAAGTTCACTCATAGGGTTTTTAGCAGGCCTTGGTTTCTCACCACATGGGCTTCTCCAACAGGCTGCTTAGCACAGAGCGCATGGAAGCTGACTTCTCCCACAGAGAGCAATGGGATGGAGTGAGTCCCCTCTCCAGATGGAAGTTGCGGTCTTTTAATAACCTAACATTGAAAGTGACATCCATCACTCCTGCCTTATTTTGTTGGTTAGAAGAGTGTCACTAAGTACAGCCCACAGTCCGGGTGAGGGAATTAATTTCCATCCCTTCAGGAGAGCACTATTGAAGAATCTGGATGTATCTTTAAAGCCATCACAAGTTGTCCTCTGGCCACAAATAATTTATCTTCTTCCCACATGCAAAATTCATATCAAAGAATTTTGGGGACTTCCCTGCTGGCACAGTGGTTAAGAATCCGCCTGCCAATGCAGGGAATTTGAGCCCTGGTCCGGGAAGATCCCACATGCCACGGAGCAACTAAGCCCATGTGCCACAACTGCTGAGCCCATGTGCCACGACTGCTGAAGCCTGTGCACCAAGAGCCCGTGCTCTGCGCCTAGAGCCCGTGTTCTGCAACAAGGGAAGCCACTGCAACGAGAAGCCCGCGCACCGCAATGAAGAGTAGCCCCTGCTCGCCACAACTAGAGAAAGCCCACATGCAGCAACAGAGATCCAATGCAGCCATAAATAAATTTATTTTAAAAAAAGAATTTATG
>NW_020172727.1:1048465-1066942 GCF_003031525.2 Neophocaena asiaeorientalis asiaeorientalis
GGACTCTCAACCACTGCGACACCAGGGAAGCCCCCTTCACATATCTTTAAAACTACCATGCAGCCTTCACAGGAACTGGTATCTTGAGACATAACTTTGTTCTGAATATTTTCTCTGACTCCACTTGACAGAAGAGATCAAACTCCCCAGATCCTTCATCATCTGGCCCTAATACATATTTTCTACCATTTGTTTGAGTCTGCATGCAATCAAAGCAAATGATTCACCATTACCTAATCATACCTTCAATCTACCATTTTCTGTACCTTCATGAATGCTGTTTCCCAGGCTGGGAGGTGCCCCTTATCTCTTTGTTTCCAAATTCTCTTCAAAATTCCAGCCTTGACTCCTTCATAAATTGTGGCAGCTCCCCACAAATAGGATGTATCTACTTTCTTTGATTTTAAGTTCCTGGAGGACAAGAACCATACCTTGTTCATCTCTATATCCCTCAAAATAAGCAGATTTCCTTGTACCCAACAGATGTTCAACAAATGTCGAGTTGAATTATATGAAGACAGCACTTCTCCATTTAGGCGAAACAAACACTCTGAGTTGTTTGTGTCCATGTGGTATACAGCAACATCATAAGAGCATTTTGTTTGTTGCATATGCTCTGTCTTTCAAAGACACAAAGCCAAAATTGCTGTATGTGGGACAACCTAACAGAATTGGTGGTAGAATTTCCAAATTATATCAGCATCTTCAAAGTACCAGCCTTCTGCTGCTGTGTTGGAGGGGCAAGAAAAGTTCATTTACCATCATGTCGATGTTCACGTCGATGTTCCACATATATCCCACAAAGTGGGAATGATGGAGCTGTACAACTAGGCTGTCTTTATCTATGCTATAGTGGGACAACTGTTTAATCTCTGAGCAACTTTCTCTCTCCCACCTCCTTTCCTCTCTCCTTCCCTCCCTTTCTCTCCTTTACTTCCTTCCCTTCCTTCCCTCACTCCCTCCCTTCCTTTCCTTTCTCTTTCTTTCTCCCTTTCTCATTTCTTTCTTTTTCTTTCTCTTCTCTTCCTTCCTCCCTCCCTCTCTGTCTCTTTCTCTCTCTTCTTCTTCCCTCCCTCCCTCTCCTTTTCTCACTCTTTCTTTCTTTCTCTCTCTCTTCTCCCTCTCTCCCTCTCTTTCTGTTTCTCTTTTCTTCCTCCCTCCCTCCATCTGTTTCTGTTTTTCTCTCTTTCTCCTGCTCTTTCTTTCTTTCTCCCTTTCTCCCTCTTTCCTGCCTTTCTTTCTTCCTTTCTTTGTCCGTATTACTTGCTCCTCTGACCTCTCCTTGTTATTTTCTCCCACCGCTCTGGGTTGTTGCATGGCCATTCTCATGGGATTACTGCCCCTTAAATTTAGCCTTATGCAAGTTCTCTCTTTGTTAACAGCTTTATTGAGGTATAATTTACACACCATAAAATCCATCCATTTTAAGTATACAATTCAATGATTTTTAGTAAATTTATAGGGTTGTGTAACCATCACCGCAGTACAATTTTAGAACATTCCCATGACCCCCAAAGGCCTCCTGGGCTAACTGAATTATTAAATTTCTGTACCTTTTTTCTTTTTACAAAAAAAAGTGATTTCATATAATTTAGAAAATATAGAAAAGCAGAAGGAAGAAAATAAAACTTCTCTTCATTCCACAGCCTACAGATAATCATTGCTATTCTGCATATATTTAGTCCTTCTGTCTATTTATCTGCCTCTTTATTCATATCTTAGAAGGGAAACTACAATTTAGGGGCTGCTGAGAAGTTGATTAGATCTAGGGACACAGCAGCTACATATTTTTATTTTATTTTTTTATACAGCAGGTTCTTATCCACTTTATACATATTAGTGTATATATGTCAATCCCAATTACCCAATTCATCCCACTGCCACCACCCCCCGGCCACATTCCCCCCTTGGTGTCCATACATTTGTTCCCTACATCTGTGTCTCTATTTCTGCCCTGCAAACCGGTTCATCTGTACAATTTTTGTAGGTTCAACATGTATGGGTTAATATACGATATTTTTCTCTTTTTGACTGACTTCACTCTCTCTGACAGTCTCTAGATCCATCCACGTCTCTACAAATGACCCAATTTCATTCCTTTTTATGGCTGAATAATATTCCATTGCATATGTACCACATCTTCTTTATCCATTCGTCTGTCGATGGGCATTTAGGTTGCTTCCATGACCTGGCTATTGTAAATAGTGCTGCAATGAACATTGGGGTGCATGTGTCATTTTGAATTATGGTTTTCTCTGGGTACATGCCCAGTAGTGGGATTGTTGGATCATATGGTAATTCTATTTTTAGTTTTTTAAGGAACCTCCATAGTGTTCTCCATAGCTGTATCAATTTACATTCCCACCAACAGGGCAAGAGGGTTCCCTTTTCTCCACACCCTCTCCAGCATTTGTTGTTTGTAGATTTTCTGATGATGCCCATTCTAACTGGTGTGAGGTGATACCTCACTGTAGTTTTAATTGCATTTCTCTAATAATTAATGATGTTGAGCAGCTTTTCATGTGCTTCTTGGCCATCTGTATAGAAAACTCTGAAAGAGAAATTATTAGTGTACAGGAATGCAAGAGATTTCTGTGCATTACTTTTTATCCTGCAACTTTACCAGATTCATTGATTAGCTCTAGTAGTTTTTTTGGTGGCATCTTTAGGATTCTCTATGTATAATATTATGTCATCTGCAAACAGTGACTGTTTTCCTTCTTCTTTTCCAGTTTGTATTGCTTTTATTTCTTTTTCTTCTCTGATTGCTGTGACTAGGACTTCCAAAACTATGTTGAATAAAAGTGGCGAGAGTGGAAATCCTTGTCTAAACTGGAGAGTTCTTTTTTTTTAATCAAAAATGGGTGTTGAATTTGTCAAAAGCTTTTTCTGCGTCTATTGAGATGACCACATAGTTTCTCTTCGTCAATTTGTTAATATGGTGTATCACATTGACTGATATGCATATATTGAAGAATCCTTGCATCCCTGGTACCCCACACTGGTTCACGGTGTATGATCCTTTTAATGTGCTGTTGGATTCTGTTTGCTAGTATTTTGTTGAGGATTTTTCATCTATATTCATCAGTGATATTGGTCTTCAATTTTCTTTTTTTGTAGTATCTCTGTATGGTTTTGGTATCAGGGTGATGGTGGCCTCATAGAATGAGTTTGAGAGTATTCCTTCCTCTGCAATTTTTGGAAGAGTTTGAGAAGGATGGGTGTTAGCCCTTCTCTAAATGTTTGATAGAATTCATCTGTGAAGCCATCTGGTCCTGGACTTTTGTCTGTTGGAACATTTTTAATCAGAGTTTCAATTCCATTACTTGTGATTGGTCTGTTCCTATTTTCTATTTCTTCCTGGTTCAGTCTTGGAAGGTTATACCTATTTATGACTTCTTTCCTTCTACTAACTTTCGGTTTTGTTAGTTCTTCTTTCTCTAGTCCCTTTAGGTGTAAGGTTAGATTGTTTATTTGAGATTTTTCTTGTTTCTTGAGGTAGGCTTGTTTTACTGTAAACTTCCCTCTTAGAACTGCTTTTGCTGCATCCCACAGGTTTTGGATCACCATTTTCTTAATTGTCTTGGGTTTGTTTTTGTAGGTCCCTTTCTTCTCTTGTGTTTCCCACTTAGAGAGGTTGCTTTAGCATTTGTTGTAGAGCTGGTTTTGTGGTGCTGAATTCTCTTAGCTTTTGCTTGTCTCTAAAGCTTTTGATTTTTCAGTTGAATCTGAATGGGATCCTTTCCTGGTAGAGTTCTCTTGGTTGTAGGTTCTTCCCTTTTATCACTTTAAATATATCATGCCACTCCATTATAGCTTGTAGAGTTTCTGCTGAGAAATCAGCTGTTAACCTTATGGGAGGTCCCTTGTATGTTATTTTTCCCTTGTTGCTTTCAATAATTTTTCTTTGTCTTTAATTTTTGTCAGTTTGATTACTATGTGTCTTGGTGTGTTTCTCCTTGGGTTTATCCTGCCTGGGACTCTCTGTGCTTCCTGGACTTGGGTGGCTATTTCCTTTCCCATGCTAGGGAAGTTTTCGACTATAATCTCTTCAAATATTTTCTCGGGTCCTTTCTCTCTCTCTTCTCCTTTTCGGATCCCTATAACTTGAATGTTGTTGTGTTTAATGTTGTCCCAGAGGTCTCTTAGGCTGTCTTCATTTCTTTCCATTCTTTTTTCTTTATTCTGTTCTGTGGCCGTGAATTCCACCATTCTGTCTTCCAGGTCACTTATCCGTTCTTTTGCCTCAGTTATTCTGCTATTGATTCCTTCTAGTGTAGTTTTCATTTCAGTTATTGTATTGTTCATCTCTGTTTGTTCTTTAATTCTTCTAGGTCTTTGTTAAACATTTCTTGCATCTTCTCGATCTTTGCCTCCATTCTTTTTCCGAGGTCCTGGATCATCTTCACTGTCATTACTCTGAATTCTTTTCCTGGAAGGTTTCCTATCTCCACTTCATTTAGTTGTTTTTCTGGGGTTTTGTCTTGTTCCTTCATCTGGTACATAGCCCTCTGCCTTTTCATCTTGTCTATCTTTCTGTGAATGTGGTTTTCCACAGGCTGCAGGACTGTAGTTCTCCTTGCTTCTACTGTCTGCCCTCTGGTGGATGAGGCTATCTAAGAGGCTTGGGCAAGTTTCCTGATGGGAGGGATTGGTGGTGGGTAGAGCTGGGTGTTGCTCTGGTGGGCAGAGCTCAGTAAAACTTTAATCCACTTGACTGCTGATGGGTGGGGCTGTGTTCTCTCCCTGTTGGTTGTTTGGCCTGAGGCAACCCAACACTGGAGCCTACCAGGCTCTTTGGTGGGGCTAATGGCAGACTCTGGGAGGGCTCATGCCAAGGAGTACTTCCCAGAACTTCTGCTGCCAGTGTCCTTGTCCTAATGGTGAGACACAGCCACCCCCCGCCTCTGCAGGAGACCCTCCAACACTAGCAGGTAGGTCTGGTTCAGTCTCCTATGGGGTCACTGCTCCTTCCCCTGGGTCCCGATGCACACACTACTTTGCGTGTGCCCTCCAAGAGTGGAGTCTCTGTTTCCCCCAGTGCTGTCAAAGTCCTGCAGTCACATCCCACTAGCCTTCAAAGTCTGCTTCTCTAGGAATTCCTCCTCCTGTTGCCAGACACCCATGCTGGGAAGCCTGATGTGGGGCTCAGAACCTTCACCCCAGTGGGTGGACTTCTGTGGTATAAATATTCTCCAGTCTGTGAGTTGCCCACCCAGCAGTTATGGGATTTGATTTTACTGTGATTGCACCCCTCCTACCATCTCATTGCGGCTTCTCCTTTGTCTTTGGACGTGGGGTATCTTTTTTGGTGAGTTCCAGTGCCTTCCTGTTGATAATTGTTCAGCAGTTAGCTGTGATTCCGGTGCTCTCGCAAGAGGGAGTGAGTGTACGTCCTTCTACTCCCCCATGTTGAACCAATCTCTGTAGCTACATGTTAATAATTAAAAAATAGCATAGATCTGTTTATCTTATTGATTTTAAAGAACTTGTCTGAATTTTTTTGTTTTGAACTACCACATTAGATATCTATTTATGTATGAGGGTAGGAAGCCACTTAAAATAATAAATAGGTCATTACATACTGGGATTGAAGTGTGGTTTTACTTTCCCTGTGTGTTTCAGGGGGGCGGGGGGCGTGAACAGGGAAGGGAATACTGTGATTGTTGCCTCAAGGCCTCATGGAGGACCTTAAATGCAGAAGAAGTGTGATGGGGTGGTGGGAGGGATGTGAACTTGGGAAAATCAGAAGAAATCTTGCAAGGAAAAAGTAAGTTGGGCTTTAAGAGCCTGCTCCCAAACTGATGGCTCTTGGGGCTCTCCCACATTTCTTTGAAATGGGAAAATGGGGGGAACGTTGAATTAAAACAGGAACTGTTTGTGGTAAATTAACATGTCAAGAGGTTTCTATTTAGCCCCCTTGAGTACTTTACCCAGAGTAAGAGTCAGTGCTGCACCAGTAAATGGGGACTATGAATGACAGATCCTCAAAGTGGAATTGGATGATCAAGATGAGTGTGGCTGCAGGGATTCTCCATCCCTGGCTGGGAAGCTGGTAGTTTCTTGTCGTGTTAGCAAAGAAATTGGTTAAATTGTTGCCCATGGCATCTTGGGTCTCAGCTCTGCTATGTGGCAAGGCTGAAGTTTGGGGGGAATCTGTAGGAAAACAAGTCAGGGGGCTGGAATACGCTGGTGCCTTTGTGTGGTCTCTGATAGTACAAGAAAGAGAAAAGCATCTCAACTTGGGGCTATTTACTCGTAGAGGCCTTTCTGCCTACAGCCAGCAGTCCAAGTTGTCTGAGAGTTGGTGTGTCATGACCCATGCAGGATTGGAAAAGGTGAGTTCTCTGGTTGAGGCTAAAGTGAAAACAGAGACAGGATACAAAGTAGGTAATGAAATTGGGGCCTGGGAAACACTCCATATTCCTGCCCCTCCTGGGCATCTTCTGCAGTATGTTTCCTGCCTGATAAAGGTTTAGATCCTGCAGCCTGGGGATGCAGAATAACTGTACCTTCCTAATCCTGCTACTGTTTTATGTTTTTCTGAATCAGATGTCAAGATGGAGGCCATTAAGCTGAAGACTAGAGGCTAGGCAGAGCACTGAGATTTGTTACTGAAAGACAGTAATTCTTTGGTTAGGGTCTAAATTCATGGGCTATGACTTGACAAGATCTCTGACTTACGTTCTTAGCTCAGAGAATTGAGTGAATGAATATAAGCAAAAATTTAATCAAGCTTTTAAGAAGGTTGTATTGGAGGCAAAATCCTAATTCTGTGAGCAAAAATCTGTGATCTCCTGTTTAACCTGAAAGGTCATGTTCAGTCTCCCAAACGTGCAACAGTGGGGATCAAGCTACTAAAAGTAGCAGTCCCCTAAGAGGAGGCTCTCCCCACCAAAGCCCATCTCAGATGCATATATAGAGGACAATGAATAAGGAGGCTTTTCCCAGAGAGCAGAACCCAGGGCAGCTGTGTTTCTACATAAGGACATTGTTGAGATCCCTCTCAAGTAGGATGTATTACTCGTGATCATTGTGGGTTTTTTCCTCCTTTCCTTTTTTTTTTTTTTCTTCAAATGGGAGTTGTTTGTCTAACAGTGGTCCTGTTTTCTACTCTTTTCTCCCTGCAGCCTTTGTATACTGGGTCTGTTGGGGTGGTTAAATATACTCTCCATAGACTTCTGGACAACAGGGCACTACATACAGACTTGCCTGGGAGACATCACCTAGGTATCTTGAGTATAATAACTAGATATCTTGAGTATAATAACTTAATGAGATTTAATATTGGGCTATATCCTTTTGGGAAGGAGTGAGTGCAGCTTTGGTGGGACATCAAATAGTTGCATAATGTTGGAAGGAGACACTTTTAAAACTGTGTATGAAAAGAAAGGTGTGTATAGATGTGAGGACGTCAAGGCATGGACTGTAGTGAATCCTGATGCCATTGTTTGATACAACTGTGACTGAAACTAGAATTCCTTCCCTCTACTTTTCAATTAATCAAGCCAATAATTTCCCTTTTTAATAAAAATGAGTTTGAGTTGGTTTTATTATCACTAGTAATGAGAAATGTCCTTACTGACACAACACATATATATTTAATAAATATTATCTTGTGTGGGAGGAAAAGTCATTTTCCCTTTACCCTTCTACGTTCTTGGCTGAGACTCCTTTTTAATAAAAGACAGATTAACAGGGGAAAAGCAAACAGAAGTTTGATAACATGTTACACCTGCTGTATAGATGGGAGAGACCCAGGGGAACTGAGTAACTCCCTGAAATGGCCCAAGCCACCACCTGCAATGCAAGCTCCATCTAAAGGCAAAAGTAAGCGTTGGGAGAAGGGAGCCAGTTATGGGAGGATGTCAGGAAAACATAGCAAACAAGAGTAAGGTTGTTAATACAGATTTAGCTCCAAGCCTTCTCCATTGATAAGTTTCTAGAGTTTTAATAATCCTCCTTTTCCTGGTACAGAGAGGGAGACACCCTTACGAATAGAGGTTTCCCCTATAAATGTAAATGTCTCTTACTAAAGGGTAACTTCTGTTCTGTGTTCAGAGCTTCTTCTCTGTCTGCTGGTCCTTAAAAATAATCGGCTTCAAGATAATTCTTATGCCAAAGAGGCATATTTTGGGCTAGCACATTCTGCTCCACTTCTATCTCAAAGTCTTACATGTAGACAACTAACTTAACCAGGGACGATGGAGTTGCAACTAAGAAATTAAACTTATATTTATAAGTAGATCAACTTATTTTCTAGAATATAAACTACTTTCTACAAATTTATCCATGGAAGAGAGGGAAAATTTCTCGCCATCCAAAAACCTGATTAAGTTAATTCATAGATAATGTATTTCTCAGATTTTAGTGGCCACAGCAATATATGGATTTTAAACATAAGGGGATCAGATAATTTGTTATGCTATTAAAAAATTGTATTTCCAATGGATATTCACTACACTTACTGTGATAATCACTTCATGATGTATTAAGTCAGATCATTATGCTGTATACCATAAACTTATACAGTGCTATATGTCAATTATATCTCAATAAAACTGGAAGATAAAAAATTATATTTCGTTACTGGCAAATATATTTGGGGGTTGCACCCTAATCTTCATGATCATTTAAACTTGCTGGACATAGTAGATTAGATCCTTGGCTAAGGAAATTTTACAGATAGTTCCCTAAGCTGTGCACCTTGCCTATGCAATTCACAGATGTGTAAAGATATTTAAATGATGTATTGATGCTGACAGAAAGATAATTACTTTCACTCATAATTAACATTTTTTATAAGCCATTAAATATTAGTTTTCTTTTTTTTTTTTAGAGAGAAGAGCAGATTCATTTATTAAATATGTATCATATGCCTGGCGTTAGTGCAAAATTTTTTTTGGGGGGTATAATTGTTTTACAGTGTTGTGTTTCTACTGTACAGCGAAGTGAAGTAGAGTTCTCTGTGCTATACAGCAGGTTCTTATTAGTTATCTTTTTATACATATTAGTGTATATATATCAATCCCAATCTCCCAATTTATCCCACCCCACCCCCCTCTTCCCCTCTTCGTGTGCATACATTTGTTCTCTACATCTGTGTCTCTATTTCTGCCTTGCAAACCTGTTCATCTGTACCATTTTTCTACATTCCACATATATGCGTTAATATACGGTATTTGTTTTTCTCTTTCTGACATACTTCACTCTGTATGACAGTCTCGAGGTCCACCTATGTCTCTACAAATGACCCAATTTCATTCCATTTTATGGCTGAGTAATATTCCATTGTATATATGTATATATATCACATCTTCTTTATCCATTTGTCTGTCAGTGGACATTTAGGTTGCTTCCGTGACCTAGCTACTGTAAATAGTGCTGCAATGAACATTGGGGTACATGTGTCTTTTTGAATTATGGTTTTCTCTGGATATATGCCCAGTAGTGGGATTGCTGGGTCATATGGTAATTCTATTTTTAGTTTTTTAAGGAACCGTCATACTGTTCTCCATAGTGGCTGTGTCAGTTTACATTCCCACCAACAGTGCAGGAGGGTTCCTTTTCTCCACACCCTCTCCAGCATTTGTTGTTTGTAGATTTTCTGATGATGCCCATTCTGACTGGTGTGAGGTGATACCTCATTGTAGTTTTGATTTGCATTTCTCTAATAACTAGTGATGTTGAGCATCCTTTCATATGTTTGTTGGCAGTCTGTACATCTTCTTTGGAGAAATGTCTATTTAGGTCTTCTGCCCATTTTTTAAAATAAATTTATTTATTTTATTTTTGTCTGTGTTGGGTCTTTGTTGCTGCATGCAGGCTTTCTCTAGTTGTGGTGAGCAGGGGCTACTCTTTATTGCAGTGTGTGGACTTCTCACCGCGATGGTTTCTCTTGTTGCGGAGCACAGGTCTAGCTGCACAGGCTTCAGTAGTTGTAGCTTGTGGGCTCTAGAGCACAGGGTCAGTAGTTGTGGTGCACGGGCTTAGTTGCTCCGCGGCATGTGAGATCTTCCCAGACCAGGGCATGAACCCGTGTCCGCTGCATTGGCAGGAGGATTCTTAACCACTGCGCCACCAGGGAAGCCCCTTCTGCGCATTTTTTTATTGGGTTGTTTGTCTTTTTAATATTGAGCGGCAGGAGCTGTTTATATATTTTGGAGATTAAACCTTTGTCCGTTGAAGGGATTGTTTCCTTAATTTTCTTTCTGATCTTTCATTGTTAGTGTATAGGAATGCTAGAGGTTTCTGTGCCTTAATTTTATATCCTGCAACTTCACCAAATTTATTGATGAGCTCTAGTAGTTTTCTGGTGGCATTTTCAGGATTCTCTCTGTATAGTATCATGTCATCTGCAAACAGTGACAGTTTTACTTCTTTTCCAATTCATATTCATTTTCTTTTTCTTCTCTGATTGCCATGGCTAGGACTTCCAAAACTGTGTTGAATAATAGTGGCGTGAGCAGACATCCTTGTCTTGTTCCTGATCTTAGAGGAAATGCTTTCAGGTTTTCACCATTGAGAATGATGTTTGTTGTGGGTTTGTCATATATGGCCTTTATTATGTTGAGGTAGGTTCCCTCTGTGCCCACTTTCTGGAGACTTTTTAACATAAATGGGTGTTGAATTTTGTCAGAAGCTTTTTCTGCATCTATTGAGATCATATGGTTTTTATTCTTCGATTTGTTAATATGGTATCACATTGATTGATTTGCGTATATTGAAGAATTCTTGCATTCCTGGGATAAATCCCACTTGATCATGGTGTATGATCCTTTTAATGTGTTGTTGGATTCTGTTTGCTAGTATTTTGTTGAGGATTTTGCATCTATATTCATCAGTGATAGTGGTCTATAATTTTCTTTTTTTGTAGCATCTTTGTCTGGATTTGGTATCAGGGTGATGGTGGCCTCGTAGAATGAGTTTGGGAGTGTTCCTTCCTCCGCAATTTTTTGAAGAGTTTGAGAAGGATGGGTGTTAGCTCTTCTCTAAATGTTTGATAGAATTCACCTGTGAAGCCATCTGGTCCTGGACTTCGTTGGAAGATTTTTAATCACAGTTTCAATTTCAGTGCTTGTGATTGGTCTGTTCATATATTCTGTTTCTTCCTGGTTCAGTCTTGGAAGGTTTTACCTTACTAAGAATTTGTCCATTTCTTCCAGGTTGTCCATTTTATTGGAATACAGCTGCTTGTAGTAGTCTCTTGTGATGCTTTGTATTTCTGCATTGTCGTAACTTCTCCTTCATTTCAAATTTTATTGAATTGAGTCTTCTCCCTTTTTTTCTTGATGAGTCTGGCTAATGGTTTCTCACTGTTGTTTATCTTCTCAGAGAACCAGCTTTTCGTTTTTTTGATCTTTGCTATTGTTTTGTTTGTTTCTATTTCATTTATTTCTGCTCTGATCTTTATGATTTCTTTCCTTCTGCTAACTTTCGGTTTTGTTTGTTCTTCTTTCTCTAGTTCCTTCGGGTGTACGGTTCGATTGTTTATTTGAAATTTTTCTTGTTTCTTGAGATAGGATTGTATTGCTATACACTTCCCTCTTAGAACTGCCTTTGCTGCATCCCATAGGTTTTGGGTCATTGTGTTTTCATTGTCATTTGTTTCTCGGTATTTTTTTTTATTTCCTCAGTGATCTCTTAGTTATTTAGTAGCGTATTGTTTAGCTTCCATGTGTTTGTGTTTTTTACAGTTTTTTTTCCTGTAATTTATTTCTAACCTCATAGCCTTGTGGTCAGAAAAGATGCTTGATATGATTTCAGTTTTCTTAAGTTTACTCAGGCTTGATTTGTGACCCAAGATATGATCTGTCCTGGAGAATATTCTATGTGCACTTGAGAAGAAAGTGTAATCTGTTGTTTTCAAATGGAATGTTCCATAAATATCAATTAAATCTGTCTGGTCAGGGCTTCCCTGGTGGCACAGTGGTTGAGAGTCCGCCTGCCAATTCAGGGGACACGGGTTCATGCCCCGGTCCGGGAAGATCCCACATGCCGTGGAGCGGCTGGACCCGTGGGCCATGGCCGCTGAGCCTGTGCACCCGGAGCCTGTGCTCCGCAATGGGAGAGGCCACAACAGTGAGAGGCCCGTGTACCGCAAAAAAAAAAAATCTATCTGGTCAGTTGTGTCATTTAAAGCTTGTGTTTCCTTATTAATTTTCTATCTGGATGATCTGTCCATTGATGTAAGTGAGGTGTTAAAGTCCCCCACTATACTTGTGTTACTGTCCATTAGATTGTTGGCTAAGGAAATTTTACAAATGGTTCCCTAAGCTGTGAACCTTGCTTCTGCAATTCACAGATGTGTAAAGATATTTAAATGATGGATTGATGCTGACAGAAAGATAATTACTTTCACTCATAATTAAATTAACTTTTTTTGATAAGCCATTAAATATTAGTTTTCTGTTCAGGCATTGAAAACTTTGTTCCACACCATAGACCATTTCACTGCAAATGAAATCAGAAATGTAAAAGTTTGGTTACCCAGCCTATTCACTCAAATTCACTCTGAATAGTAGGATTTTTAAAAAGGTCCTCCAGTACCTTGCTTGGCCAACTTTCAAAAATTTGATGTTTTCTCTTCTCCTTTCCCCCTACTTAAAAAAAAAAACTTCCCTTTTTGATAAGTTTAGTGTAAACTTGGGGAAGGAACAAGGTTAGATGTGTATTTAATATGTCACTTTAGCTTGGAAGGTACCAATATATATAATTTAAAGTGCTTGACCCAGAATAGGTACAAAATCAATGGTAGCTATTGTTATTGCAGGTGGTCATGGTAGAGCTGTAGGAATCAATGAATATATTTCATTCGTTCCAAGGTATGAGAGACCTTTGATAAATTTGGAAGAGTCGGGCTTCTCTGGTGGCGCAGTGGTTGAGAGTCCGCCTGCCGATGCAGGGGACACGGGTTCGTGCCCCGGTCCGGGAAGATCCCATATGCCACGGAGTGGCTGGGCCCGTGAGCCATGGCCACTGAGCCTGCGCGTCCGGAGCCTGTGCTCCGCAACGGGAGAGGCCACAACAGTGAGAGGTCCGCATATCGAAAAAAAAAAAAAAAAATTTGGAAGAGTCTGTTCTCTTGGTACATGCAAAATACACAGATTTCTTATGCTTTAATGGAGTTTTAGATTCTTTATTTCCTCTTAGTTTTGCAATGAATATTCAGTTTGAAGATTCTGGCTTATCTTGTGAGAAATACAAGGAAGCCGGGTCTCCTCAAGCATTATTGGGATTGTTAGGGGGATCTCTGTGGCTTCAGACTTGGTCCTTACCATTACTTGTGTTTAGTGTCAGTTGATTCCTCATCTTAGTTGTTCATTTGCATATCATTTCAAACTTCTATTTACTTTTTTTATACTGAGTTAATTTCATCATTGTGGCATCATGTCATGATAAAAAATATTCCCTATGGTCCTAGAGGAGGCCTCAGTGTTGGTGGGCACTAAATCATATCAAATTCTGTAAGCATTTGTCATCAACTGTCTTGCAAATGCAGGAGAAATATTAGTATGAAGATGTGATTTCTGTTCTCCGTCATCTAAAATTTAGGAGAAGGTGTAAGACAAATGCTCAGGTAACTAAAAATAAAACAGAAGATAGCAAATACCATTATATAGAGTGCTTACTCTGTGAGTCACTCTTTTAAGCACTTTAAAAATAGCTAATTCATTAGGACTTTAGACAATTACTATCTTCATTTTCCTATGGGGAAACTGAGGCACATAGAGGTTAAGTAATTCATCCAAGTCACAGAAGTAATAGGTGGCAGATCTGGGATTTGATCCCTGAGAGTCCAGTCTCAGAATTGGCATGCTACCCTGCCTGTGTTGACCCAAGTGCTGTGTGCCTATTCAAGTGAGCGAGTGATCGCTTGTGTGCACACATGACTATGCATGCGTGCGTATGCAGGAAACAGAATGGGATTTAAAGAGGATGTGGCATTTGAGCGTCTTCCTGATTTCATGTGTTTCTATGTTCAATTCATTACATCTTGATCTTTTCTTAACATTTCAATTATACTCTGCTTGAAATACTTCAGAACTCCTGGACCTCTGATTTCTCCCATCAGCTACCCAAGTCTAATCAGGTCAGAACTTTATGACTTTGGACCAATAGCCTTTGTAAAATTTCCAGGGCAAAGTAAAGGTACAGTATGTTCTTTAGAAAAGGTTATAGAATTTCAGACAGAACAGAATGAAAGCCACTGAGTCTATGACCACACATTATAGAGTTGGTTTTATGATGTGGATTATCAGACCAATTCATCACTGTATCCAATTGATTCCAGGTCCAAAGTCATTTTAGCTCTGATTTTTTAGGTCAACTGAGTAAAGATAGAGAGTGTGGATGATGTGTATGTGTCTGTGTTAGATAGTAAGTGAAGTATGGATTCCTGCTGAGGCCCAAGCTGTGAACAGTCCTGCAATTCATATATACCTGGGAAGAGGCAACTAATGGGGCATCAAGGGTCTAAGGGCAGAGGGGCTTGGGGAGGAGTAAGATCAAGGGAGCTCAGGGATGATTATGGGAAAAGACTTTAGAGAGTGCAGCATGGTCCTGTCTTGGAGATGCTCTCCAAAATGGCCCCATGGGATCATGATTGAGGTCACTGGTTGGAGGGGCTGCAGGCAGCAGATGCCAGAGAGGCTTTTTCACGAAGAGTTTATGTGACTCAGGAGCACAAACAATACCATGTAGGTGCCCATGTGACAAAGCGTGACCAAGGCAGGGAAGAGGACATTCTTCTCCCTTCCTATGGAGCTCAGTGTAACCTCAGTGCAATAAGAACCCTGGAGAAGGGATGGTGACTGTTACTTTTTAATTTAATTTAATTAAAAAAATTTTATTGAAGTACATTTGATTTACACTGTGTTAATTTCTGCTCTGTTAATTTCAGCAAAGTGGCTCAGTTATACATATATATTTTTTCATATTCTTTTCCATTATGGTTTATCACAGGATATTGAATATAGTTCCCTGTGCTATACAGTGGGACCTTGTTGTTTATCCATCCTATATATAATAGTTTATATCTGCTAATCCCAAACTCCCAATCCTTCCCTCCCCCTTGGCCAACCACATGTCTGTTCTCTATGTCTGTGACTCTGTTTCTATTTCATAGGTATGTTCATTTGTGTCGTATTTTAGATTCCACATATGAGTGATATATGATATTTGTCTTTCTCTTTCTGACTTACTTCACTAAGTATGACACTCTCTGGGTCCACCCATGTTACTGCAAATGGCATTATTTTATTCTTTTTTTTTTTTTTTTCTTTTTAATGGCTGGGAAACATTCCATTGTATATCTGTACCACATCTTCTTCATCCATTCATCTGTCGATGGACATTTAGGTTGTTCCCATGTCTCGGCTATTGTAAATAGTGCTGCTATGAACATAAGGCTGCATGTATCTCTTTGAATTATAGTTTTGTCCAGATATATGCCCAGGAATGGGATTGCTGGATCATATGGCAACTCTATTTTTAGTTTTTTGAGGAATCTCCATACCGTTCTCTATAGTGGCTGTACCAATTTACATTCCCCCCAACAGTGTAAGAGGGTTCTCTTTTCTCCACACCCTCTCCGACATTTGTTATTTGTAGACTTTTTGATGATGGCCATTCTGAGTGGTGTGAGGTGGTACCTCACTGTAGTTTTGATTTACGTTTCTCTGATAATTAGAGATGATGAACATCTTTTCATGTGCCTGTTGGGCATCTGTGTGTCTTCTTTGGAGAAATGTGTATTTAGATCTTCTACTCATTTTTCGACTGGGTTGTTTGTTTTTTTGTTATTGAATTGTATAAGCTGTTTGTATATTTTAGAAATTAAGCCCTTGTTGGTCACATCATTTGCAAATGTTTTCTCCAGTCAGTAGGTTGTCTTTTCATTTTGCTTACGGTTTCCTTTGCTGTGCAAAAGCTTCTTAGTTTGATTAGGCCCCATTTGTTTATTTTTGCTTTTATTTCTATTGCCTTGGGAGACTGACCTAAGAAAACATTGGTACGATTTATGTCAGAGAATGTTTTGCCTATGTCCTCTTCTAGGAGTTTTATGGTGTCTTATATACTTAGGTCTTTAAGCCATTTTGAGTTTATTTTTGTGTATGGTGTGAGGGAGTGTTCTAACTTCATTGATTTACATGTGACTGTCGAACTTTCCCAACACCACTTGCTGAAGGGACTGTCTTTTCCTCATTGTATATTCTTGCCTCCTTTGTGATTGTGACCCTTACTGAGGGCAGTGGGCAGGGGATAGAGCCAGCTCAAGTGGCAGGAACCTGATTGGTTTGTTTGCAGCATACATGAGACACATTCAGGAAATGTGTGGTGTAGAAACTCATCTTTTCCAGACTAGTCCTTGAATGAATTCTATTGCATGAATTTATTGGAGTGAGATGACTCCAATACAAGTTTGTCACTGTTCTAGGTTCATAAGATAGGCTGTTTTCTTAGTATGGGTCCCCTCAAGAAGAAGACCTTGAGACCAAAATTCTATGCAAATAGTTCATTGCTGAGTTAATTCCAAGAAACACTGGTAGGGAGTGGGGAAGTGAGACAGGGAAAAGAAGGTAGCAAATAAAAGGTGGGTTATTAAGTCAGTTACTACTGTGGGCAACCTGTGTGCAATATCAGTGGGGAAACCCTGGGAAACAGTGTAGAACACACAGCTAAGAGTCATCTCTCCTGAGAGGTGTGAGAGCTGCGGTATTCATCCACCCACTCTTGTTATTCCCAGGGCGATGCTAGTTCCTCAGCACCTCCAGTGGAAAGACCTGCTCTGGCAGCCAAAGAAAGTCCGCAGAAGAGAATTGCAGGCGCTGACATTGGAAGCCAGATCGGTGTGCATGGAAATGGTAATTGTGGGGATATGGTGGGTTGCAGATGGCACCTGCTACTCCTACGGCGTGGAGGGTCTTCTAGCTTGTTAATTTTGCTGTTTGACATTGCTTTGGACTTTCCTGCTGGCAAACCCGAAAAGTTCTACTGCCTCCTCTGTTCCCACTTCCGTTCTTGATTTTCCACTTCACTCTGTTTATCACCGTTTGACCTTGGCTTTGGCATTAGAGGCTAGTGGAAAGTAACTTCCCTTTCTGTGCCTCACTTTTTCTAACGTGTGAGATAAGAATAACATCTTTTTAACACTGTTGTATGTACAGACATATCTTGTTGTATTGTGCTTTGCTTTATTGTGCTTTTTATATTGCATTTTTTACAAATTGAAGGTTTGTGGCAATCCTGCGTAGAGCAAGTCTGTCGGCACGATTTTCGCAGTAGCATTTTTTCACTTTGTGTCTCTGCCACATTTTAGTCATTCTTGCAATATTGCAGACATTCTCATTATTATTATATTTGTTATGGTGATCTGTGATCAGTGATCTTTGATGTTACTATTGGAATTGTGTTGGGCGCCGTGAATTGCATCCATATAAGACAGCAGACAGATAAATCGTTCATGAAAGGAGGAATCAATCGATGCGGCAAACTTCACTGTTGTCTTATTTTAAAAAATTGCTGCAGCCACACCAGCCTTCTGCCACCACCACCCTGATGGGTCAGCGGCCATCGACATTAAGGTAAGACCCTCCACCGGCAAAAAGATTACAGCTCGCTGAGGGCTCAGATGACGGTTAGCATCTTTAGCAATAAAGTATTTTGTAATGGAGGTATGTACCTCTTGTTTTTAGACCTCATGCTATTGCACATTTAGTAGACTGTAGTATAGTATAAACATAACTTTTATATATACCGGGACACCAGAGAATTCGTGATTCGATTTATTGCAGTATTTGGTTTATTGTGGTCTGAAACTGAACCCGCAGTATCTCCAAGGTATGCCTGTACTGAGGTACAAATTAACATACGAAAAAGAATACGTCATAATCTGTGCTCAAGAAGGGCTTGTTCTTGTTCTACGGTCATACTTGTTTTCCCCTCGGCAAAGCAAAAATTTGGGGACCTTCTCTTTCTGGGATGTTCGAAAGCTGAGATGTGTAGATAAAGGCTGCGTTTGTCCTCTAGAGAGAAAGTGTGTATTTTATGATTTCTCTAATATTTTATCTGAGTTAATTTGATAACATTAAAATTTGATATTTGGTGGAACAGTGTACAACATACTTCATTGATATCTAAGCATATTATATTTATTTTACTGTCTTTCATCCCTTAGCTTATCCCAAAAACAGGGCAGAAAATAGGGACTCAGATTTATGCGGCCACAGCCATGCCCTGAACTCAGGCCAATCTCAGAGCCATTTATTCCCTCAGGAGACTGTGATCTTTTATATTCCTGGCATTTTGTGTCCTGTGGTGTCTATGTTGGCTCTTGATTCGATGAATTACTGCTTTTTGCTCTGAATTATTTAGGATGGAGGGAGGGGGAGAGGGAAGAGGGAGGAAGGAGTGGGAGAAGGGGGGAGGAAGGAGGGGGAGAAGGGAGGAGGAAGAAGGGGGAGGAGGGAGGAGGGA
>NW_020172727.1:1066981-1068083 GCF_003031525.2 Neophocaena asiaeorientalis asiaeorientalis
GAGGAGGAAGGTGGGGGAGAAGGGAGGAGGAAGGTGGGGGGAAGGGAGGAGGAAGGAGGGGGAGAAGGGAGGAGGAAGGAGAGCTGCTCTCGTTGGCTTCTGAGTAAGTGGTAATTATTATAATGACACTTTGCTGTACACGCTGGTGCTGCACATGATTGCACAGTCCTTTTACAGACATTTAAAAATCTAATCTGCATAACTAGCCCATAAAATGAGCAGGAAGCAAAGGATCTGTTAAGAACAGGTTTGCGCTAATCCTTTGGAGGAGGCAACTGTGAAGAAAAGGAGACTCAGAGAAAAATCGGATGCCTGTATGAAGGCAGTAAGGTCACGCCATCTGTTGCTCAGAGAAGAAAGGATATGCCCGGTGGGGGTTATGTGAGGGTCTTCATGCTTTATATGCAGGTGGTGAAGGGTGGTGGTTCTGAGATTTGAACCAGTCTTGGCCTTGGCAGTTCTGAGCTGAGTCATTTTGAGAAAGGCCTTGGCTCACCCTGAGCCCTGGTTTCTTCATCTGTGAAATGGAGATAAAAATGCTTGCATGCTGTACCACTCCATTGGGTGTTGATAAGAATTAACAAGATGCACATAAAAGCGCGGTGCAAGCTGTCAAGTGCTGTACGTGATCCTACAGGTGGTACTTCCTGATATTGAAGAGCTGGTCCTGTAGAACCAGGAGAGTATAAAACATCAAACTGAGAGTTCATTTATTAATAACATTATTGGGGATCCAAAGTTTACTTATTTGTAGGTTTAAGATTTGTCTGGTAGAAAATTATTTGATTGTTTTTAGAAGTAAGATGACAGCACTGATTTATTTGTCCAGTACCCTTGTTGACAGTGGTGGGATAATATTGGAATACTTTGCAGGTACCTTCATCCAGATATTTTGGATAAAGCAATGATTATGCAGTATAGAATTGTTATGAATTAATTGTTAAGTATAAGGAGGTAGAATTATTACTCATGTTTAAAGAAATGAAACCAACAAGCAAATATTTAATGATACAAATTAGAATCAAGCCAGAAATTAATGAGATGTAGTCAATATGGGTTTACAGATTGCTGCTTTTTGAAACAGATTTGTTTTTTAAAATTC
>NW_020172727.1:1068190-1088907 GCF_003031525.2 Neophocaena asiaeorientalis asiaeorientalis
TTGCTTTTTGATAATAATTTCTTTCCATATGGTTTTGGTATGGGATGCTTACGGGTGATAAATGGGGAACTGTGCCAATGTGATGCACATGCACAAGTTTATTTCAAGATTCATAAGTTGGGACTTCCCTGGTGGCGCGGTGGTTAAGAACCCGCCTGCCACTGCAGGGGACACGGGTTCGAGCCCTGGTCCGGGAAGATCCCACATGCCGCGGAGCAACTAAGCCCGTGCGCCACATCTACAGAGCCTGTGCTCTAGAGCCAGCGAGCCACAACTACTGAGCCCGCGTGCCACAACTACTGAAGCCCGTGTGCCTAGAGCCCGTGCTCCGCAACAAGAGAAACCACTGCAATGAGAAGCCCGCGCACCGCAGTGAAGAGTAGCCCCCGCTCGCCGCAGCTAGAGAAAGCCTGCGTGCAGCAACGAAGGCCCAGCGCAGCCAAAAATAAATAAATTTATATAAGAAAAAGGCTTCATGAGTTGCCTTGCTGGCAAGTTATGAACTTCTAAGAGCTTAATTTGAGCCTGTTCATTCTATTGCCTGTTTCAGACTTAGAAGACTGTAAATCAGTCTGATTTAATCTTCAATAACTGTAAGAAAGCCATAGGGTGGTGGAGGGTAGAGTAGGAGCTGTAACTCTGCAGAAGGGGTCCCCAGGCCAGGTCTCCACAGATACACATGTGGTGAATTTGCCACAACCCATGTTCTGAGTGTCACCATTGTAGCATGTGAAGTCCAAGTTTATCAACTTACAGAGTATCGATCTTTCTCTCTGGAGTGGACTCACATTATCCCTACTTATCACCTGATATTTAAGACCTAAATGCCAATCAATTAATTTTTCAATGAGAACTATAGTTACCAAGAAGCCCAGAGTTTTCTAGTTAACATAGGAGAGGCCAAATTACAATCAGAAAATTGTTTGGTGACCTTGGTACGCACACAGGTATCACCAGTCATCTGATTGGAATGTGAGAGTTTATGAATCAAATTTCTTGGATGCAGGAGACAAAATCCTCTCTTGGCTCACCTAGGCAGAAAAAGAATTTATTGGAAGTTCTTGGGTAGCTCACAGAAATGATGGACAGGCTGGAGAACCAGGCTCAGAAAAATGGAAACCAAGAGAGGCTGTAAGTGGCGAACATGGCAGGGCATGCTGTCGTCTGTTTACGGTGTCGCTGTTGTCCTAACTCTGAGCAGTTAATGCTGCTGCTACTTATGGACTTTCAAGGCTGATACTCCTGCTGGTCTTCTGAAAATGCTCACACCACCGTGTGTAGCTTCTCAACTGTCCCTGCGTCTTTGTTTCTCTCCTTTGAGATCCAAAGACCCAGGTAGGAGCACCTGGTCCCTGAATTTAGGTCGTATGCATCTACACACCTGGCTGAATACTAAGAGAGGTAATGTATGGCCCCAGATCCGTGCTTCACAAAGCGTACTCTGCAGACTGGTGCCAGGCTATGGACTGTTTTTATTTTGTGATGAAGCAAAGAACTTGTGCTCGAATATTAATCAATTTAGCGCTTTCTCCATCGAGAAAAATTGGCTCTGGAAAAAGTGTCAGCCTAACCAAGCAGTGTGGTGCTAAACAGAGCAGCACTTCCGTGGTGGGAGGACCTGCCATCAGAGGGCTCGCCACAAATGGAAGGGTATTTGGAAGTCCTGTAATCAAAAAACAACAAATGTTCACCACAGGTGAGATCAGGCTGTGTAAGCCTGTTGCCTCCTACTCCAGCCTAGAGACACACCAGGAATGTGTGAGTCCTGTGGGTTTGGACACACTCTCACCTGGCTGGTGGTTGGGCGTGATACTGATTCTGCTGCTACTTTCTTTTGTACAGGGTGGGTATCTAGCTGCCCTCTGGGGAAGGGAGAGGTGGGGGAGATAGCCTTATGTCCGTCTAGGTTGGCTGGTTGCGATTCCTCCCGGTGATGGTGAGCCAGTGGTCAGATGACTGTTGAGCGGGGTCATCATCTGTCCATTCTGGGTCCTGTTCTTTCTGTCTTCCCCCAAACAAATACAGCATCCTATGGAGGTGTGAGCAGTTCTTTATTCTGTGGTTCAGGAAATGATCCCAATGTCTAGAGTTGGGGGGTGGTGTGAGATGGGGAGGGATTGAGATCAAGTGCTGTGACCAAGGCTTCCTTGGTCCTTTGTTTTATACATAGAGGCAAAGTCCTCACTGTCCAAGCCTTTGGAGTATGTGAATGTCCCCTTGTTCTCTAGCTCTCCCACCTCTCAAGTCCTCTCTCTTTAAGAGCTTCCACATTGAAGCGCTCCTTTCTGGCACATGCCCAGGGATCGCTAACCCTCCCTGTAGAATAATAAAGCCCCTATCTCTCCTTGGGAGTTTTGAATTCAAACCTCCCAGTAGTCTACTGTATGTGAAGACTTTTTCCCTCCACTTCAGCTGGTACTACAGTGCGGGAAGCTCTGGTTTTATGAATGGGGTGGGCAAAAAATGGCAAGCTACAGATGATTTCCCTCTTAGGTCCCTAAGAATTGAGCACCATTCGTCACCTAGGGCACTAATCGCCTTCCAAAGACGATTTGAAAATTGCATAGTATTGGCAACATGGCTTTAGAGCTAATCCTTAACATGCTAGTGTCCTATTCAGTGCTTACCCATCCTGAGCTTTAGGACGCAACTTCCCCATGACAATGACAATGAACGGCACCGCAGTGAAGTTCTTCTCCAAAGTTCGGTGTTCTTCCTACCTCTAACCCTGATGATGGAGGGAAGGAAGTATGGGGAAGAAGTTTCACTTCAATCCACCTTATCTTCCTACTCCCTCTGCAGCTGACAGTACTCCATTTCACATAGATACTTTGACCTTTAATCAGGTTATAGACGAATCTTGTGGTCTGAGAGCAATTCTGTGCCACTAAGATAAGCTATAGTATTTTAATATTACAGATTAATTTGAGCTGCCTACCGTGTACCCCACCTAGGTAGTAAGGATCATTATACGTTTGTCCACTGCAATTTGAAAAGCTCTGAAAAATGCATGTTTAATGCTATGGGCTTGAAAACAACAAACATGAAAAAAAGAAGAAAGGGAGGGAAAAAAAGAAAGAATGAAGGTAGGAAGGGAAGAAAGGGAGAAAAGGATCACTTAAGTCTAGAGAGTGAACGCTTACTTCTGTACCTTTTTAAATGTTAAATGGTGGGTAGGTTAAAATAATTGGAATTTTGTGGTGTAATTATTTGCAGTAAAATGGTTAATATCCTGCATCTGTTGGTGGACTCATGCTGTAATGATTCCTTTTCCTATGAGGAAAAGGACCAGAGATCTATTAACTTTAGTCCCGTTAGTGCAGCCTCCTTCCAAAGGGATTTGCATTGGTGAAGGGAACAATTTTTTTCCTGAGGCCTTCTGAAGACAAATGTGTTTTGGGCATTCATTGATTCCATTAAAAAGTGATGTTCTTTAGCTCCTGTGTCCCATGACTCCAGATTCAGCGGGCTGGATTTCGCCGAGTTGATGGGTTTTAGCATTATGAGAAGGAAAGCCCTGGAAGTGACTATAGGGGAAAGGGATGCTGAAGGGGAGGGGATGGACGAGGGAAGGAGAGTATATGAGGGAGGAGAGGAGGACACGCACCATCGTCACATGGTGCCAAAGCTTTCTGATGGTTCACATTTATGGGACAAAAATCAATGAGTTAATAAGCAAATATTTAAAGGAATATTGTGCATAGAGCAGTATGTGTGTGTGTGACGGGGGAGTTGGAGATGTTAAAATAGAGACACATGCAAAATTACAACAAAATATTCTCTCTATGGTAAACGCTAAAGGCTAAGTAGAAACAAGAAGTGTTAAGAGCCCTGAGAGGTTAGTAAAGTCACATTGGAGGAGTTAGACCTTGGTTAGACATTGCAGGATGGGATGATAATGTCAAGAACTGTAGCAGGTCTGGAATTTTACCCTTCCTAACAAGCTAGCCCGCCACAGTTCCATGGATGCTGGCAGAGCACATAAGATCCCGAGAGCAGAGACAGGGGACTTTATGACAGACAGCGCAAAAGTAGAATGAGCCAGTTTGTTTTTTCTTATTTTAACAGAGAAAGTTATAGAAGGAATAATAGGGGGAAATAAAGAGACCAGGAAGTACAACTTGTTCCTGACACAGTAGAAAGTAAGAATCCAAATTGGGTTTTGACACAGCAGATGCGGCCCAGACAATGGGGCTGCCTTCACACAATTCTCTCTCAGAGGAGGGCTGGCTTCCGGCTCATTCCTTATTCCTCTGCCATGGTTCACTCCTGCTCGCCTTGGTCTCTGATTGCTATTGAGAGCCTTAGTTCAGCTGCTACATGAAACATAGTGAATGAGATGTTATTATCTAAGGGACTGTTCTCTGTCAGGGTCACCTTCCCTTAGGCCAGTGACATCCAGTACTGTAGCCATGAACTTCACGTGGCTAGTGAGCATTTGAACTGTGGCTAGGCGGGAATGAAATGTGCTCTAAGTGTAAGATACACACGGAGTTTCAAAGACTTAGGAAAAAAAAAGGAAAACATCTCATTAATAATTTTTATATCGATTACATGTTGAAATAATATTTTGGATAAATGAGCCCATTATTTTCACCTGTTTCTTTTTACTTTATATGTTAGCAAGAAATGTTAAATTCCATCTGTGGCTTGCATTTGTGGCACACAGTATATTTCTATTGGGCAGTGCCGCTCAGGAGCACTTGAGAAAGAGGGAGCCTCCCTTCGTCCCTCCTTGTTATCCTCCAAGGGCTGTGTGGCTTGACGTGCCATCGTGGACCATAGCTGGGTGAGGCCTGAGCTGCTGATGTGCATTAAGGTGCAGTCTTCCTGGATATAACCTCACGGCTTCCTCTAACCAGAGTGTCCTCAGAGGGGAGAAGGGGGGATATGGTCAGGACTCACCTCCCCTCATGACCCTGTCCCTCACTGCCCTTCACAGCACCCTCTCACAAAAATCTGTAGGTGAATCAGGCTTTCAAAGGGTACCTTTGAAGGGTCAAAGAGTACTAAAGGGAATTACAACCGTGAAGGAAGGACTTTTAAACCAGAAGGCTGGGATTAAGATTCCAGAAACATCACGCTGTTACTTCACCACCAACCAATCAGAAGAAGATCTATGAGCTGCAACACTCACCCCACATGTTGCCTTTAAAAATCCTTTCCTGAAAGCCATCGGGGAGTTTGGGTCTTTTGAGGATGAGCTGCCCTTTCTCCTTGCTTGGCCCTGCAACAAACGCTATACTTTCCTTCACAACACAACCCCATGTCGGTAGATTGGCTTTACTGGTCTGCGGGTGAGCCCATCCAAGTGCAGTTTGGTAACAACCGCACGTACAGACGTTTCCTGTTGTAGTTGGGGTTTTCCCCCAAACAGACACCAAGGCAAGGATTTGGGTACAGGTGGTTTGTTTTGGAGATGATTCCAGGAAGAGAGACAGGGAAGGTAGAAAGGGGCTACCGAGGTGCATGAATGAGCGGGATACCACTGTGGGCAACGGAGGATCAAACCCTCTGGGGACTTTGGGAGAGACTGTGGCACAGTCCCCTGAGGAGTAGGAGTAGAAAGTAGGGGTCTTCATCTACCCACTGTGAGCACATTCCTTTAGTGGCCATCAGGGCAGTCCTGTAGCTTATGAGGGAATTCTCTGCAGGTGACCTCTGGGAAAGTCTGAGGGCTGTGAGCAGGGCACCTTTAGTATCTGCTACATTGCCCAACAAGGGGCCAGACCCATAGCAGGTACTTAATAAATGTTGATTGAATGAATGAATAAACACATCATTTAAGGACAAGCCTTAGTTCTCAGACTACAGTCAAAACTCGTTGATGAGGAAGATAGACTTTTCCTTAACTGCCCCATAGCTGTAAGGCTGCTCCTCTTTATTGATAATAGAGTTAGCACCTCATTTTATTATGCATCCACCCCTTGCCTTCTTTTCTCCCCTTAGACCTGCCAAGAATGAGAAAAGGCTGAATCACTGATCCTGTTAATGACAACTCCTTTAGCTTCATGAGGACTGGAAATTAACCTACGAAGGCACAATGAAGTTCTTAGATGGGAAATTGTACCCTTCTCCCATTCTTTCTAATGACGACTGGGGAGTTGGGCGGTGGGCTGACAGGTGTGTTCTTCAGTTACAGAGTTATTTATTTTGACATCTTTTCTCCCTGGTTTTGGTGCATTTTTACTGAGACTGAAAATAATGGGGTTGGCATAGAGGATGCAAGTTCTCAAATCACACGAATTGGGGCCAGATCTGCTGTGTGCGATGTTCTTGGTGAAAGGCAGTGCCAACATGATAGAGAGAGCTGATTTAGGAAGACATGAAGTAAATGCACATGAGGGGGCTTCTCTGACAATAGATAATACTTCCAGATATGTAGCAAAAGAGAAAAAGGATTATTTAACAAAAATTTATCGAGCATCAATTGTATATTAGGTATTGTGCTAACATTATATGCCCACCTGTGATACAATGAAACTGCATTAGTACTGAACTATGGATTATTTATTTATTATCTGTCACTTTCTTAGGGACTAATTTGGGGGAAACCAAATTTCACTATACCGTGTGTAAAGTAGAAGCGTTAAAGGATACTAAAAAATGTTAAAATTGGGACCGACAACAAATATAAAATGAACACATATGAAATATCTATCTCATTAATTACTGAGGGAGCCAGTAAGATGGTACAACCAGTTCAAAGGAGAATTAAAAGAATGCACGTATAAAGGCAATCAGGAATGCTTCCAAGGATTTAGAAATAGATGCAAAACGAGTCAACATCCACTGGCAATAATCCCTTCCATTCCACTGAATTCATTTGCATTTCTATGGATGCGAATCATTTACATCATTATCATTTTTCTGTAGTTTATAGAGTTGTACAATAGCTCAAACACTGAAAGGCACAAGCCCCTATAGAATCAGATAACCTGGAAAGATGCATCGTCCAGACACCCAGAAAATACTTTTTTTCCCTCCGTTTCAGTCTTTCACAAGTTTTCCTGACAGAAGTAAAGAAATAATCTCTGAGCAGTATATCAGGAAGCAGAATGTAGATTGCAGACTGGCTAAGTCTTCTGACTCAAAAGAAAAATGGTTTCTTGTGGCAACACTGCTTGCCACTCATGAGATAAATGAAGAGTCATTTGGGATTGCATCTCTTAAGTACAAGAGTACCGATCTCAACTGGGGAAAGAAGAGTCGAAGGGAAATTTGATGAGATTAGCACCGGGGAGAGGAACAGGATCAATTCAGCAGACAGTTCAGTTACAAAACGTTCAGCTACGGATCAAAACTATTAAGGGAGAAAAAGGAAGTTCATAAAACTTTCTTAATTCACATTTCCTAATTCAGATTTTGTAATGATTTTGACATAAGGTGGGATGAAGATTACTTTTTTAACAGCTGTGTTGAGATAAAATTCACATACCACACAATTCACCTAAAGTGTATAATTAATTTTTTTTTGTTATATTCACAGAATGTGCAACCATAATCACAATCTAGTTTTCATCCCCCCTAGAAGAAATCTGGGTTGTATTAATAGTCACTCCCCATTACCCACCCCAATCTGTCCTTCCCAGCACTAAGAAATTACTAATTTGCTTTGTGTCTCTATAGGTTTGCCTATTCTGGACGTTTCATATAAATGGAACCATGTAGTATGTGGTGTTTTGTGACTGGATTTTTCATTAGCACTTGCACCCATCAGTACTTCATTCTTTTTATTGCCGAATAATATTCCATGGCATGGATGTGATATCGTGATTTATAAGAACAATATACTTGGTCTTCGTCTGGTTTCTGGCATAGAGCTTTTAAAACCCTTGGAATTTCCTAAGTGATGAGAGTAACAAAGGTGTCTTTACCATGTTAATGGAGTGACTTTTGGAAAGCACCTAAGGATGGGGGCTGGTTCCAGTGGAACCAACTATGTGATTAGAGGGTTAGAACTTTCAGTCTCACCCCTGACCTCTTGGGAAGGGAGTGGGGCTGGAGGTTTAATCAATTGCTAATGGCCAATGATTTAGTTAAATCATTTAGTTAATTTCATGCATATGTAATGAAGCCCCCTTAAAACCCCAAAAGGATGGGGTTCGGAGAGTTCTGGGTTGGTGAACACATGGAGATTTGGGAAGAGTGGGATGATGCTTGGAGAGGGCATGGAAGCTCCGTGCCATTTCCCTATACCTCACCCTATGCAACTCTTCCATTTGGCTGTTCCTGAGTTATATCCTTTTATAATATTCCATTTGGCTGTTCCTGAATTATATCCTTTTATAATAAACTGGTGATCTAGTAAATAAAATGTTCCTCTGAGTTCTGCGAGCTGCTCTTGCAAACTAATTGAACCCAAGGAGGGGGTCATGGAGACTTCTGATTTATAGTCAGTTGGTCATAAGCGCAGATAACCTGGGCTTGCAGATGGTGTCTGAAGTGGGGGACAGGGGCGTTCTTGTAGGACTGAACCTCTAACCTGTAGACTCTGAAGCTATCTCTGGGCAGCTAGTGATGGAATTGAGTTGAATTCTCAAACACACTGCTCGTGTCCAAGAATTGCTTGGTGCTGTGTGGGAAACCCACCCAGACACACACGTTGGAAGTGGTCCAAGAATACTGAAAGAGTGGATGTACCAAATCTTTAACCGTTCATCAGGTGATGGACATTTGGGATGTTTCCACTCTTTGCTTATTTTGATACAGTGCTGCTATGAACATTTGTGTAAAAGTTTTTATGTGGGCATATGTTTTCATTTTTCTTGGGTATATACCCAAGAGTGAAATTGCTGGGTCGTATGGTAACCCAACGTTTAACTTCCTGAAGAACTGCCAAGCTGTTTTCCAAAGCAGCCATCCCATTTTGCATTCCCACCAGCAGTGTATAAACATTCCAATTTTTCCACATCCTCTACAACACTTGTTATTGTCTGTCTTTTTTATTAACCATTATTAACCATTAACCATTATTAACCATCCTAGTGGGTATGAAGTGATATCTTATTGTGGTTTTGATTTGCATTTCCCTGATGACTAATGATGTTGAACATTCTGTGATGTAGTTACTGGTTATTTGTTTGTCTCCATTGGAGAAATGTCTATTCAAATCCTTTGCCCGTTTTTTAGATGAGTTACTAGTCTTTTTATTATTGAGTAGTAAGAGATTTTTACAATTCTAGATACCAGTCAGATATGTGATTTGCAAGTATTTTTTCCTATTTCATGGGTTGGTGTCCTTTCTTGATGGTGTCCTTTGAAGCACAAAATTTTTAATCTTGATGATGTCCAACTTAGTTTTTTCTTTTGTCGTTTGTGTTTTTGGTGTCATTATGTGAGAAATCATTCCTAATCCAAAGTCATGAAGATGTATTTATATGATTTCTTCTAAGTGTTTTATGGCTTTAGCTCTTAAATGTAGGTCTATGGTCCATTTTAAGTTAATTTTTCTGTACAGTGTGAGGTAGGGGTCTAACTTCATTCTTTTGCATATTGTCCCAGCACCATTTGTTGAAAAGACTATCTTTCATTTATTGAATTGTCTTGGAACACTTGTAAAAAGTCAGCTGACCAGGGCTTCCCTGGTGGTGCAGTGGTTGAGAGTCCGCCTGCTGATGCAGGGGACACGGGTTCCTGCCTCGGTCCGGGAGGATCCCACGTGCCACGGAGCGGCTGGGCCCATGAGCCATGGCCACTGAGCCTGCGCGTCTGGAGCCTGTGCTCTGCAACGGGAGAGGCCACAACAGTGAGAGGCCCGTGTACCGCAAAAAAAAAAAAAAATCAGTTGACCATAAACGTAAGGGTACATTTCTATACTCTAAATTCTATTCTGTTAATCTGTATATCTGCCCTTATGTCGGTACCACACTGTCTTGATTACAGTAACTTTGCAGTAAGTTTTGAAATCAGGAAATGTGAGGTCTCCAACTTTGTTCTTCTTTTTCAGATTGTTTTGGCTATTATGGGTCCCTTGCATTTCCATACGAATTTTAGGATCAGTTTGTTAATTTTTGCCAAAAAAAAAGGCAGCTGGAATTTTGATAGGGAGTACATTGAATTTATAAATCCAAAGATTACTTTTAGGCTTAAGTGAAAAGATTTGCCGAACTGAATTGTTTTTTTTTATATTTGAGCATTATCCATTCTCTTGCAAACTGTTAATATGTTTACTTTATTAAGTAAAATAGATATGTTAAGACCTTTAATGATAACACATTGGCATTGATTTATTTATAATCCACATTTCACAAGTGTGTTAAATCTCCCATCCTTAGTTTAACTTTTAATAGACTAATTTTATAGACTATGTACAGAAAGGCAAAGGATGGGTAGGGGGTGATAAGATTTGTTATAGGAAGTAGTGTAACACAGCTGGTAATTAAAGAACCTGTCTTTTGACTGTATATTCATGTTCTTACGTGCTTCATAAAGCACTAGATGTTAAATAGATTGCTAGTTTTCATTGAGCTTTTGCTATAATTATGTAAATAGATATAGTGAATTTTAATGCCAAAAATTGTTTTCAGGGAAATTGCTTTTTTATTCAGATGTTATAAAATTGGGAAGTGCTGTTTTAATAAAGATTATTTTGAATGAACCCATTATAATCACCCCAAACTCTAGAAAAGCAAATGTGCTTCAATGAAAAAAAAGTAGAGTTACTTTTAAGAGTGTAGAATTATAAACCCAGAGGATATCTTATGTATAACTGTGATTGTGCTTGATTTCGTAAAGAAATTGCCAGATCAAATAATTAAGATGCTATAAATTAATCTTGAATATAAAAGCAGTTAATTCAGGCATAAATCTTAAAAATATTTTCCACAAAACTGTCAGTCATGATCCTACCAAGAGAATGAAAGACATTCAGGTCACAAAGACAGGCTCAAAATGCCTGTGACCCAGACTGGTTTGGATTTGAAGCAGGCAGGACTCCAGGAGCTATACAGAGAGGAAGTGGGGCACAATGAACCAGGCAGGACATGGGTTTGTATACGTGACCCAACAGGAAAGAGGGATTAACATCTGCAACATGGTGCCTTAAAGAAACCATAGATTTGAAGTGAGTTGACATTAAACTACTTAGAACTGGCTGGACTTTTGTAATCAGGGGAAAAAAAAGTTAAAATCTTGTTTTCTAAAAGGTAGAGCCATTTGATATTGTGCAGCTGTGAAGTACAGGAATACCATGGGGGCATGGCAGCATGAATGACTGGAAAGAGGTCTCATTCCTGTAATTAGGAAGGTGGTGTGTTTTGCTCGAATGGAGCTCCAGTTCAACAGTGGCTTAGGAACTGAGGCAGTGGGTCCATCATGCAACTTGTTCCAAGGAATTCTGTCACTTCTGATATGGAAGGCTGTATATCATGGCATGTGGAGGCCAAGATTTTCCCAAGCATATGTGGCCTGTGGTGGCTAATTTGGTTCCTACTCCTCTTGCTAGTGGTGACAAGGTTCCTCATGAAGTCTTACCTTGGACATGACTAGATGGTGCTGAAAGCATTGGCACATGTAGCTGGCTTGGACGGGTTATATTTCCTATTGGGATTAATAGAACCAGAATGAAACATTGTTCACTCATTATTAATTGAAAAAACATTTAGTGGACACTACAATATACTTGGTCCTATGCTAGGATTTGGAGATGTAGCAGTGAACGGGACTTACGGCTTCTGGTCTGGTGGGGAGACCCACATTTGTAGGGGAAAAACTTGCCACCCCAAAATGTCTCTTTGGCATGTGGATCATTTTGAGGTGAAAACAAAGCTCCAAAGACTCAGGAAGAACTTTTGACCTTCCCCCTGGCTGCCTGAAGATCGTAGATAGAGGACCTGTTCCAGGAAGGGAGCTATCTCCATAGATAAATGTAATATGAGCTAGGTGTGTAGACAGGGAGGAACCCAAGCAAAGTCTGTTTGTTAAAATTCTTCTCTCTGTCCCAATGTCGCCGCATGGCCCAGCAAACATTTGTTTATAAAACGTTTGCTTTTCCATCTCCATGTCAATTGCCTTTCCCCCACTTTGATGTCCAAAACCCATACCCCCAAAATCCTCTTTTGTCTTTAGCTGAAGATGGTATTTAAGGGTTTCAGCTGTTTTGGCAAGTTGCTCAGTTTTCCTGGGTCTCTCCCATGTATACATGCTATTAAACTTCTGTTTAATTTTCTCCTGTTAATCTGTCTCATGTCAATTTAGTTCTTAGACCAGCCAGAAGAACCTAGAAGGGTAGAGGAAGATTTTTTCCTTTCTGACACCAGATTTCTGGAAGAATGCTGCTATCATTCATTGAGTGAAGGATTAAGGGAGGAAGAATAAGTTTTGGGGGATAATGAATTCCACTTTGGAGATGGTGAGTTCGGGAAGCCTGTAGAGCATCCAAGTAGAGATACCTGGTAGGCAGTTGGAAGGATATCTGAATCTAAGGAGAGAAGTCCAAATGGGAAGTCTAGATTTGTGAGTCAGCATTTTACAGATGCTAATTGAAGTCATCGACATTGGTCAAGTCATGCTGAGATTCTGTAGAGTAAGGAAGAAGAGAAGGATTAGAGTTGAATCTCTGGAGAATCCTTTCATTTCAGTGGTGACATCAGAGGAATGCTATTGTCTGAATACACATTGCTCTCACATCATTGAATTTACACTTGAAAAGCATGAATAAACTTGCTAAACACATTCAGAAGGACATCATCACAGCAAATATAGACACAGGACATTTTGAAAGTAAAATTTAAAATTCATGTCAATAATAAAATCCAAAGTATCTTCAGAATCAAAGAGGAAGTTAAAGCATTAACTATATTAGAGGAGTGATACAGATAAAATGGTCAGAGTTTCTGAACTCAAAGTAAGCTCTAATAACTTACACTGTTCTTATGGGAATGATGGGGCATAACATTTGAAATTGGAACTGTCTGGAATGCATGGTTGAGATCAATATAGAACTCTCAAGTAACAAAAGGACAGTTCAAACATAAAAACTAGGAGAACTAAGAGCTTATCTGGGATCCAGATTTGTTGATATCCTTGACTGAGATGGGTTGAATTGATAAACAGATCTCAGTTTTCTATGGCAGTGTAACAAACTCCCTCAAAACTTAGTGGCTTAAAACAACAGCAAGTTAGTACTTCTCATGGATTGTCTGAGTTGGCTGGGCTCTGCCAGGTAGTTCTTCTGCTAGATATGGTGCTCCTGTACTCAGCAGGGAGCTCAGCTGTGGCTGGAATGTCTAAGACAGTATCACATACATGTCTAGCCTCAGGTGGAATGGCTGGGGGATAGCTAGGCCTCTTTCTTCTCATTTAGTGGCCTAGCCTGAGCTTTTTAACCTGTCAACTGAGTCCCCAAAAGGCAAAAGCAGAAATTACAAGTCTTGGGCTTCCCTGGTGGCGCAGTGGTTGAGAGTCCGCCTGCCGATGCAGGGGACACAGGTTCGTGCCCCGGTCTGGGAAGATCCCACATGCCGTGGAGCAGCTGGGCCACTGAGCCATGGCCGCTGAGCCTGCGCATCCGGAGCCTGTGCTCCGCAATGGGAGAGGCCACAACAGTGAGAGGCCCGCGTTCCGCAAAAAAAAAAAAAGAAATTACAAGTCTTGTTAAGGCCTTAAAGTTCTTGTAATTCTTAGGAGTACTAGAATGTCACTTGGGCCAAAGCAAGTTACAAGACCAGTCCAGGAGAAAAGGGGTCCACCTCTTCGTGGGAGGAGTGGCGTGTGTGTACAGGGATGGAGGGAATTTTTGGTGGCCATCTTTGGAAATGATCCACCACAAGAGTTGATTTCTCTTTTCGGCTGGGCTGCACGTACTGCGGTCTTCTGCAGGACACTCTGAGCAGGATATTATGCTTGGTCCTCACTTCCAGGTGAATGCTAAGAGTTCCTGAGGGAATCGTAGTACCTATAACTTTTAATGTATTTTGCCGAGCAAGTCTACTGAAAGGGAAGTTCATAAACACTTTTAGGGCCTTTTCAAAACAGACCGTTGCCACTAGTTGTTACCTAAATTTCTCTCTCCTTTTCCTTCCTCTTAATGTTTGTCAGGTTTCTTTCATAATCTATCTTAGTCTCTAATAAAGTTAAGAAAATTGTTGTATTGTGAAAGTCTCTGAGAATATCTCTTCCAGGTACATGCTAGGAGTGTTGGGGGCCTGGGAGTAGAGGAGGATGAGTAGGTTGAGAGGGTCATTTCAAGGGTGGCAGACCAAGTAGTTTTGGACTCACGCTCTATATCACTTACTGGGTGCTCAAGGGTGCTGGTCACCACTGCCCTTCTTTGGGTGTGAAGTAAGTATGTACCTCCGTCAGGAACCTGGATCTTAGCAACAGGCCTCAAGCAGATAAGGGAGGTTGGAAAAAGAATAAGGTTGGATTTGTGAACATTGACCTTTTTCCTGGGTGCTGAAGAACATGCAGAGCTTCATCACCACAGAACTTAGGGTCTGACGAGTAACTGGGAAGAATGGCTCTCAGGTGAAAGTATGACATTCAGGCATTCACAGCCTTTGGTCTTTGCCTGCCTGCAACAGAGTTTGTAGCACAGACTTTGTGATATCTGTGGGGCGGCGGGTGGTGGTGGTGATATATGGGATGGTTTGTAGGGAAGAGAAATAGTCAAGGGAGCAGGATGGTGGGACTGGATGGCGTGGATGAGAGAGTAACTTCTCAGGTTAGATAGGGAAAAGCTCCTGGGAATTTGGGGATGCTGAAAATTGGAGAGAAGAGAGGGCTTTAATAAGAGTTGTATGCTCTGTGTGGAGTTGGACTCCCTTATGTCGGGATCGGGGTTGCTGTTTGGAAGGTGCTCCTTAAACAGTAGGGCCCCTCAGGCTCTCTGCTCCAGTGACATTACTTAGCCTGGGGAATTGTGGAGCCCAAATCCTCACTTGGGAAATTGACTCTTTTGTGTTATTCTTATCTTTTTGTTTTATTTCTCTTAGTGATTGCTAATGTAATTTTGGAAAATGTCAATCTGTCTCCACTCTGCATGGAAATACAAAGAAAAAGATTTTCCCTGAGTTGCGTTTCAGCTAGAGTATGAGGGAGAAGGCTACCTCGGGGGGGAGGTACAGAGGCCATCAGAATGAGGGAACAGGAAGTGAATACAAAGCTCAGGGGTGAGCAGGTTAATTTCTTATCACAGTTGGCAAGAGTTTTTCTGTGCTATTGAGGGTTTTATCTGAGTGCTGTGTTCTTATAGAGATAGTTCGCAGCTGCAGCGAGGGAGACTGTGTGCAGTTTGAAAGAGTTGAATGTGTGATGCTCATATTCTCCTCTCTCCCCCTCCCTTCATATCCATTTGCACCACGGATTTGCCACTGACTCAGAATAACATTTAAACTCAAGCATCAAACATTTAAGAACCTTCTTTTTTTTTTAATAATAAATACTGGTGGATAAGCAGTCAACCCTCTCGAGAGTACTTTCTTTTATTAAAATTTATTTAATTTTATTTTTGGCTGCGTTGGGTCTTAGTTGCGGCACTCAGGCTTCTCTTTTCGGTGCAAGGGCTTCTCTCTAGTTGTGGTGTGTGTGGGCTCTGTAGTTGTGGCACGCAGGCTCTCTAATTGTGGCTTGTGGGCTTAGTTGCCCCATGGCAAGTGGGATCTTAGTCCCTGACCAGGGATCAAACCCGCGTCCCCTGCATTGGAAGGCGGATTCTTAACCACTGGACCACCAGGGAAGTCCGTAAGAACCTTATTGATGTGGCTCCCCAGACTGTACCTGGCACTGCCTCCCAGCTGAACTCGTGACTGTGGCCAGGTCAGGGTCTCTTGGACACCAGGCCCCTCATACTCCTTCTCAGTCCCACTGCTCAGCAGTCATGTGCTTGACTCTTCTCCTTCATACACCGCGTATCAAAGGTTTTCCCATTCTTCAGGGCCCCCCTCAGGTCCTTCTTGTTTCATGGAGCTGTCCATAAATGCTCCAGCCACACTGGTTGATTGGACCTTGTTTCTGAATGGTAGTTAAGCGGAGCCAGCAGTGGGGAGAGAAGGCCGGGAATGTAGAAAAATAAATAGATTATTTTATATGGAAACCCATCGACAACTTCCTATAGTTTAGTTAATCTAGTGGCATCAGTGCTTTGGACATAGATTCCCAGTGATTTGAACAATTCCCAGCCCCCCCCCCCCCCAAACAACTTCTGAAATGCATTCCCACCACAATTTTCGAAGTCTCTTAATGAAGGGAATGTTATGTAAATTGACCACATGGCTATTACAACCCATTTTCACTGCACCTTATCAGTGTTGTTGGTCCCGACAACCTTGGAGAAGTCCATTTCAAAAAGTGTTGTGGACCATAACTATATTCATTATAGGTAGACTACAGATTTGGCTTTCCTTTCACTTCCCTGACATTGGTGAGAATTGTTGAAAATACTGTACATCCTAAAGCATCTTATCTTAGATCCTCTCAGTAGGGTGCAATATGGTGCATCTCTAAGACTTCACTTCCAAGGGAGCCATTAACATCACTGGATGCTACAAAAGTTCTTTGACTAAATTTTGAATGGCTTACCATCCCACAATTCATTCGTCTAACAAATAATTATTGAGCATACTACATAATCAATACTCTGCACTATTTGTTGTAGACACAAAGATAAACAAGGCACAGCCTCTGCCTTTAAGGATCCTACACTATAATGGTGGTAATATGATATGCACACAAATAGCCATAGTATATATGTGGAAAGGAATATAAAGTAAAAAGGAAAATGTGCTATAAAAAGTGCTTAAAGTTTTTGGGCTGACGAATCACCACTGAAGACTTTTGACACACTCTCTTGGTTTTGAGACACCACACTTCTGTGGTTTTGCTGCTCCCTCTCTGTTTTTTTCTCTGCTTCTGAAGTCACATCTTCCATCTGATGTTGGAGTTCCCTTAAGGTTCAGTTCAGACCCTCCTCTCTTCTCACTGTATCCTTTCCTCCTAGACAGTCTCATCTATGCCCACGGCTTCAGTGCTTATCTTTAAGTCCATGATGGGAGGGTCAAACTTAACCAAACTCATGATCATCGATCCTGAAGCTTATCTTCTAATGAACGACACCACTGTCCATCCAGTTCCATAAGCCAGAAACCTATGAGTCATCCTGGCCCCTTCTCTCCTTCATTCTCCATTCTGGTCTATTATCAAGCCCTACTAAGTGTATCCTCTAAATACCTCTCAGATCTGTCTCCTTTATTCTATCTCCACAGCCAGCTTCCTAGATCAGCTAGAACTATCACCCAGATCAATGTGCTAGACTCGTAAATGGTCTCCCAGTGTCCACCCAGGTCCTTTCCAATCCAGTCTCTACAATGAAGCCCGTATGAGCTTTTCAGAATGCAAATTTGATAACATCATCCTTCCACTTCTCGACTTTCAAGTTCTTCAGTAACTTCCCATCGCTCTGTTAAATACCACAGTCTTATATAGTCACGGTCTTGTCTACCTCTCCACTTCATCTCAAAGTACTTCCTTATCATTCCCTGTGTTGCAGCCACACTGACCTTTTTTCAGTTCTCTGAAAACACCACGCATTTTCTGTAATAGGGTCATTGCACATGTTGATCCGCCCACCCCCGCCCCCACTGCCTCATAAATCTTACTTGCTCTTTTTTTTTTAATTAAAAAAAATATTATTTTTGGTTGCGTTGGGTCTTCATTGCTGTGCGCAGGCTTTCTCTAGTCGCGGCGAGCGGGGGCTACTCTTGGTTTCAGTGCGCGGGCTTCTTATTGCTGTGACTTCCCTTGTTGTGGCGCACGGGCTTCAGTAGTTGTGGTGTGTGGGCTCAGTAGTTGTGGCACATGGGCTTAGTTGCTCCGCGGCACGTGGGATCTTCCTGAACCAGGGATCGGACCTGTGTCCCCTGCATTGGCAGGTGGATTCTTAACCACTGCACCACCAGGGAAGTCCCAATCTTACTTGTTCTTTAGGTCCCAGCTCAAGTGTCACTTGCCCAAGGAAGACTTCCCTAGGTTACCGTCTTTTACACCCACGACTTTACAGTAGGTCCCCTACATACGAACCTTCAAGTTGCGAACTTTCAAAGATGGGAACATGCTTTCCCATGCCCAGTCACATAAGGCATGAGTGAAATTGCATCTTGCCCTCCGTCTCCTACTGCTGATGATCCTTCAGCTCTACCATCTCCCACCTCCTCTCCCTCCTCCAGTCAGTAACTCTTCTTGCCTGTTCACTCGATGCCAGCCCCTGTATGCCAGCTGTTGTACCGTACTGCTGTACTTTTCAAGGGACTGTACTGTAAGACTAAAAATGTTTCCTTTATTTTTTTTGTGTTTGTTTTTTATGTATTATTTGTGTGAAAAGTATTATAAGCCTATTACAGTGCAGAACTATATAGCCGATTGTCTTAGTTGGGTACCTAGGCTAACTTTGTTGGACTTACAGACAAATTAGACTTACAAATGTGCTCTTGGAACAGAGCTCATTCATATGTAGGGGACGTACTGTACTTCACAGCACTCATTCTAGTTGTAATCATATATTTATTTACGTAATTATTTGACCGTGAGCCCCATGAGAGCAATGGCCAACTGTCAGGGTGCGCAATAAATGCTTGTTGATGAACGTGTAGCACTTGGCTTTGGAGACATGGAGATTGGCAGGGAGGGGAGAGGAAAGGTATCTCATCCAGGTAACAGAGGGTCATTAAAGATCCAGAGACAGGAAAGTGAGTGGGAGCATATATATTAAAGCAAGTCATGTTAAAAGGCTATTCTTGGGCTTCCCTGGTGGCGCAGTGGTTGGGAGTCCGCCTGCCAATGCAGGGGACATGGGTTCGTGCCCCGGTCCAGGAAGATCCCATATGCCGCGGATTGGCTGGGCCAGTAACTGTTTACTCAAATGATATCGTAATCACTATTCAAATAGTTGCATGATATTTCATTGCAATATATATATATAATTTCCCCCATCATTCCCCTATTGGATGATTAGGTTGTTTCCAGTGTTTTCATTAGCATAAAGAGCACTATATGAACACATACATACATTTGTATGCTATTTTCTATAGTTTGTCGTTTTCTCTGCTTGACCCCATGAGTACAAGCAAGCTATTCAGGACTTCTTTAGGGCCACATTTGCTTAAAAAAAAAAGTCTCTATAGCACCACAAAACCATAAATACAGTGGTTGGTCAGTAAAAATTGCTAACTTTATTGATTGATAAGGAGTCATTACACTTCAGCAGCCATCTCATTATGAGTCTACTAAGTGTCCTAACATTTTGAAAACGTGCCAGGTGTATTTCAAGAAGTCAACTCAAAACTACGGGGCTAAAGCAGGAGAATACATGGGAAGGACGAGAAATAGCTGAGTAGGTGGAAAGAGTCAGAATGAGAGAATGAAGTAGACACAGGGCAATGGTTAATAGTAATTAGTAAATATCAAAAGCACATAAGGATAAGACATACTCAATGTGGTGCTAGAGGTAAGGTGGGCAAAGTGAAAGTAAATGATCCAGTGATTCTTCAAGAGTTGTTTGATCAAGTTGACTGGAAAATAAGGCAACAGTGTGCTCTGTGAGCTACATCATAAAGATGAAGGTCAAAGACTGAAAGCTGTGTTTAAAATCCCCATCAGTTTCATGGCCAGCAGGCAGTTCAACAGTCATCCCTGTCAAAACCATTAGCCATGAACCTTATTAAACAGTGAGGCAGTCACCTTTAGCAAACCGCTTGTTCAAAAGTAAAACCAGCCGTAGATGGCCGCGGATTACCTTCAGCAGTGCTTGACTTTTCTCGTAGTTGCAAGACAACGTTCATGGAAAATGGAGGAAAGCCTACTCCACTGTGTATCAGTCCAGTAGCCCTCTGTTCTGAACTACGTGATAAGAAAAGCCCTGGACTCTTGTTCGAGTTTCTAAAACCTCAGGAGATCATACTGGAGTGGTTAAGACATACCTATTTGTTCAATCTCATTTCAGAATTTCTGGAGCCATCAGATAAGTGCAACTTTTTTTCCACATTATAAACAGTAAATATTTTTTTCCAATTATAAAGATGTCACATGATTATTGAAAAAAATGAAAGGTATAAGAAACTTCAGAGAAGCACGACCATCCTCTACCCCACCATAATCAATCCAGTCACCCAAGGGCCAAGCCACCAAAGAGCAAGCATACATTATGAAAACCAGGATCTAAGGCAAACAAATAGAGTCTTTGATAAAATCAGGCCAGTAACTTCCTGTTTTGTCTAAGCTCCAACTTACCTCTTTCCTTTCTCATCCTGTTTATTAAGGCTTGAATATCCTTGACTCCTTTCTTCCCTTCCAAATCTCCTCCTCCTTGACTATGCCTATCTGGATTGATTTTTTGCTTCTCTATTATCCGCTAAATTCAAGAATTCATTTCTATAATGTCTTGTTTTCTAATTTTTTAATAATTGTATGTCCTATCTCACCTTACTCTTTAAGGGCAGAGGAAATCCATTACACAGTTTTTATACCTGTCCTAGTAAGCAGTGAACAGCCAGACACATAGTAGGTGCTAAAGAAGTATCTAGGGCTAATGCCGAAAGTGTTTTAGCGAATAGTTGCATGGGAAAATGTAATAGTCAAACCATCCAGACCTATGCACACACAAAAAAACTATAGCCGCACCATCCAGTATGGTAGCCACTAACCATAATGGGCTCCTGGAATTGTGGCTAGTATGCATTGAGATGTACTGTACATGTAAAACACTACAGACTGGATTTTTTTTT
>NW_020172727.1:1089112-1093848 GCF_003031525.2 Neophocaena asiaeorientalis asiaeorientalis
GGATTTTTTTTTTTTTTTTTTTAAATTATTTTATTTTATTTTTGGCTATGTTGGGTCTTCGTTGCTGCACGCGGGGTTTCTAGTTGCGGTGAGCGGGGGCCACTCTTCGTTGTGGTGCTCTAACTTCTCATTGCGGTGGCTTCTCTTGTTGGGAGCACGGGCTCTAGGTGCACAGGCTTCAGTAGTTGTGGCTCATGGGCTCTAGAGCGCAGGCTCAGTAGTTGTGGCGCATGGGCCTAGCTGCTCCGCGGCATGTGGGATCCTCCCGGACCAGGGCCCGAACCCGCGTCCCCTGCATTGGCAGGCGGACTCTCAACCACTGCGCCACCAGGGAAGCCCTACACACTGGATTTTGAAGACTTAGTATACAAAAAAAGAATATAAAATATCTCAGGATTTTAAAAGTTGATTACTTGTTGAAATGATAATATTTTGGATATGTTGAGTTAAATAAAATATATTATTAGAATGAATTTCACCTCTTTTTACCTCTTTAAATGTGCTATTAGAAAATGTAAGATTATATACATGGCTTGTTTTATATATATAAAACAATGGCTATCCTATATGGCAACAAAATGTAATGTTTGAGGTCATTCTTTCCACAGGGCAGAAATTCATTAGATTTCTACTAGACAAAATTAATATGCATTTCAATGGATAGCAATTAATTTGCATTACTTACAGTTTTCTACAACTTCTACCCTTACAGAGTTGTAAAATAGCCTCATCAATGTAATGGCATTCAATCAAAGGTGCACACCCCTATAGAATTAATACTGGGAGGGTCAGCTGGAAAATACCCAACACTCCACTGAAAGGACATTCAGTTATCTTTTGCCCATTTCCAAGTCTTCAACAAGTTTTCCTAAGAGCATCTTTGTATATTCTTTTGTTACTGTCCTAAGTGATTGTAATAGGATTATTTTTTCTTTTCTAGTTAATATGGACAAAATATATTTGCACAATGCACACTTAAGCCAGACACCAACGCTTTAGGAATTATGAGGTCCCCAATAATAAAGTTAAAATGTTAGGAGTAAGGCAAATATTTTTGGAAATGTATAGAATAGAATCAAACACATTTGGATGATTGAAAATATTAGAATTAAGTAATAGCATTTTGTCATGATCCCTTAGCTTATCATACTGTTGTTGAAAGGAACACAATTATAATTGAATGGAAGCCAGATTCTTTTCTACTTTTTAATTAGCTGCAAACAAAACCTGGCTGTTGGTTGACTGGATTTAGTACAACTTTTTCATTCCTTAGTTTTGATTTTTCAAAGTGCTATTTTTAAAGGAAATCAATTCTACTTCTGTTTAAATAAAAGGACTTTTGAGACAGACTCGGAAAAAACGGTGGAGCACTCTTTTTAGAATTCTGTATTTATTCACTTTGCTATGGAGATTGGCAAAAATTAATTAGTGGATGTCTGTTGAGAAATGGAACCCACAACCTACGAAGTAGGTAGGAAAAGTTGAACTTTTATTTTTTTTTTGGGCTTAAAATCAGAAATTTATTTTCTCACAATTCTAAGAAGCTAGAAGCCTGAGATCAAGGTGTGGGCAGCGTTGGTTTCTCCTGAGGCCTCTGTCCTTGGCTTGTAGATGGCCATCTTCTCTCTGTGTCTTCACACGTGGACCTCTGTGTGTTATGTGTCGCTGTCCTAATCTCCTCCTCTTATAAGGACACCAGACATAAAGGATTAGGGCCCATCCTAACAACCTCAGATAACCTTGATCAGCTCTTTAAAGACTCTATTTCCAAATACAGTCACATTCTCATCTACTGGGGGTTAGGACTTCAATATACAATTTTGGAGGGACACCATTAGGCCATAACAGTTCACCCTCTCGCCCCCAAAACCATGTCCTTCTCACATGCAAAATACAGTCACCCCATCCCAACATCCCCCCAAATCTTAACACATTCCAACATCAACTCTTTTTTTTTTCCACACATACACACTGTATTTCATTTTTACAAGGGATAAATAAACCGACACCAAGCATTGTAAGTGGATGACCACAACAGAAGCAACAATGATTGCAATTACCAAACACGAAACACACTCACACTATGTCATAATATTGACATTCAGTCCAGGAATCCTCCACGGTAACAGCTCCTTTACTTTGCAGTGAAAATTGATCTGTATATTTTTTGCCTCTGAGTCCTTGTGGGATTTTTAAATTATTATTCAAACAGAAAGTCACAAAAATTATAATCATCCCCATCAGTTCACTCAGTCCCATGTAATTAATTTTTTTTCATCTTGATCTTTTGTTAGCACTTTTATGAATTCATCAGTTTTCCATTAGAGTTCTGAAAATGCTTATTCGTTCAGTTCAGCAGTATAGTCAGTTACCAGAAACCTGTACTTGTCAGTGTCTTTTCCGTGAATTCCTTGAAGATGAAACCCTTTCATACGAACATTTTTGCAAAAGCGTCAGAGTACACCCAGAACTGTCTGTAAATGACAAAAGACTTAAAAATGACCACGGTTAAAGATTTGATGAAAGTTCATAATGATGCAATTGACAAGGAAATTTCGTTATTTCTGAGATATACATTTTAAAGTAATAACTAGAATTATGACTTATAACATTATACCAGAACATACAAGATTTTTAGAAATTTCATGTAGTGTCTGAAACATTTATATTAACATATTTCCATACAAATAACCCAAAGAAAGTTTAGTATTAGTTGTTGTTTGTTTGTTTGTTTATACTGCAGGTTCTTATTAGTCATCAATTTTATACACATCAGTGTATACATGTCAATCCCAAACACCCAATTCAGCACACGACCATCCCCACCCCACTGCGGTTTTTCCCCCTTGGTGTCCGTGTTTGTTCTCTACATCTGTGTCTCAATTTCTGTCCTGCAAACCGGTTCATCTGTACCATTTTTCTAGGTTCCACATACATGGGTTAATATACGATATTTGCTTTTCTGTTTCTGACTTACTTCACTCTGTATGACAGTCTCTAGATCCATCCATGTCTCAACAAATGATTCAATTTCGTTCCTTTTTATGTCTGAATAATATTCCATTGTATATATGTACTACAACTTGTTTATCCATTAGTCTGTTGATGGACATTTAGGTTGCTTCCATGACCTGGCCATTGTAAATAGTGCTGCAGTGAACATTGGGGTGCATGTGTCTTTTTGAATTATGGTTTTCTCTGGGTATATGCCCAGTAGTGGGATTGCTGGATCATACGGTAATTCTATTTTTAGTTTTTTAAGGAACCTCCATACTGTTCCCCATAGTGGCTGTATCAATTTACATTCCCACCAACAGTGCAAGAGGGTTCCCTTTTCTCCACAGCCTCCCCAGCATTTGTTTGTAGATTTTCTGATGATGTCCATTCTAACTGGTGTGAGGTGATACCTCATTGTAGTTTTGATTTGCATTTCTCTAACAATTAGTGATGTTGAGCAGCTTTTCATGTGCTTTTTGGCCATATGTGTGTCTTCATTGGAGAAATGTCTATTTAGGTCTTCTGCCTATTTTTGGATTGGGTTGTTTGTTTCTTTAATATTGAGCTGCATGAGCTGTTTATATATTTTGGAGATTAATCCTTTGTCCATTGATTCATTTGCAAATATTTTCTCCCATTCTGAGGGTTGTCTTTTCGTCTTGTTTATGGTTTCCTTTGCTGTGCAAAAGCTTTGAAGTTTCATTAGGTCCCATTTATTTATTTTTGTTTCCATTACTCTAGGAGGTGGATTAAAAAAGATGTTGCTGTGATTTATGTCAAACAGTGTCCTTCCTATGTTTTCCTCTAAGAGTTTTATAGTGTCCAGTCTTACATTTAGGTCTCTAATCCATTTTGAGTTTATTTTTGTGTATGGTGTTAGGGAGTGTTCTAATTTCATTCTTTTACATGTAGCTGTCCAGTTTTCCCAGCACCACTTATTGAAGAGACTGTCTTTTCTCCATTGTATATCCTTGCCTCCTTTGTCATAGATTAGTTGACCATAGGTGCGTGGGTTTATCTCTGGGCTTTCTATCTTGTTCCATTGATCTATGTTTCTGTTTTTGTGCCAGTACCATATTGTCTTGATTACTGTAGCTTTGTAGTATAGTCTGAAGTCAGGGAGTCTGATTCCTCCAGCTCCATTTTTTTCCCTCAAGACTGCTTTGGCTATTCGGGGTCTTTTGTATCTCCATACAAATTTTAAGATTTTTTGTTCTAGTTCTGTAAAAAATGCCATTGGTAATTTGATAGGGATTGCATTGAATCTGTAGATTGCTTTGGGTAGTATAGTCATTTTCACAATGTTGATTCTTCCAATCCAAGAACATGGTATATCTCTCCATCTGTTGGTATCATCTTTAATTTCTTTCATCAGTGTCTTATAGTTTTCTGCATACAGGTCTTTTGTCTCCCTAGGTAGGTTTATTCCTAGGTATTTTATTCTTTTTGTTGCAATGGTAAATGGGAGTGTTTCCTTAATTTCTCTTTCAGATTTTTCATCATTAGTGTATAGGAATGCAAGAGATTTCTGTGCATTAATTTTGTATCCTGCAACTTTCCCAAATTATTTTTTTTTCGTGAGATGATATCTCATTGAGTTATTTTTTTTTAACATCATTATTGGAGTATAATTGCTTTACAATGGTGTGTTAGTTTCTGCTTTATCACAAAGTGACTCAGTTATACATATACATATGTTCCCATATCTCTTCCCTCTTGTGTCTCCCTCCCTCCCACCC
>NW_020172727.1:1094051-1094381 GCF_003031525.2 Neophocaena asiaeorientalis asiaeorientalis
GGGCAGAGTAATCTTGGTTGTAGTTTCTTCCCTTTCATCACTTTAAGTATATCATGCCACTCCCTTCTGGATTGTAGAGTTTCTGCTGAGAGATCAACTGTTAACCTTATGGGAGTTCCCTTGCACGTTATTTTTTGTTTTCCTCTTGCTGTTTTCAATGATTTTTCTTGGTCTTTAATTTTTGCCAATTTGATTACTATGTGTTTCAGTGTGTTTCTCCTTGGGTTTATCCTGTATGGGGACTCGCTGTGCTTCCTGGACATGGGTGGCTATTTCCTTTCCATTTTAGGGAAGTTTTCGACTATAATCTCTTCAAATATTTTCTCTGGT
>NW_020172727.1:1094553-1101015 GCF_003031525.2 Neophocaena asiaeorientalis asiaeorientalis
ATTGTGATTGCGCCCCTTCTACCGTCTCATTGTGGCTCCTCCTTTGTCTTTGGATGTGGGGTATCTTTTTTGGTGAGTTCCAGTGTCTTCTTGTCAATGATTGTCCAGCAACTAGTTGTGATTCTGGTGTTCTCGCAAGAGGGAGTGAGGGCACGTCCTTCAACTCCGCCATCTTGGTTCCTCTCCAAAAGTTGAACTTTTGATATTGTGATTTCTAAAATTTAAAAAAATACATATATAAGGAACAATTTTTATTTTAATGATCCATTTAAACCTGTCTTAGTCCAAAACGGATTACAGATGGCTGAGAAGGGATTATCAGTGATAAATTTAATTTCAGGTACTGTTAAAACATCCAAAACTTTAAGTAGATGATTATCCCCCAGACCTGGCTCCTCCAATCTTGATTTAATATTTGGGATGTCTTCCCTCTCCTACTCTGGCTCAGATCCACACCGTTCACAGAAGTTTGGTGATGGTGGTGTAGGGCAAGGGAGGGACAGGCAACTTCCACTCCTACCTACCACCATCCCCCCTTTCTCTGTGCCCGGGGCTCTGGCTCAGTTCACCTGGACTGGAATGGTCTTGGAATTGAGGGCAAGTGTTTGTGTTAGTTATTAGGAGCCAAAGGACTAAATCAGCTTGAGGCTTTGCTTTTCTGCTTACCTCTTCCATGTCAAGCTTTCATGCAGAAATTGGCCTGGAAGTTCCCCACTGTGTTTTCATATCTGCAACGGTTTGAGACGTCATTTAAATAACAAAATATTAAATACAACTTTAAAAAAATATATATTTATTTATTCATTTTGGCTGTGCCTGGTCTTAGTTGTGGCCTGTGGGATCTAAGGTGCAGTATGCAGGATCTCGTTCTCTGACCAGGGATTGAACCTGGGCCCCCTGCATTGGGAGCAGGAGTCTTGCCCAACTGGACCACCAGGGAAGTCCCTACATCCAATTCTTAAAGCTTATTTCGATTAATGTTATGACTGAATGTCCATCAAACAATTCTGCAAAAATTAGAATTACATATAATCTAATCACTATTAAAACTGTATAACATTGATGTGGATAAACCAATCTCAACCATTGCGCCATCAGGGAAGCCCTCAAAGGTTTTCTTAAATGTATCCACTTAATGCATTTTCCCAGTAGTCAGTTTTATTGTCAATCCCTTTCCCTATTTATTTATTTGAAAGATTTTAATCATTGCTTTTTAACATAAAATTCATAGTATTATCAGTCATCATTATTGTGGTATTTCACTCTTGTACTAGGAAATATGGATTTGTATACCTTTGGAGAAATGTCTATTTAAATCCTTTGTCCACTTTAAAATCAACATATTTGCCTTTTTATTATTGAGTTGTAAGAGCTCTTTACATATTCTGGTTACCAGTCCCTTCTTAGATACACGATTTGTAAAAATTATTCTCCAGTTCTGTGGGTTGTCTTTTGACTTTCTTGATTTGTAGCACAAAAGTTTTAAATTTTAATGAAGTCCAATTTATCTTTTTTTTTCTTTTGTTATTTATGCTTTTGCTGTCAGATCTACAAAACCATTTCCTACAGGTAATTAGCTTTCAATGTCTCCTAAAGGACATAGAAGAGCCTGAGTAAGCACTTGCAATAATGATGTGATTGTGTGTGTGTTTTAAGTAGATTTTATTTTTTAAACTGGTTGTAGGTTCACAGCAAAATTGAGTGGAAAGTACAGAGATTTCCCATAGACCCCCTCTCCCCGACATGCCCAGCCTCCCCCATGATCAACATCCCCCACCAGAGAGGAATATTTGTTACCATCATTGAACTTGCACTGACCCATCATCATCACCCAAAGTCCATAGTCCACACTGTGGTTCACTCGGTGTTGTACATTCTATGGATTTTGACAAATGTATAATGACATGTATCCATCATTATAATATCATGCAGAATATTTTCACTGCCCTAAAAATTCTCTGTGCTCCACCTATTCATCCTTCCCCCTTGTCCCCAACTCCTGGCAACCACTGATCTTTTTACTGTCTCCATAGTTTTGCCTTTTTCAGAATGTCATATAGCTGGAATCATATAGTATGTAGCCTTTTCAGACTGGCTTCCTTCACTTAGTAATATGTATTTAAGCCTCCTCCGTATCTTTTCATGGCTTGATAGCTCATTCCTTTTTAGTGTGACTAATATTCCATTGTTCGGATGTTCCACAGTGTATCCATTCACCTACTGAAGGACATCTTGGTTGCTTCAGAGTTTTAGCAATTATGAATAAAGCTGCTATAAACATCTGTGTGCAGGTTTTTGTGTGGACATAAGTTTTCAAATACTTTGGGTAGATACCAAGGAGTATTGCTGGATTGTTTGGAGAGTATGTTAGTCTTGTAAGAAACTGACAAACTGTCTTCCAAAGAGGCTGTACCATTTTGCACGTCCACCAGCAATACATGCGAGTTCATGTTGCTTTTCTTCCTCACCAGCATTTGGTGTGGTTGGTATTCTGGATTTTGACCATCCTAATAGGTGTGTAGTGGTATCTCACTGTTGTTTTAATTTGCAATTCCCTAAAGACATAGGATGTTGAACATCTTTTCTTATGCTTGTTTGCCATATGTCTATCTCCTTTGGTGAGGCGTCTGTTCAGATCTATTGCCCATTTGTTAATTGGGTTGTTCATTTTCTTATCATTGGGTTTTAAGTGTTCTTTGTATATTTTGGATAACAGTCTTATCTGAGATGTCTTTTGCAAATATTTTCTCCCAGGCTGTGGCTTGTCCTCTCATTCTCTTGACTGTTGTTTCGCTGAATCATTCACTTCACATTCATTTATTGAGCATCTACTGTGCTCCAGGTTCTCCACAAGGCTCTGGAGATATAAAAGTGATTTAGATATTATCTTGCTGTTAGGTGCTCTTAGCCTAATGGAGGAGAAGGACAAGTAAATAGGTGACTAGAACATTCTTCTAAGAAGCAGTCTCAGGCTTCTTGAAGAGGATGCTGAGACATAAAGAAGGAAAAGGATTTGACATCAGGCAAAGGTGGTCAGGGCCTGCCGGTGCAGAGAACACTTTATGACGATGACATAGTAAGTTATGGTCAATATGATCATTAGCTACTACTGTTATGGCAGTGGTTTATCTACGCCAAAGGTAGACGAACTATGGCGGAAGGCCAAATCTGGCCTGCCACCTGCTTTTATAAGTAAATGGACACATTCACGCTCATTCATTCACAGAGTGCCTGAGGCTACTTCTGTGGAACAGTGGCAGAGTAGTTTTAACAGTCAGTCTGGCCTGCAAAGCCTCAAATATTTCCTATCAGACGCTTTACAGAAATAGTTTTCTCACCCCCGCTCTAGGCAGAAATTTATCGGAAAAGGCTTATACCCAGCCCCTGTTTTTGTTTTTTTTTTAGCATTGCTAATTTGGATGCACCTGGCAACTGTTTATATGTCTGCAAGTAATTTTGTCTGTCTTTCAGAATTTCCCCGATTTCTGCTTTTAAAGTCTCAGCTAATTTTCATCTGACAATTCTGCATAATTGACAAACTATAAATAATAACCTGCTCAACCCCTGAAAATAAATTTAAATATTTGTTCTTTTTCTTTTAAAGTTTTAATGTCCTGTCATGGTTTATATTTCTCCTTGTTAAAATTGTAAACAGATTCATGTTCATTTCAGGAAAATCAGATATTATGGATAAGCAAAAGAAGAATGTTAACCTATAATCCCACCTAGCTTCCCAGGAAAAAAACGTTTTGGAAGCCTCCGTATGTAAGGTCGTATGAGGTGTTTTTCTATGCATATGCATATATTTTATTATAATTTTTTTACATACACGAAACCATGTTATGCTACCACCAAGTATCTTTAACAGGCATAGACTTTCCTCATTCTTTTATATCTACATGATTCATATGGTCAGGGCTGGCCTATTAATGGAATATACCAAGGGAGGTTACCTACAGAATTACCCACAGGCTTGCATCCTTTCAGGGACAAAGGCAGGATGCTACAATCAAGAAGTGGATTGGTTGGCTGCCCCATGAAAGTGTTGAGTGGTCAGGTATCATGAAGCTGTCTTTGGCTTTCTAGGCTCTCCTCTAAGAAGAGTGGAGCCAAAAAGCTAGGAGTCTGTATCAGTTATCTATTACTCCAGTAATGCTGCATGACAAACCACCCCCAAAGCTTAGTCGTTAAGCCACAAGAAGAGCTGTTGCTCGCACATCTGGGGTGGTTGGGCAGCTGGCTGTCCTGCTCTTGGTTGGGCTCACTCCCACATCTGGAGCTTGGCTGGCTGTAGGTTCCTGTAGGCCGAGCTTGGCTCACCCATATGTCTGAGAGTTCTGAGACCTTGCTCTCTTGTCTGGGGCTCTGCTGAATATTGGCTGTTTTAGGCTGACCTCAGCCAGGTGGACTGTGGTTATGTTCCATAAGTCTTTCATCCTCCAGCAGGCTCTCCTGGGCAGGTTCTCATGGCAATTTCAGAGCAAGTGGGAACATGCAAGGCTTCCCGTTTGTGGTCTAAGCCTCATCTATTGTCCAAAGCCCTTGGGTGAGCTCAGATTGAAGGGAGTGAGGAAATAGACTCTGTGTCTTTAGTGAGATGAACTACGAAACCACATGACAAAAGTCGTGGAGAATTGGTGCAGTCAGTCTGCCACAGACTCTCATCGCGTGGCTGAGGGCACTGTAGGTGAAATGTACCTTTCAGGCGGAGCAGGACTTTGATTTGTGCCTGGTCTAAGCTAATGTGTGTCAAATGACAGTAACTTTCTTCTCATTCTCCATCTCTAGGAGGAACTACTCTGTAAAGGACTCCCAGCAAGCTACTCTCACATTTCTTTTTGATTTTCTCTCTTTTGAAAAAAAGGAATCAGACTGCAGATCCGTTCTTTTCTGCTTGTCCTGGAGTACTTGGAGTTGAAAGAGGAGGACATGGCCTGTGCCACTTAAAGACAGATCTGTTTTCGCTAACAAAGCTGGAGAACTTTTTGAGCTCTTCTAGTTTGTAACTTTATTATAACTGGAAAGACTTTCCTTTCAGATAAGGTTCAAAACGATGCCTCAGTCTCTTTGTGAGATATTATTAGGCCTCTGAAAATCCTGTCTACAGTGTTCACATTGTGATGCCTACTTTTTAGGAGTTACCTATTTACATCATATTTTCTCATTTCTCCCTTCTTATCTGTATGCTAGTATATATCTCCCAGGCTTGAAGTGAAGAGACCAGATTGAGCCCTACCTCACCTCTTCCCCTCATTAAGTTACATGAACTTCGGCAAGGCACTTAAGTTCCCTAAGCCTCGGTTTCCTCTTCTGTAAAATGGGAATACAGATCATACTAACTATCCAGCATACATTGTACAGGGTTGCTCCCAGGATCAGATGTCCAAGTGTAAACTAGAAATGCAAGGTTTATTAGGTAAGAAGAACTATTGCTTCTGTTCTTACACCATCCCGTGTGTGTTGGGTAACATTTTGTAGCTGTCGTTAAAGAGATATAACTTCCTCTAAGGAGTTTTAGAATGGCTTACCCTCTAAGCCTAATAAATTCAAGCTTATATGATAATAATATAATCAATTAGTTAATATTTTATGTAAATACTGAAATAATAATAAAAAGACAAGGACAGGCTTTACCTCCAGTGGAGTGGGTAATGATTTACATGCTATAAAGGGAGAAGTGCTGGGAAAATTCCCAATATAAACATAATACATCTTCTGATGTCTACAATTCAATTACCAGAATTTTCCCCTGGGGTTAAACATTGCCCCTCTTCCCATGTTCTGCTTTAAAAGTCATTAACCTTGGAAAGAATAATGTATAACTTTACTAACATGTCAGTGCAAATGTGTTTATCAGACAGCGTACTTTCCTGACAGGAGGTGAGAAGCCCCAAAGGCCTCTGGGCCCAGAAAGGGGTGGCAATTGGGGGAGAAGAAACGAGCTCGGGAGCAGGAAGCAGGATGCTGGGGCTGGTTAAGAGAGAAACCAAAGGAAAACCAAAAGTCCCCTCAAAGATAACTTCTGTCAACCTCGGATGTCACAGCCTCACAACCTGGCCCAGTCTGAACTTTCTTGCCTCCACTAAAGTGTTTCAACCGGGGTTGCCCAGGAAACAAGTGGAACAGGTGTTTTGCTTATGGATGCTCGAAGAACCTGGCGGGCTTGGCTGGTGGCAGTTGTCAGTGGAGTCAGAAGTGCCTCAGTAGCCACCTCGCCTCCTAGCGGTGAGATGAGTGTGGCCTGCCTTCCCCCTAAAGTGGGGGCCTGGCAGGATTTGTACCTCCCTCTGGGGCTTATAAAGGAACGAGGATTCTTCTTTTTTTTTTCCTTACAGTGAACTATATCAAGCCTAGCCTAGTTCTTTTTATTTATTTATATATATTTTTAACTTATTTATTTATTTATTTTTGGCTGTGTTGGGTCTTCGTTGCTGCGTGCGGGCTTTCTCTAGTTGTGGCGGG
>NW_020172727.1:1101041-1101222 GCF_003031525.2 Neophocaena asiaeorientalis asiaeorientalis
CCCGGGCCTCAGTGCTGCCCTCAGACTAGGACACGAGGGGCCCCTGTCCTGGGCCACACATCATAAGCAATGAAAGGCAATGACTTTTGGAATTTTTCTGAACTCATAAAATTTGAAAGTTTAAACAAGTTCTATGAATTTTACAGGTTTAAGAACATTTAAAAAAGTGTGGTAAATGATT
>NW_020172727.1:1101282-1105057 GCF_003031525.2 Neophocaena asiaeorientalis asiaeorientalis
CGTGCGTGCGCACGTGTGTGTGTGTGTGTGTGTGTGTGTGTGTGTGTGTGTGTGTGGTGGGGTGGAGGTGGGAAACACTGCCTCTGCCCCAGGAAACCTGAAGAAGGGTGGCTGCTTTCATTTAAAGTTGACCATCCTCAGTCATTCCATGTGGGTGATTAGGCAAACAGGGTTTCCCAGGTAACTGTGTTCCCTCCTTCCCTTCTGCTCAGCTGGTGGAGTTTTGGGAAATTCTTAGAACGGCCCTCTGGCTCCTTGGGGACCTGGTCGATTTGGGGCAGGTCCAGTCAGCCCTGGGTCTGGCTTCCACTGCGCCCTACCCACCGTGAGAACCATTGTGTGGTCTAGATTCAGACAGTAGGGCTGCTGCTGGAGGAGCCTCAGCTCCGTCAGCCTACCCGAGGTAAACAGAGGCCCCCAGGCTGTGGGGCGTCGGGTGGGAACGTGGGCCAGGCTGTGGCTCTAGCTTGGTTTGTAAGTGCTGTTTCTTTAGAGTTATGGAATGTGGCCTTCCTTTTGTATTCTTCCTTCCAGGCTCTGCAAATTTTACTTCACCAAGTCCTTGTGGTAGCTTGGAGGGGCTTATGATCTTTCAACATTGCTTTGAACCCCTTCTCTGGAGTACCTTCTGTGTTGAATTGTGTCCCCGTAAAAAGATAGGATGAAGTCCTAATCCCTGGTACGTGTGACTGTGAGGAAATAGGGCTTGGAATGTGTGGATAATAGGGTCTTCGCAGATGTAAGGAAGTTAAGATGAGGTCATTAGGGCAGGCCCTAACCCATTAGGACTGGCATCCTTATAAGAAGGGGAAAACGAGTTAAGAATGAAGACACGGGGAGAAGACGGCCAGGTGAAGATGGACGCGGAGGTTGGAGTGATGCTGCCATAAGCCAAGGAGCAGCTGGGGCTGCGGGAAACTGGAAGAGACAGGGAAGGATTCTCTGCTACAGACTGCGGAGGGAGCGTGGCCTTGCTGACATTTCGATTTTGGACTTCTAGCCTCCAGAACTGGAAGAGAATAAGTTTCTGCTGTTTAAAGCCACCAAGGGGGTGTTTTGCTGCCAGTAATAAGAAATACAATTAGAAACTCTTTAGAGAACAAAAAGCTGAAGAAGAAACTCGTAGACTACATATTGAACACCAAAATATAAGATGATTTTGAGCATGAAGAACTTGGAACATTCTTTTGTTGGCAGTTTCAGTTACGTAGGATTACATCTGCTTTACAATGGCTCCCATTACAGTACTTCGATTGAAAAAAAAAAAAAGCCACTAAGTTTGTGGTACTTTTTTTTACAGAAGTCCTAGAAAACTAATACATTTTCAAAGTTGGTTTTGAAGTCACCTAAAGAAAAGCAGCCTCATTCTTTAGACATACCTCCTCTTGAAGCCTTCGTCAGTGGTAAACACAGTGCTGACCAAGTTGCAAACTGGTTTCCAAGGAAGAGCCCTTTTTTTTTTTTAAAACATCTTTATTGGGGTATAATTGCTTTACAATGGTGTGTTAGTTTCTGCTTTATAACAAAGTGAATCGGTTATACATATACATATGTTCCCATATGACTTCCCTCAAAGGAAGAGCCGTTGAATGGCTTGAAGAAGCATCACTGGGATGAGAGTATTGTCCTCACGGAGCGTCTGATTCTAATGTCACAGACAGAAACGCCAAGACCAGCATGTATTCTAGTGTCGCCTGGGTTAAAGTGACTACAGTGTTCTGTCTGTGTAGTGACATTTTACACATTCAGTTCCCAAGACAGAACTGGAACAGATGTGATTGCTGATACAAACCCAGGGTGGTTTTTTTTTATTCTTGTGGGTTAACAAATTAATTCACTTTTATAGAAATAGGCTGATGATTTGCCTTTTCTAGGGGAAGTTGGTAAATTGTTTTGGGTGAACAAATTTCTTTAGCATAGAAGGTTACAGGTTGAAGTTAGAAACACTGAGACTGTCACCTAAGGCAATGCGTCTCTGCGTTTGCATCTGTTACTTGCAGAACACAGGAAGGTTTAAAGAATGTTAAAGCAAAAAAAATCCAATTTGGCCCCTTCAAAGTCGTTTTCAGTCCCAGGAAGTGGAAATGAAGCTTACACCTGTATTTCCCAAGCGACTGATGTAATACGATTTGTACAAAAATAATCATAGGGAGTGAGAGGAAAGAATGGATCTTTGCATTAAAATAAAATCCGCCGGGAAATCGCATTTAGCTTTTAAATAGACTCCTTCCCTGGTTTGCTTTGATGAACCACTCTCATCTCAGTGATTACTGCTGACATTTAGCTTCTTGTGCAATTAACTGGGGCCCTTCTTTTCTCTTTGAGGAGACGTCTGTGCAGCTAATATACGTTTGTCAAGTGTTCCCTTGACTTGGGAGAGGAGCTGTGGCTTAGCAGTTAAGATGATGCCAGGAGTACTTTCAAGTTTGTGATGGAGAACCCAACCACTCACTCACAGCTGTGAGTGGTTATTGGCGCTGGCCCACTCTGCCTCTGTTCTCTTCCCTCATTAAAATTCACGGGAGTTCCCAGCTAAGCTGGTATTTCTTATCTCAGGGAATGAAGAAGGAAATCCGATAAGCCTCTCTAAGGATTGAGAATGCCATACATCACCACTCCAGGTGACTGCATGTTCGGCAAGGTGTTAAAAAATAGGGACGTGACTCAGAAAAAGAATTGAATTTTCTGTGGTGGGATTTTCGATATCAAGGTGGGAGACACTTTCCCCCTTTGGCGTGACTGTGGGCTTAAGGCTGGCCCAGCAGGTAGAACAGGCAGAGCTGGAGTAGATCCATGAGGCTGGAGTGGAGAAAAATGGTTCCTAGTAGAGATTTGGCTCCCCTTTGTAGCAAAGAGATTTCGTTGGGGCTACATTTCCCAGAGTGATTTGCATCTCGGTGGGGCAGCGTAACATTTTACTGTTGTGGTTTGTGAGTGGAAAGGATGTGGCCACTCTTGGTTGGAGGCGATTGAGAAACAAGTGTACCTTCTCCTCCCTTCCCGTCTTCATTGGCTCGTCATCTTCAGAGGATCCTGAGACCCTGCGGAGGTAGAACCAGAAGACGGAAGGAGCCTGTCTCTGAATCACCATCCAGAGAGAAACTGCCCTAGACTACTTTGAGAGCTAGAAGTGAAGTTTGATTGATTGAACTCACTCTTTGTTCTACCTCCTTAGCTTTTATTGCTACCTAACAGTCTATATATTGTTTGTTTCTCCTTCACTAGTATGGAAGTCCCATGTTGGCAGAGGTTTTCACCTGTCTTGCTTACTGCTGTATCCTCAGTGTCTAGAACATCGCCTGGCACATAGTAAGTGCTTGATCATGTTTGCTGAATGAATGAATATGGGAATAAATGCAAGAAATGGAGTTGTGATATAATAGAATTGGGAGATCTTAATCCTGGTTTCACCAGATATCATGACCAGAGAATTGTATTCAAGGCTATTTGTGTGTGTGTGTGTGTGTGTGTGTGTGTGTGTGTGTGTGTGTGTGTGTCGAGGGGGCGGGTGGGTGTGGTACCTGTGAGCTGCTGGGAGTCAAGGGGCTGAGTAGGAAAGGATGCCTTATTCACCACTTGATTTATTAATTCCTGCATGGATGAAACTCATTGCAACATCCTGCATGGTAAAGGTTATTATTGGAACATCACATAGGCTTCCTGGGGGAGCAGAGTTCCCCAGGGAAGGGATTGGTCAAATGCAGATGTGCTGCTGGTGGAGAAGAAGTCGTGAGGAAATGGAGTCTCCGAACGCAGTATTCTGTGCTTGTGTTTT
>NW_020172727.1:1105108-1122026 GCF_003031525.2 Neophocaena asiaeorientalis asiaeorientalis
GGAATCCCAGACTTCAAAATCATTTACTCAGAAATACATTTGGAGAGTCTTAGTTATCTGTTGCTGTGTAACACATTGCCCCAAAATTTAGTGACTTAACAAAAATTTATTATCACCTAGTTTCTGAGGGTCAGGAATATGTGAGTAGTTTGGCCAGGGGTTCTGGCTCGGGGTCTCTCGCGAGGTTGTAGCCAAGCTATCAGCTGAGGCTTCAGTCATTTGATGACTTGACTGAGGCTGGAGGAGTTGCTTCCTAGATGGCCCACGCACGTAGCTGTTGTCAGGAGGTCTCAGATACTCAATGGCTGTTGGTCATAAGCCTCCCTCAGTTCTGGCAACATCAGTCTTTCCATAGGCCAGCTTATAGTATGGCAGCTGGTTTCTCCCAGAGCAAGTAATCCAAGAGAAGCCTTGAATCCTGTACATTCTATATAGATAATCTGAATCTTTCTGGTAACTTGGAGTGCCACTTATGTCCCCTTATCCAAGGAGGAGGCCCTGGCTTAAATCTGCATATCAGCACTTACTCTTGTTCATTGTACTTTTCCTGTTACTTCCCCATAACTGGCTTCCCCCTCACACCCTTCTCTCTTGTCTTTAGCTGAAGATGGTATTTAAGCCTGAATTCTTTTTTCTTTTTTTTAGATTGAAGTATAGTTGATTTAAGCCTGTGTTTAAGCCTGAATTCTAAGCCAGCTCTGCAAGTTACTCATTTTCCCCTAGGTCTCTCCCATGTATACATGTTAATAAATCTGTTCATTTTCTCTTGCTAATCTGTCTTTGGTTAGTGGGGCCCCAGATGAAAACACGATAGGGTAGAGGGAAGATTATTTTTTCTTCCCCTACATTGTCCAAAAGTGGGGTGAACTGGGTTTTAACCCAAGACTGAATGATGTCGGGGCTCTCTCCCCACACAGCCCACCTATGCACACCTTTTCCCTAGCTGCATTCTGCCCCGTCCTGTGGGCAGATAATAAACAGTGGTTTGATTCATGCCCATTCCTTTTTTTTTTTTTTTTTTTTTTTGTGGTACGCGGGCTTCTCACTGCTGTGGCCTCTCCCGTTGCGGAGCACAGGCTCCGGACGCACAGGCTCAGCGGCCATAGCTCACGGGCCCAGCCGCTCTGCGGCATGTGAGATCTTCCCGGACCGGGGCACAAACCCGTGTCCCCTGCATCGGCAGGCGGACTCTCAACCACTGCGCCACCAGGGAAGCCCACTTTTTGTGTTTCTAGTTCCCTAGCTGCATTCTGCCCCTTCCAGTGGGCAGATAATAAACACTGGTTTGATTCATGCCCATTCCTTTTTGTGTTTCTAGTTCCCTCAGGAACCCCAAAAGGGAAAATGGGGTGAGTGGCCAGGCAGGATTATGGCATTCCAAGGCCCCTGACCCTAATGCCATCAATTCCAGCTTTTAAATCCCGTCCTCTTTCCATTGTACCATCTAGGGGTAATTTAGAGCCAACACTGGGCGAGCAGGAGGTGTTGGGAAATGCAGCAGTGGCCAAATGCCATTTGGGGGATATTTTTAGTTACCTAAATAAACGGTATTTCCACAGTGTCTGCAGACTTGCGGTTTTTGTGCAGTAAATACAGCAATGGAAATGCCACGAGGGAGCCCAGCCAGATGACTCCATTTGTGTGCATTCTGTTCCAGAGGAGTCCCTTCAACAGCAGAAGGGCTCCACGTGATGCGGCGAAGGTGCACAAGCTGCTCGCCGGCCACGCTGCTTCTATCCTATTCTGGGTATGGCGCGCCAGTCTCCCCACACCATGCCCAGGGCAGTTTCCCAGCGACGATTCTGCAGGTGTCAGTTATCAGGAGAAACAGAGTTGTGTGATCAAATGAGCTTTGGAAATGATACGTGGAGCAGAGTTCAATGGGGTTCTTCCCCATAGGACGCCTCAGCGCTGCCAAAACGCTAATGTGTATTTTGAGGGTGCTGTGTTAAGTAGTGTTTTCCAAACTCACTTGAACATGAACTTTTTTCTTTGAAGGACAGCCATTAGTATGTGTGCCCATTAATTGCCAGCTGGCCCAAGGTTAAGCTTCGGGTTAGGGGTGCAGGGGAGACCCTGGAGTAGGAGGGGTTTCTGTACGCTTGTTTCTTCTCGTTCTTGCGGTGTGGGTGCGCATGTGGGAAACCTGGTGGAGCCCCCCCAGCGTCTGTCAGTGGCACCCCTGCAGGCAGCTTTATGGCAAGTTTGGCAGGTGTCTCAGCCACGGGGCTCAGGGACAGCCCCTCCGTGGATGCCTCGGCTGGCTTCTCCCTGAACTCAGTGGCACCTCCTGTGTGTGGCACCCTTATGGCTTTCTGGAGAGTCCAGCCAGTACCCTTGCCAGCTTCCAACAAATTCAACAGCAGCCCCAAGGGCAGCTTTCCAGTGAATTTCATCAGCACCCAGGGGGCAGTTTTCTTCCCACTGCCAGCCCCTGGTTGGGGACTTTCAGCTTGCCAGCCCTGGCCCACATGTCCCGGCCATGGCTCTTGGCTTGTTTAACAGACCAGCTCTGGCCCAGGGCAACCTAGCAAATTTCTCTGCCACCTGGTGCGCTACAGCTACACTCCCTACAGTGAGGGCTGAATCTCAGCCTTGGAGAGCCATCTTCTCACCCCATTCCAAGTTTGTTTCTTCCTTGGTATTCCCTTTTAGTCCTTAGGGCTATCTCCCTTCCCTTCCCTTCCCTTCCCTTCCCTACTTTCAGTTTTTGTTTATTCCTTGGATATTTTTTATGAGTTTATAGGCACATCTCAATAAAGAATGTAAATGTCACCTCCTCTCTTCCAGCTGGGGAGGGGAGGGGGGTCTCTGTGTCCTCTGCTGATATTTAGTCCAGAGTCTAACTGAAAAAACGTGAAGACTGCAGGGCAGAAAAGGATGGAAATTGAAACCAGCAGCTAAATGCAGGAGTGGAGGGCAGGTGGATTCTGACAAGTTAAGAAATTAAAACAGTTCTGTAGATTCTAAAGCAAACCTATAGTTATGGGTTACATTAAAATTGATATTTTCATTGTCAGTATTTAGGTAGAGTTAAAGTTTGGGAATATTAAGACATGATACATTTATATTGATTCTTCCAATTGGCTTTCTTTAAAGTATAATAAAATGTTATATGCATAAATGTGTATATGTATAAGTAGATGTTTTCCAACATGGTTAGAAAATGAATTTTAATTTACTGAAGAATCATCTTTCATGCTTATTGCTTGAAATTTTGAATTTAGATTTTTTTTTACTAACTTCTGGAGATGTCTATTTATAATCTCACCTTGAAAATTTTTTTTCTTTACAACTCACACACACACACACTATTTTATTTTTACAAGTGATAAACTGACACCAAGCATTGTAAATGGATGACCACAACCTAAAATTTGATATATAATTCACATACCATAAAATTCACTTGTCAAAGTTTACAGTTCAGTGGGTTTTAGTATATTCACAAAGTAAAGCAGCTATCACCACAATCTAATCCAGATGATTTCATCCGCTCCAAAAGAAACCCTATGTCCATTAGCAGCCGCTCCCCATTCCCCACCGTGTCACCGCAGGTTCTGCCAGCCACTAATCTACTTTTGTCTCTATAGATTTGCCTTTTCTGGGCATTTCATATAAATATACTCATAGGTATGCAGTCTTTGGTGTCAGACCTCTTTCACTTAGCCGAATATTTTCAAGGTTCATCCATGTTGTAGCATGAATCAGAACTTCATTCCTTTTTTTGGCTGAATAATATTCCATCGTATGGAAATGCCGCATCTTGTTTATCCATTCATCAGTTGATGGAAATTGGGGTTGTTTCCACTGTTTGGCTGTTATGAATAATGCTGGAAAGAAAGTTCGTGCACAAGTTTCTGTGTGAACTTAAAGTTTCTGTTTTCACTTCTCTTGGGTATATACCTAGGAGTAGAATTGCTGGGTCATATGGTGACTCTGTTTAACTTTGGATTTGACCAGCAGAGAAAGTATCAGGTGACTAATTGACTTATTAAAAGATTTATCCCATCCTTATTTTAACTAGTAAGCAGCCTTGGTACATTTAAAACATAATCTGAAGCATTATTGTGAAGAGCAAATAATGTGGGCTTTAGAGCCAGTCTGGCCTGTGTTCCCTGCTCAGAAGTGATGGGCTGGGGTCAAATCCTTTCTCTACCTTTGTTGGCTGAGACATGGGACATTCTATAAGGGAAAGAACAGAGTATATGGTCTTCCCTGCTCAGTGCTGGAATCAGAACAATTATTTTTCTGTGACTTGGTGTACTAGACTATGTTATGCTACATGTGACAATGGGGTCTTCTGGTTATTTCCACGTTCTGGTGGAGAGAGATATACCACAGATCTACCATGGATAGATTGCTTTTGAAAAGAATTAGATGACAAAAAACACATACTTGACAGTAAAAGTACAACAGCTCTTTGTGATCGTTTGAAGTGGATTTCCAGAAATCAGTGATGATGTAGATGGTTACAACTTGAGGGACCAGGAAGCAGGGCCAGCCACCTCTGAGTAATGAGATGACAGTTCTGCTGAGGTAGAGCTGGGAGACGGTTTCTCAGCCACTCGAGGACCAGGTGCACGTGCAGTTGGGTATCTTGAATACGTATTCATGATTTTAATCAAAACAGATTCCTATATCTTCTTGTCAAAACACACGTTAATAAATTGTGTATATTCGTGTGTGGGGCCCACTGTACAGCCACTCATTACTTGTGATTCAGATCAAATTGGTATAATGTTTAGAAGTAGCTCTGAAGATCATTCAGCCTTTGTAAATTCTCAGCAATTTTCTACCCTTCCATCAAAGGGCTTTCTAGCGGCGAAAGCATTTCATATAGTAAATGCGTTAAAGTGCTTTCTCAGATTTTTACTATTGCGGTTAATGATTCCATTTTCTTCACAGGCTTATTGACTGAAACGAGAGTGACTCTCACACAGGAGACATGATTACACACTTAATTTCTGAGGACTGCCAGCAGCCCAGCTCAGCCCTGCATCCTCTGAACCTGCAGGCTCCCAGGACCACAGCAAGTCTGGGAGTGAGGCAGGCCCAGGCCTCAATGCAGTTTCTCTGGCTGTGGCAATTTTTAGGATTTATCAATGTCCCATGGAAAACAAGTCTCTAAAAAAGATAGAGAAAATATCAGTAATTCTAATTCTCCTGGGGCGGAAGTGCATGTGTCATAATTACTTGTGAATGCTCAGGCCGCCCTGCCAGCAGATGGTGCTACATGATATCAAAATTCAGGTTATTGTGCAATACGGGAACCATCTAGGGACAGTTGGGTGAGGTGGATATTCTTACAAGTGTCTTCCTGCATATTCTTCATGCCTCAAATTTCAGTGAAACACGTTCATTTTTAGGGCTCATTTCCCATGCATCATTAATCATAAGCTTTAGAAACATCTGCAGGGTGGGATCCAAAAATGCCCAAGAGACCGTGCAACAGCAGGGCTATCTGCCTCATAGATAGATCTTGCCTAGTATCTGTGGTATATGGTATATACTAAATAGTAAACGTTGTATGTCAAATATGGTGTGGGACATATATTATAAGCTTAGGGTTTTTTGGGGTTTTTTTTTGCGGTACGTGGGCCTCTCACTGCTGTGGCCTCTCCCGTTGCGGAGCACAGGCTCCGGACGCGCAGGCTCAGCGGCCATGGCTCACGGGCCCAGCCGCTCCGCGGCATGTGGGATCTTCCCGGACCGGGGCACGAACCCGTGTCCCCTGCATCGGCAGGCGGACTCTCAACCACTGCGCCGCCAGGGAAGCCCAAGCTTAAGTTTTAATAGCCTGCAGGTTCAGAGAATGGAGTAGGAAGCTTGGCTGCACACAGTCTGCTCAGATAGAAAATATGTAAACACTTATAAAATGCATACTCATCCTGGTCAGTAACCTTGTGTTCATGGGAATTATTCAATGCAGTCATCGGCAACCTTAGGTTTTCTACTACATACATTCATACAACAAAATAAAACCTATTGCTTCTCATCTTTAGAGTTGTGATAGGTGATATTGGCAAAATCCTGCCAGTTTTTCTTAATTAATTATGGGAAGTAGTAGCAGGTCTTGGAGTATACTAGGTGGGAAGGTCCAGTATTAAAAACAGACAAATAATGGTGCCTTGATTTTTCAAGGGAAAAGCTGTAAATTCCTCAAACTATACACTGGTGAATTTGACATTGATTTTAAGCTAGAGGCTAGCAAACTTTCCTCTGAAGGGCCAGATAGTAAATATTTTAGGTTTTACTGGCCACATGGTCTCCATCACAACTACACCACTCTGCTGTTGAAGGGTGAAAGCAGCCATAGTCAATGTGTACATGAACGAGGGTGCTTGTGGTCCAACTAAACTTTTTATTTTTAAAAATGGGTGGAAAGCCAGATGGCTCCTTGATGGGCTTTTAAAAAAAAGATTTTGAGCTCTTTAAAAGATATGTGTTGATCCCCAGGAGTTTGCATAAATGCAGTGGTCCTCAGCCCTGGGTACACAAAAGAAGCACTTGGGGGAGCTTTGAAAAATTCTGGTGCCGAGCCTCTATCCCAGACCAATTCAATCAGAATCTCTGAGATGGTGTCCCAGGAGTCCATCTTTTATCAAGGCTTCCCAAGTGATTCCAACATGAAGCCAAGGTTGAGAACCACTGCATGTAGCCATGAAGGTAGTGCCAGGTTAACCTCGTTTCTCCCTCCTCCTCCTCCTCTCCCTCCTCCTCCTCTTCCTCCTGTTGGATGAAACAGCCAAAGAGCTTTATTGGGGCAGAATAGTAGCCACAGTTCACCTGGATTTATGCGGGCCATTTGCCAAAGCCTTTAATTGGTGTCCTGATGGACAAATGAGAACAGCATGGGGGGATGAGAGGGTTGGCTTCTGATGAATGGAGTAGATAACACCTAGAATTCTTTGAGGGTCCCACCTCTATCTGGTGATGACTGCACAGCAGGCATCCAGTACATCTTTGTTGCGGGGGGACTGGTGATCTACCCTATAAGAAATGGCTCAACGAACCCAGGGAGGTTAAACTTGGAAAAGAAAAAAGTTGTGTGTGGGGGGGGTAAACATAATAGTTGTCTTAAAATATGTGCCAGGCCATCACTGTGGGGAGCCACCGGAAGGCATTCATTCACTTAACAAGTATTTGTTAAGTGATGGCTCTATGCTAGGTACTGTTCAGTCACTGGAGGCATATCAGTGAACAACACAGGCTAAGATCCACGCTCTATAGAGCTTACTGTCTCGACACTTACTTTAATGGGTCTGATGATTAGAACAGTCAGAAAATAGACTGGGCTGCTTCAGAAGGTATTGATCATAGGTTGGATGGCCACGTATCTGAGGTCATTATGAGCCACAAAACTCCAACCAGAGCCTCCAGCCCCAAGTTTCTCTGAGTCTAGGAAAGTACCTTCCCTCCTTCTCTTTGGAGTCACCTTTCATTCCCCATCACTCTCTTAATCCCACCATTCATTTCCAAGGTAACACTGTCAGAAGTTTACAGTGGGATTGGGAAATGCTGTGATTCTAAGCGGGAGAGTCACAGAGTGTGGATAAAGCTGTGGACAGATTGTCCGTCTCTCGCACGGCAAGGCTGGTGGAGGCGGGGAGGGGCTTGCCTCCTGCTTTGCGAGTTGGGGACTCCTTTCATGTATACGCCGTCCTGCACGTTCCATACAGTGGCAAGTTGACAGCCTAGTGTTTGGGGCTGTAAGAGTTTGAACTATGGGTCTCTGGAGTCTTGAGGTCTCAAAGACTGTGGGCTGGCTGGCTGATGCAGGGTGCTGGAGTGAGGCGTCTTGTTTGGTTTGTGGACACATGCTTATTCCTTTGAAGTCCTTGTCACAGCTACACGCTAGGAGTGGGTTGAGATAATAAGGAAGCTGGTGTGTGGGGGATCCTCTGTTTTCTTTCACTGATCACAATGATGCACATACACATCCATACACACGAGTGTACATACATACACGTATATATTTGCACGTATCTACACATATATCTCTTGTTTTCTCTGAGGCTGGTGGGTAAGAGAATGAGAGTGGAGGTGACAAAGTGGTCCCATGGCGGGAGGCACACCCCTGTTTCAAATTCCCAGTGCTGACCTCCTAAGAAGAAGAGAGCAGGAACGTTTCACCATCTGGGGAGGATGGAGTTGAATTTGAGGGCAGGAGACCCAGGGATGAACATGGACTCCAGCCTGAGGGAGAGGACAGGCTAGCATGGTGGGTGTTTGGGGTGTGGCTTGAGTGGTTGGACATGTGTGACAGAAATAAGGGACTGAGGGTCTTGGGACCCCAAGTCTTAGGGACAAGGAGGGCCACGAGGTTTTGTTTTTCTCTCTTAATCGTGGAGCCCGGGAGACGGACTTACGTGACCCAGCTAGTTTTTATTATATATTATGGAAGAAATGGTCACCTGTGCAGCATTGGCCACTCCGGGGATTCATATTTCTCCAGAATGTAAAGGCTCTGTTGTACTTTGTCAACAAGTGGATTCAAGTTTTGGAAATATCTGGAAGCCGTAAAATATAAATGTCAAAAAAAAAAAAGAGAAAGTTACCCTATCAGGATTAAAATACAATTTTATCTAAAGATTGCAGTTGTTTGTAATTACCAGAGCCACGTCATGTCTGGTCTCTCGCTTTCTATGTCATCTCTAGTATTGAGCTAAAGTGAGCCTGACACATAGTTCCAATTTTATCATTTGAGGTTGTGTTTGTTCATTGATCTTTACCCTGAATCTCCCTGAAAATTCAGTCTGGGAGTTGGTCCCAAAGTGAGGAGTGGTTGGTACAAAAATCAGTGTTAAAATATGGCCATTCTGTCTTTTCCGTCTTCAGAATCTATTAAGAAGTGGTTTAATAATCGTTCAAATTAAGTCAGAGGACAACAGGGTTTCTCTGCAGAATTACAGATCATACAGATTTGTTTTCTCTAGAATCAGGAGAGTGTCGTAAGAAAGTTTAACCAGTTCTCCTTACTGCTATGTGATGCTCTGAATACCGGAAAGATTCTGCGTATCTAGCTCGCTGTAGAAATGTGGCTGATTCCTCAAAAGGGCATCCTGTGTGGCCAGGCTGCCCACCTTCTTGTGCCGCCAGGTGTCCCGGTCCTCTTGGGTGTGTCCCTGCCTCAGTCCTCTGCGTGGTGCCCGGGTTCTCCGAAGCTGGCATCCTTCTTCGCTCTTGCCAGCCTTCTCAAGAACTGGTGCACTGACGTGGCTTCTGAAGCCCCTCCACCTGACCTAGGAATGCCCCCTTTTCTGCTGAGAGAGCAAGAGGCAGCCCCTTTAATGCAGTGGCTCCAACCCTGACCACATATCAGAATCGGAATACCGATGGGCGGCGCACCCCCGGAGGTCCTGAATTAATTGGCCTGGAGGGAACACTGGGGATTCTGATGCACAGCCAGGGTTCAAAACATCGCTTGAATCAGTTGTAATTTTTGTTCCAACCCTTTGAACATTCACCCGAAGTTAGGATAAAGTTTTAGGAAAACTGTCTAGTGAGGAGCACGTGACTGGATTTGGGCAACAGGTTTGGGACTATTTAAATAGCTTTACAACGGCGTAACAATGGAAGTTTCAGAATGATTCCTTCCAAAGGGGGTTTAGAATCCTTTTAATAACATTTGCATGTTTCTGGGGATAATACAGTGGATAAGTCTTTGATTGTTAAGTTATGCCAGGCTTTGAAAAACACTAAGGTATTGCCTTAAGTTTTGTCCCCTCTGGCTCTGAATTTCTGGAAGCTGTATTGAATTGGCATGTAGATGAGCAGGCCAGATCACAGGCTATAAAATAGTATGAAAAAGGAATGAATTATGACAGATTGCCACTTTCACTCAAGCCCTGGAAAGATGCTTTCACATGACAGGTACTGAGCCTGTGTCTGTGGAATATGCTGCTTGTGATCATAAGTGGCTGATTTCCTTCAATTTTTAAAGTCCTGTTGGCAGAAAGAAGCCAGTGAAGTTTTTTGAGTAGAGGTATGATGATGAAAACTGTGGTTAAGGATTACTTAGATAATAATAAATTGGACAGATGGCAGGAGAGGGAGAACCCAAAGAAAGCAGCTCAACAATGCAAATTGTACCTGTTAAGTTGAGAGAAGGAAAGAGTTGTTGTGGCCAGAAAATCTGAGGAGGCTTCGTGGACGGAATGGAAATTGATCTGAGTCTTGAAAGATGCAAAGAAGATTGAGAGGGGGATGAGAGGGTCATTCTAAGGTGGGAGACATTTACGAATTGTTATCTAGCCATGTTAAAAAAAGCAATAAAAATTTAGACAAAATATTTTTTATTCTGATTTCAGATTACTCCCTGCTACCACCCGTATGTAAGCCCTCACGCTTCACACTTAGGCACTTGCCCTTACTTCTACTGCCCCTCCTTCTGTGTAAAATGCGCACTCTATGCCAGGGCTTTGTGTACGTTGTACAACACACTTCCGTCTCAAAAACTCTCTATTAATATCTCCTGCCAAGTCTGTCCTCTCAGCCATTCAATTCCCCCAGCTTCAGCCCAGATGCTACCAGCCACCCCACTTATGGCTCCAGGCTACTCCCCTTCCTCCATTCCTCTCCTTTGTTCTGCTGTCCCAGCATCTTTCTCCAGTCTTGTGTACTCCCACTCAACAGTTAGTATTCCTCAGACATGGAAAAGCCGTATTACTGAGGGTAAGGCATCCGGGGTGCCTCCGGCTCTTCACGCCCACCCACCCCCAGCCTGCTGTTATGGAGAGAATGGAAGATTTTTTTATAAAAGTGCTTTTGGTTTTGCTACTTCAGTATAAACCACTTCAAGAAGCTTACGATCACACTATTGGGTGGCATACATGAGACTGAAGAGAGAAGCCGGGACAGGGCTAAAATCTTTTCACAAGTAGGGTGGGTTGTGGTGTCCAAGATGGAGGAAGAAGACCGTGGAATTACATGACTCAGAGAAGAGATGTGGGAAGAGTTATTTATAGGAATGGAAAAAAAATCAATATTTTTTTAGGACAATATTGTGTGCTATGCAATGGAAATTCCTTATTGATTTCCTCTGGAGACAATCAGTAAAATTTTCATGAATTCTTTGCTGCAAATGCATCCTTCATGGCATCAGCAAAGATTTACTCAGTCCTGCTTGTGTCGAGAGAACAGAGGCTGCGATCTGTTTCCTCTTGGCCCTGCATGGCGTGGGACACAGGCTAGATGCTCAATAAATCTTTCTGATTTGAATATATTTTCATTTGGACAACTTCCTTTTGAGACCCACAATTTTACCCGTTTTCCACATAAGATAAATGGGAGTCTGAAGTATCACACTCTTCTGTTCCCCAGATTCTTGCACGCTGTAGGAGAGGCATGAGAGGATTTATGCCAGATACCGTCTTCTACTGTATATCAGAATGCACAGATCACATTTCCACCATATAGCCTTCACTTTTGTGCCCCGTTTTCACTTTTCAGCCCACAGATTATATATTATGTTTGGGTGATAAAAAAGGGGGCAATATTTGCCTCAAAGACAGTGAACTTTAGTCTCTCTGTACTGAAATTTTATCCCTTTTCCACTGTGCTTCAACAGCAGAAGACCGATGCCTAAGAATGCAATGGTAAATCAGGAGTGTATTTCACATAAGCTTGGTTAAGGGTTCAAGCCAGTGCGTGCTCAGGGAATTTTGAAATATTTGAACCTATCAAGAATTCTTTTGGGGCTTCCCTGGTGGCGCAGTGGTTGAGAGTCCGCCTGCCGACGCAGGGGACGCGGCTTCGTGCCCCGGTCCGGGAAGATCCCACATGCCGCGGAGCGGCTGGGCCCGTGAGGCATGGATGCTGAGCCTGCGCGTCCGGAGCCTGTGCAAAGAATTGTGTTGGCACTCTGTCAGTGTTAGCTGGATTAAACGGTTAGTGATGGTTCTCTCTGCTCTTTGAAATACAGTGGACATTTGGAAAGGGGGCTCATTGTAGAACAGAATGCCATGTTTAAATGTAACCACTTTGGAGTTCAGGAAATTTTCTTAAAGCAATGCAGAACGCTCATGGTGAAAGGAACCTTAAAGCTGAGGAAGCTGAAACCCCCAATAGACACTGAGTTTGGTCCAGAGCCCAGATTTTTTGAGGTCTAACTTGATGTTCTTTTCATCAGACATTCTGCTTGCAATGGTGGGGTAAAAGGTGTAACTGACAGAGAGAACTTAATATTTCATCTGAGTATTGATTAAATGGCCTCTAAGCACTTAGGAAAGTCCATATTCCATATCCGTGAAAACAAATGAGGATGCTTAGTTCCCCTTTAACTGAATTTGTTGAAATTTTGTAGCATCTTATCTCTCCATCAGCAAATGTCCTTTTGAAAATCACGTAGAAAATAATTGAGAAGTTACTTTTTGACTTATTTGCTTGAAGATTCACGAAGATAGAAATAAACATACTCTTCACCCTTCTCAGGATGGAAAAGGAAGAATTTACTGGGAGGTGTGAAAGGTGCCCTGAAGACAGCCTACAACTGGGTTGGACTATCAAAGAATGTGAGGACGTGGAGGGTGGAGACTTCTACTTAGAGGTTTAAAGAGAGGAGAATCTTTCTTTTTTGTCTTGCTTTTGTTTTTTGCTCTTCCCCACTTGTACATCTTTTTTTTTTTATTGAGGTGTAGTTCCTTTACAATATTGTGTTAGTTTCAGGTGTACAGCAAAATGATTCAGTTATATATATTCAGTATAATCAGATTCTTTCCCATTATAGGTTATTACAAGATATTAAGCATTGTTCCCTGTGCTATACAGTAAATCCTTTTTGCTTACCTACTTTATATATAGTAGTGTGTATCTGTTAAATAATTAGGATACTCCTAGTTTATTCTTCCCCCTCTCCCTTTCCCCTTTGGTAACCGTAAGTTTGTTTTCTATGTGTTTCTGCTTTGTACACAGATTCATTTGTATTATTTTTTAGATTCCACATATAAGTGACATCATATAATATTTGTCTTTGTCTGACTTCCTTCACTTAGTATGACATTCTCTAGGTCCATCCCATGTTGCTGCAAATGATGGTATTTCATTCTTTTTTATGGCTGAGTAATGTTCCATTGTATATATATATATACACCACATCTTCTTTATCCATTCATCTGTTGATGACTCTAATAATTACTGATATTGAGCATCTTTTCACATGCCTGTTGGCCATCTGTATGTTTTTTTTTTTTGGAGAAAAGTCTATTTAGGTCTTCTGCCCTTTTTTTTAATTGAGTTGTATGAGCTATTTGTGTGTTTTGGAAATTAACCAAGAGGGGAGAAGCTTAATCCTGGGTGCTGTGGATCCTCAGAATAAGGAAGAGCAACCAGGATTGCAAGTTCTGCAACTGGACAAAAGCAGAACACATAGGAATATAGCACTTTAGATGTGGGAGGACCACAGAGAATGCGCTGTAGATGGCAGAAATGATCACGGTTAATGCACAGTAGATGGTGGAAATGATCGTGGCACAGCTGCAACCTGCCCAGATCAATGGTGCGCAACCAGTGATGAGGGGCCCTGCTTCACCAGAAACCTCAAGATTCAGCAAGGAGAAATAGCTTGGCTCTGCTCCAGCACTGGGATCCTGAGAAAGGGCACTAAGAAAGTGATGCGTTACTTTCTGCCAGTACCAAGTCAGGTGAGTGGGTGCTCAAGACAGATTTCCTTTGTTTTAGACAAAGCTGTGTCATTGTAGCTGTTTCCTGAGTGTCAGTACCTGTTTTGTTAATAATAATTTAGTGGTAATATCAGTTACCACTTACTTAATGCCTACTGCTTACTGTTATGTACTGAATGTTTGTGTGTCCCCAAAATTCATATGTTAAAGCCCTAGCCCCCAAAGTGATGGTATTTAGAGATGGGGTCTTTGTGAGGTGATTAGGGTTACGTTAGATTATGAGGGTGGGACCCTCATGATAGGATAAATGGCTTTATAAGAAGAGGAAGAAAGAGAGAGAGAGAGCTCTCCCTCTCTGCACACATGCACTGAAGAAAGGCCATGTGAGGACATAGTGAGGAGTTGACTACCTGCAACTCAAGAAGAGAGCTCTCACCAGGAACCAAATCAGCCAGTACTGGACTTCACTGTTTCCAGAACTGTGAGAAAATAAATTTCTGTTATTTAAGCCACTCAGTTCGTGGTATTTTGTTATGGCAGCTTGAGCTGACTAAGATAGCTACCACATGCCAGGAACTTTCCACATGCTGTTTCAAGTAGTCCTCAGAACAACTCTGCAAGGTAGCTATTTCTGTCTGACGATGCAAACAGAAACAGAGAAGTTAACCACCTTGCCCAAAGTCACACAGCCTGTGGGAAAAAATATATAAAGTGCTTAGTGCACTGTCTAGTACAGAATAGGCACTTAATAAAGAACCTTATGACTCAGAAGCTCATGTTTTTTTCAATGTACATTTGGGCCACCCTTTTGTCCCAGCATGTCAGCTGTCTCTGTCCTTTACACTCCATAATGCCACTCGACACAGATTCTGACTCCACTGTGACAGAATGGAAATTAATGGTGTTCAGCCAAAAGTGGTTCCTGGCCTGGATGGAGAGCCCAGCCTCACAGTTCCTTAAAGTTTCTGCTCTGAAGTGAGAGGACTTTGGCATAAGAACCAGTAGCTGTGGGATCCTAATCAGGAACCCAAAGGGGAACTTTGCTTGAGAAACTCCTGGGCACACTTTCCTGCTGCTCCATGGCTTACCCTGGAGAAGTCTAGGCAGTCACAGGTAGCAGCTAGCTTAGAGGATGCTAGAGGATGAGGCCCACATAGGAAGCTGGGTTCACAATGCATGGGGCTGGAGATGGACTCCTGGCTCTTCCTTGGATGAGTCTAAATCCCAGAACTGGCCTTGTATCAGGAGAATGACCAATGTAGAGGGCCTTTTGTTCCGAATCCTATTTTGAGCCACACCGCAAACCCTGTGGGGTGTGGAAGGAGCGATATACATTCCCCCCAGCACTGGCCATATCTCTACCCCATGCCTGGGATTCCTGTTAGTCCCCATCTGCCCTCCAGGGGCTCTGGGGTCCAGAGGTGGGGGTGAGGGAAACAGAAGGAAGAAGAGAGGAGATGGAGATGAAGGGCAGGGGGAGGAGGGTGTTCAGAAGCCTCAGGACCTGGGAAGAAGTGAAGAAAGGAAGGGTTTTAAGTAAAACAAAGAGTAGCTGGAGCCATGGACCCTCACTGCCTTCTTCCACTCTCTGCCTCACTCTTTTTTTTAATTTTTAAAAATTATTTTTAAAAATATTACATTTTAATTTTTATTTATTTATTTATTGGCCATGCTGCACGGCACGTGGGATCTTAGTTCCCTGACCAGGGATGGAACCCACGCCCCCTGCACTATAAAAAGCACCTTTAGAATTCTTCTGTGAAAACTTCAGAAGTAAATTTCCCGGGTAAATTTTAGTTTATCTTTCATGCTAGGGAAATGTCAGCTCCTCTCTTCTAATTAGCATTGCTACAATGCCACAGTGAGATGGGCTACTAGAACCAAGGCTTTCATTTCCTGATGCTTTTGTACATGGAGCTCCCATAGCAATCAATGTCTGTGTAGCTTTATTCCCCCGGATCTTGGTGTTCTCTCTGACAGTAAGAAATTCTCTTCCTCCGTGGAACAAGTGTCATTTTGTTAAAACTGAATGCCTGTCATCTATTCCTTGCAACTCACGTGCATTTTATCAACGGGTTTAGGTGGTTCACACAGAAGTCCCACAATGCTTGTCTCCATAGGAAGCCATTCTCTTTCCTGAGGCTATTAACTGGCTCACAATAAAAACCTTTAAGCACTCCTCTTTTTTTGAGAAAATTGCTCCCAGAATCAGTAGGATTGAGCATAGATAATAGGAAGAGACAATAAGATCATCTTGCATGTAACCAAGCTCCTATTTACATCTTAGTTGGTCAGTCTAACCTGGGGAATTATGGGGTGCCCTGTGAACCATTCCTGAGATTTAAGTTGCAGAGAGAAAGTTTAGCATTATTGCCTAGAGAGTGATTCTTCTCAGAGGGGGTGATGGATCCAGTCATGTAACAACCCCAGGTGGGGCAGTGGGTGCATCCTTAGGATGAAGAAGGGCTCCCTCTGAACTTAGGCAGGGTTCCTCAAACATGGCTATTGACATTTTGAACTGGATCATTCTTTGCTGTGGGGACTGTCCTGTGCATTATACGATGTTAAGCGCATCCCTGGCCTCTACCCACTAGATGCCGGCACCCTTCCTCCAGTGGTGATAAGCAAAAATGTCTAGACACTGCCATATATCCCATGGGGGAAATATCGCCCCCTATTGGAAAGTACTGACCTAAAACACACACTATCGTTTCTTCTGGTGCCCTTGTAGAAAGCTTTGAGCACTTTTCTTCAAAGGATTGCAGAACTTTAGGGAACCGCTAGAGGGTGAGCAGCAATGCTAATTGGAGCAGCTTTAGAGAGGTGTCCCTGAGGGACCCCACAGAAGCTGTGGGAGAAGGGAAGGTCCCTTGGGCAGCTTGATGGAACCATTGACAAGAGCAAGGCCTGAGATTCTAAGAGCTCTAGGGAAGCAGCCCCCAGTAAGAACACACCCCTCACCCCAAGAGCTGAGAAGACCCTGTGTTGGGAGGTAACCATCAAGTGGTAGGCTCCATCCCCCAGGGTGAGGTGCCCCTTTGTGAGGAGGTGTCAGTCAGCCTTTTCCATTTGCTGAAGATGGCGTCCTTCACGTAGAGAGGGAAGAGATGGTTGGTCTTGTTTTGCTTTTTCATGAAGGGGAGATAGCATTCAGTTCAATAAGCATTTATTTTGTGCCTACTCTTTACTAAGTTTTGTGTTTGGTTATGGAGATGTTGGGAGATTGCATAAATAGCCACAGGTTATGTACCCCTCTGCATCCATGCCTTTGGGTGGGCCCCTCCCCGCCCCTCCCC